>NW_021604688.1:5043003-5098065 GCF_004785775.1 Grammomys surdaster | reverse complement strand
GAGACAGGGTTTCTCTGTGTAGCCATGACTGTCCTGGAACTCACTCTGTAGACCAGGCTGGCCTCGAACTCAGAAATCCATCTGCCTCTGCCTCTCAAGTGCTGGGATTATAAAGGTGTGCGACACCACTGCCTGGCTCATAACTCATACTTTTAAGCTTGTTTTTTGACCTCCGCAGGCATGACATGGCAAAACTCTCTCTCTTACACACACACCAAATGATAGATGAGTGAATGGCCATTAACTGTTAAAGTTAACACACACACACACACACACACTCCTTTAAAAAAGATTTATTTTATTTTTATTTATGCATAAGTGTGTGGGTATGTAAGTTCACATGAGTGAGCTCCGGTGCCTTCAGAAGCCAGAAGAGGGCGCTGGATCCCCTGAAGCTAGAGTTGCAGGCAGTTGCACGTCATTTGACATGAGTGTTGGAAACAGAGCTCTGGTCTTCTGCAGAAGTGTTACACGCTCTGTGAACAACCATCTTCCCAGCCTCACAAAATGACTGCATAGCTTTGGTAGCAATAATCACTGTTAGCAACACCATCAAGTCAGCTTTACTATACATCAGTTGACTTCTCCCCTTCTTTGACTCATTATTAAATGTTATTTTTATAACTTTGGTCCCTGAAGTGTTAACCTTCTGGGTAAGTTTATGCCTTCTACGTTGTAATATTTTCATATTAAAACCACAACAATAAGAAACTGTCAGTTAATATTCCAAAGGAAGAAGTAGACTTATTTATCTTATTAGAACAGTTAGTGATAGATTTCTATGTCTCTGGACAGCTGGCAGAGTATAACTTTCAAATCTCCATGGGACTTTTGATTTGGCTCTTACCAACATACAGGCCTAAGAAAGATACAGGACAATGACCCTTGCCCCTGCCATCCCTCAAGGACGAAGAGCCAAAGCAAAGAGGGGTCTAACACTTCAGCCCTCCCAGGCAGATCTTGTTTGTTTGTTTGTTTGTTTTTGTTTTTTGAGACATGGTTTTTCTGTGTAGCCCTGGTTGTCCTGGAACTCATTCTGTAGACCAGGCTGGCCTTAAACTCAGAAATCTGCCTGCCTTTGCCTCCCAAGTGCTGGGATTAAAGGCATGCACCACCACTCCCCGGCTCAGGCATATCTTTCTATGGGTTCTTAGACTGTTGCCCTGACCTTGCATGCAGGGCATGATCTCTGTGTGCACTAAAAATGTGTGCTTGACATAATGATGTCATAATGATGGTATATTAATTACATTTCTCTTACTTTAATACAATTCCATAATTCCATAATCAAGGCAATTTATAGAAGGGAGAATTTAATTGTGCTCATGGTTCCAGAGGTAAAATCATGGTAGGAGAGTGACCATCATGACAAGAGGCATAGAAACTGGCAGACGGTGGCCAGAGCAGGAAGCTGAGAGGTCTCATTTCAAATCTAAACAAAATTGGAGAGAAGGAACTGGAAGAAGAACAGGGCAATATAGTCCCAAAGCCTACTCCCAATACTGCACTTACTTCAGCAAGGCCACACTTTCCCAAGCTGTACCATCAACTGTGGACGTGGACCAACGGTTCAAATACCTGAGCCAATAGGAGTCATTTCCCATTCAAACCACCACAGAGATGAGTTTATGTGCAAAACATGATGCTAGCTCAAGCAGAGCTAGTCTGCTTCAAACAGCCACTGTCCCGGCCACTGATTGCCTTCTAGGTTCATTGCTGTCCTGCTGTAACACATCTTCAGAGTAAACGTTCCACTCACCAGTGCTGTTGGTATCAGGCTCCAAACTCAGTGACATCACATCCAGGTGACAACCACCACACATTCCCAGAATCCACTTGGCTCACCTCCTAACTTTGCCTAGGGGAGGCACTCCCACTCACTCTCCATTTAAATAGACAGAATAGACAGAGCACTCTGATCTCTCTCTCTCTCTCTCTCTCTCTCTCTCTCTCTCTCTCTCTCTCCCTCCCCCTCCCTCCCTCCCTCCCTCCCTCCATCCCTCCCTCCCTCCCTCCCCCCTCTCTTCTTGCCATCACCTTTGCCCTTATCTCCTGAATAAACATCATATGGAACTGTTTGGCCTGGTGTGGTCTGTAGTGAGCTTCGAGTCGAACAACATTGGTGCCAAAACCCGGGAAGCACTACTCAGGGGAGCTGTGGAGTCCAGGCTGATGTTGCTGCCTCTTGTGAGGAGACTGTGAAGCCACTGCTGCCGCTCACTGGTGTGACCTTGCTGGACCGTTGCCATGTGGACTGCCACCACCACCACCTGTCCCCACTGCTATATCATGTGGACTGCATCCACTGCCACCTGTAGTCACTGACCACCTGGATTTCCACCACTGCTGCAGACCATCGCCACTTGTCCTCACAAACCTCTACCACGTGAGCTGTGCCACTCTGGTCTCCCACGTGGAGGTAGCCTCTGCCATGTGGGTTAGGCAGTCAAAGAGGCCCACATTGACTGCACAGTTCCACATTTTTCTGCTACCAGATCACTAAAATCCTCACACAGACACCAACTTATTGGAAGGTCAGTTGGTTGGAAGGTCCCTAATTTCCCAGATAGAGCCTGGCCAGCCTCTCTTTTGGGATAAGGGGTTGGCATTTCACAGCCACGGTCCTTATGACTAGCCTCCCAGCTGACATACAGGATAGGACATCGACCCTTGGGTGACCACATCCCTCGAAAGTGACTCTTGCACCTCTCTCCCTCTGGGCTCCCACAGACATTTGGGACTAGGGTAGGGACACTTTCTGGTAAGTCCAGGACTTACCACATATAGCCTCCAGGCAGCCTTAAGTGACAACTTAGGCCTCTAGCCTGGCTGGAATTTTTGGTTATTGAATTATTCTCTGGATGCTGGTATGAATAATCCAATAACTCCCCAATGGGTGCTTTGATATCTTTGACCATATCTCCAGGCACCCCATTGGAATGTCTCCTAGAAAAATCTCAAACCTCTGAAGTTAATGCCTGACATGAAGGTATCAAAGCCAGTTCACCTCTGCAATAAGGTCTGGATTCAGTACCCATTAGATAATGATTCCAAATGCTCACATAATGGCACACTAGACCCAATTATTTTAAGGCATCTTAAAATACTGCCAGCACTCTAGTAAATGGAAAGAGGTTTCATATATTCAAGGTTTCATCTATCTTCCCTCTAATCCTTCTATGTTCACCTCTTTTTCCCCAACCCAACTTCTCTTAGCCATGAAACCTATACAACCTCCACTAGATGATGTTACAACCCTGGATCCAGCTAAGGAACCACCTCCCTTCCACCGCAGACCTGCTTCCACACCACTAAAATCCTAAACTGGTGCCTCTCACCAGGATACCCCAGAGCCTACTAGCTGGACCTCTCTAGAACCCTCCCCTCCTGTGCTACCTGCAGGTCACTCCAATCGCCCTGCATTGGCACCGACCTTTACCCATCCAATCACACTCTCTAAGGCCACAGCCAAACCTACAAGTCCTTCTCCTCTAGGGACACCTGAACCAGCATCAGTCCTTCCTCTAAGGGAAGTGGCTGGGGTTAATAGTCTGGTCAGAGTACATGCTCCTTTCTCACTGAGTGAACTTTCGCAAATAGAAAGCAGACTGGGTTGCTATACCTCTAACTCCTCTTCCTTTATTAAAGAGTTTCAATACATTATTCAATCTTATAGCTTGACTTTCCACAATGTACATATGATGCTTACTAATAACTTGCTTCCTGAGGAATGCAGGCAAGTTTGGGAGCAGGCAAGAACACATGCAGATGAAATTCATCAAACAGACGGAACATATCCAATCAGATCTGAGGCAGTTCCTGACCAGGATCCTCGATGGAATTATAATTCCGCAGGTGGTATCTTAGCCAGAGATAGATTTATAGCATGCCTTTTGACAGGCCTAAGAAAGGCAGCCTTAAAGCCAGTAAACTTTGAGAAACTCCAAGAGGTTGTCCAGGACAAACAGGAAAATGCATCTCAGTTTTCAGAATGGCTCACAAAGCTTTATTGCAGTATACTGATCTGGACCCTGAAAACCCAGAAAGCAAGCAACTTCTGATGACCTGCCTCTTTTCCCAGAGCTACCCGACATAAAAGCCAAACTCAGAAGGCTGGAGAGGGGACCCCTAACTCCACAGGCAGAAGTCTTAGCACTGGCCTTCAAAGTGTACCATGAAAGAGATGATAAAGCCCGCAAATAGAAATACCATATGCTGGCAAAGGCTGTCCGACCAGTCCCAGACACTGCCCCGGACTCCTGGTCTCCTGAGACTCAGAAACCATCAGGCTCCTGCTACAAATGTGGTCAACAAGGTCACTGGGAGAGAGCTTGCTCTAACTTCCGCAAGCCAAGAGGGCCATGCCATAGGTGCCATCAAGAGGGACATTGGGCTGTCAATTGGCCTCATGTTGCACAGAACAGAGGGACATCACTCCCAGGCAACCCTCTAGCAGATCTCCTAGGCTGGGCTACAGCTGACTGAGGAGGCCTGAGCTCCCTTGACCCACCACTGCCATCACTAGCAGTGAGGCCCTGAAAGCCAGCGGGCTGCCTATCTCCTTTCTCTTGGACACTGGGGCCACTTACTTAGTCCTGATGGAGTTTTGGGAACCCACTTCCCCCTCTCATTTTCCAATTGTCAGAGTAGGAGGACAACCTTACTTTCCTTACCAGACCTCACCACGTAATTGCATTTTTAGGGGTGTAACTCTCACCCATTTCTTTTTGGTAGTGCCTACATGTCCTGTCCCTTTATTGGGAAGGGATCTTTTAGCTAGGTTGGGAGCCTCCATTTCCTTTGCTCTCCCCATTCACCTAAACCCAAGCTCACCAGTGATTCCTCTACTCCTTCTTCTAGCCAGTCAACCTACTAACACTAATATGCTGTTTCCTTTACCAGCTTCTTAGGTAGGTCCTCGAATCTGGGACATCCAGAACCCCTCTGTTGCTAAACATCATTCTCCTGTTGTCATCTAATTACTGGACTCTACCAGGTACATCACCCAAGCTCAATACCCTCTCTCTCTACAGAACCTCAGGGGACTTAAGCCTATCATTTCTGACCTCTTAAGGAAAAAATTCCTTCGCCCCACCACTTTCCCCTTTAACATCTATCTCTATACTAGCAGTTAAGAAACCTAATGGTACCTATCGAGTGGTTCAAGACCTCAGATGCATTAATTCTGCAGTGGTTCCCCTCCATCCTGTTCTGGCTAACCCTTATATGCTTCTTTCTACTATCTCCTCAGGGACTTCTCATTTCTCTGTCCTAGATCTCAAGGATGCATTTTTCTCTATCCCCCTAGACACCCAGTCACAGGACATATTTGCCTTTACCTGGACAGATTCTAATACTCACTTTTCTATTCAATTTACCTGGACTGTTCTACCTCAGGGATTCTGGGACAGCACACACCTCTTTGGCCAGTCCCTGACTTCTGACTTACTGACTTTATCTATCCCTAAATCTAAGATTGTACTCTATGTAGATGATGTTTTCCTCTGTAGCCCCTCTCTAAATTTTAGCCAAGCTGACACCTCTGCTCTTATAAATTTCTTTTCCAGTCGAGGCTATCTTCTAAAGTCTAATCTTCTAAAGTCTAACTGTCCACTCCTCAGGTTTTATCATTCCTAGAAATGGTTAGCTTTTTTCATTCCTAGGTTCCTTCCTTTTCCCTCCTTTTTCACCCCTTATATGAAGCAGCATTAGGCCCCACCCATGAAACTCTTCGAAAACCTGTTACTAAGCCCTTTCAAAGGCTCCAACAGGCTCTCCTTAAGGCTGCAGGATTGCATCTCCCTGACCTGACTCGCCCTTTTTCCCACTATGTAATTGAAAAAGAGGGATTTGCCCTTGGAATCTTAGATCACCAACTGGGACCCTCTTTTGCACCTGTAGCATACTTGTCAAAAAATCTAAGTTTAACCATCTAGGGATGGGTATTCATACCTTAGTAGCCGCTGAACTCCTTATTCGAGAGTCAAAGAAAATAACCTTGGGTTTGCCTATAACTGTTCTCTCTTCTCACAACCTGTCTCAGCTCCTAACTTACAAAGGCTTACAGACCCCTCCCTCCCTCCAAGGTTCTTTCTCTTCAAGTAGCTCAAATAGAAGACTCCACACTCACCTTTCAATCATGCCCACCTCTTAATATTTCCAATCTTCTTCCTTGACCAAATACTAACCACTCCCTATCCCACTCTTGTACTGAAACTTTAGAGTAACAATTGCATCATTCCTCACACATACAGGAGGGCACATTGCCTCAAGCCATCTATACCTAGTACACAGATGGAAGCTCCTTTCTATACAAAGGGGCCAAAAAAAGCAGGCTGTGCCATAGTGTCAGACACCAAGGTAGTAGAGGCATAGGCCCTTCCTGCTCATACCACCAATCAACAGGCTGAATTAATAGCCCTTACTCATGCCTTTCAACTGAACAGGGACAATCCCTTAATATCTATACAGATTCCAAATATGTTTCCCATATCCTCCTGTCCCATGCCACTATCTGGAAGAAGCACAGGTTACTTACCACAAAAGGAGAATCAGTAACTAATGCAAACCAAATTACGGCCATGCTAAAGGCTATAATTCCCACAGCTATTGGGATTGTCCACTGCAGATCCCACCAGATGGATGACTATTGTCCCAAGGGAAACAGAGCCAATGAGGCAGCTAGAGCTGAGGCCCTTATGGGCCTAGACTTGTCTCATCCTCCTCAGGACATCCTTATACTGCAACCCACATCCCCACTTCACCCCCTGACACTCATCAAACTCTGTCCTATTTTCACCAACTCTTTCATCCTAACAGCCAAGTGTTGTCTTATTTTGTTAAGACCCACCTACTCCTGAGGACTTAAGTTTCTTAAAAGCTATCATTGCTTCTTGCAAAATCTGTCAGATGTCAGACTTCAACTCAAGGTATCAAGCACCCCTTTTCCACCCATCAGGCTAGAGGTTCCCTTCCTGGAACTGACTGGAAACTTGGCTTTACCCACATGCCCACTGTCAAACATGCCAAGTACCTCCTGGTCTTGGTGGACACATTTTCAGGGTGGGTGGAGGCATTTCCCACAAGTAATAAAAGAGCTCATTCAGGCTCTGATCTCCTTCGAAGTGAGATCATCCCCAATTTGGTGTCCCAGCCTCCCTCCAGTCAGATAATGGTCCTGAATTTACTTCCTAGATTTCTCAAATTCTATCTAAGGCCCCAGGCATCCCCTGGCATTTTCATATTCCCTACCACCCTCAATCTTCAGGTAAGGTAGAAAGAACCAAACGCTCTTTAAAAACCACTCTTGCTAAGCTGTCACAAGAACTTCATCTTGATTGAGTAAAACTCCTACCTCTGGCTCTTTTCAGGCTATGAGCTCTCCCCAAGTGACCTCTCCTCATCTCACCCTTTAAACTCATGTATGGTTGTCTGGTCCTAAACCCTGTTCTTTCACCTAAATGTTCTCCCCTCCCAGACCATCTACTCACCTCATTACTTTGCCAGCTTCGTTCTCTCCTATGGAACTTTGCTGACCACCATCTACCTCGACCACGCACTGTCTCCTGTCCACTTTCTGTGAACATTGGAGACCAGGTCATTATAGCCCCTCCTGACAATCGTCCCTCACCCCTCTCTCCTAAATGGCAGGGCCCTTTTAAGGTAATTCTCATGATCCCTACAGCTGCTAAACTTGTGGGACTCTCTCATTGGATCCACCTGTCTTATCTCAAACATTTCATCCCCCCCACCTAAAATTGACTCTTCTTCATACAAGTCAACCCTAACAGGACCATGCTCTGTTAAGCTCAGAGGAAACCAAGATCACCCACCTTGTCCCCAATCCAGAAAATGAGACTCTACCTTTTTGTGTTTGTTTTTGTTTTTGTTTTTGTTTTTGAGACAGGGTTTCTCTGTGTAGCTCTGGATGTCCTGGAACTCAGTCTGTAGATCAGGCTGGCCTCGAACTCAGAAATCCGCAAAAAGGTAGAATCTTTCAATACACAGTGATGAGATCCAGGAAAAGTCATGTATATTCCATTCGCTTATAAATCTACCTAAGAAAGCATTAACCACACTTCTGTTACCTACTTCAGGGGTGATGTGTGTGTGTGAGTGTGTGTGTGTGTGTATGTGTGTGTGTGTGTAAGAGATATGATTTAAAAGTTTGACTCTTGTTCTTAATTGGCTTTCATCTGGAGGGTTATAGAACCAAGATTTGACTCAGCAAAAAATTGGATAGAAAGACTACATTAATGCAGCCCTTTTCTGAACATGTGCCCAGCTCAGAGGACAGACAGACATGTGATGAGCAGGGGTTAGGAGTGTCTCTATAAGAATCATGACCTGATGCTTTTAAGCTGGGATAGTTATAGAGTAGAAGAGGGCTTGATATGGGAAAGGAGATTTTCAGATTCCTTTTGGGGCCTACAGTTGACAAATGCTAAGGGTAGCCAGTGAGTCATCAGCAAAAGAATGCTAATTAATCAATAAATATCTTTACTACTGGGCATGACTTGAGATCTGGGAAGTCAGGGAAGAATTTAAAGAAATGAGTCACTTTAGTTCTGTAAACTAAATTACTGTAGTTACAGGAACTGCCACAGTTTGTCCAAAATAGAAGGGCTTTGCCTAAAAATGCCAGTACCCATGTGCAGAGAGTACTTGTTATTTTGTCTTTACTTGCTTTCAGTCACCTTTCCCAACTTTGGGTCACCTTGGTTCTTTTCTCTACAAATAACCCTAAGACCTATGTACAAGTGTAAGTGTCCATGATTTGCTGAAGAATGATACCCTGGACTCAAATAGTATGTAAATGCAAAGAAAGTTTTATTCTGCAGAAGTCCAGCATGGGCCGTTACCAAGATAGAGAGACAACCAAGTGCGCTCACAGGCCCAATTTAAAGCACACTAAGAGAATTCCAGGGAGAGGTAGATGACCTCTATCTAAATCTTGGCTCCATCTCTAGGACATTCCAGAACATTACTGGGTTGTGGGGGCTAGAAACTGTTGCTGGAGATGTCTGAAAACTGTTGCTGAGGAAGTCTAGAAACTACTGCTGACCCATTGTCCTTGCCTTGGGCTAGGTGGCAGGGCAGCTTCTGAGGCCTGGACTTGCCCAGTTCTTGGAAACAGATTTAGGCCTAGTCTTAACTGCCAATTTGAAGCATGTCATGGAATCAGCCTAGCCTTCTCATAAGGAAACAGATTCTATATTTGAAGGTACAACTTTTTCATGTTGGTAATAATAAACCAGCCTGCCTCCATCTCGGGCTTGAAAGCCATCTTATAGTAAAGACAAACCTGGCTCATTCCTGATTATTATTAAATCTGTTTCTTAAGGATTGAGCTATGCTTCACCTGAAACCTTAGCTACAAGTGGGTCTGTACTGCCTGTTCCAGGAAAAAATGACACTCATGTCATGTTTCAAGAGGCTATTAGGATCACGTTGTTATGACTGCCTTGTTATGATCACCTTGCAACCGTGTCTTTATTTTAGAAGGTTGTTAGGACCACTTCATTATGCTTATATTCTGCTCCTGTAACCCCACCTATTTACCTGCCAAATCCTCCATTTGGAAACTCCTTACTCATGAGCTTTAAAAACTCCATCTTCCCCTATGTCCAGGGCTGATCTTTTGAATCTCACCCTACGGAGAGACAACTCATGTACATTAATAAAGCTTGTTTAAATTAATTGATCCATGATTAGGTTCAATGGTCTTTCTCCTCGAATCTGTGGGGTTAACAGGGAAAACTCATAACTTTGGTGACTTGAAGACCTCCGCAGAGGGGAGACCCTCACTCAAGTCTCTGAAATTCATGACCACCCAGACTGAACTCCTGTACTGAGGGTGAATCTCATTGGGAATGCCTTGCTATTTTGTCAAATTCCTCATCTTTGATTTTGGATATCTAACTTTTTGGACTGGTGTTTACCTAGGATCTACATCCCCAGCCCCCTCTCCCCCCTCCTTTGGCTTCATAGGTGAGGACCCTTTAACAGGACAGATTACCAAAAGATAAAGGATGATAAACTATAAACCTTATGTACACAGAGAGATGAGTATGTTTCCAAGAAATGGCTTTGATGGGACTGGAGAGATGGCTCAGTGGTTAAGAGCACTGACTGCACTTCCAGAGGTCCAGAGTTCAAATCCCAACAACCACATGGTGGCTCACAACCATCTGTAATGAGATCTGATGCCCTCTTCTGGTGTGTCTGAAGACAGCTATGGTGTATTCATATATAATAAATAAATAAATCTTTAAAAAAAAGAAATGGCTTTGATAGCACCATCTGGCTTAAATATCATCATTTACAGGAAACAAAGAAAGAAAGGTTATGGAAATTGAGCAGAAACAGCTCATGACAATGTTAAGGTTTGTCATGCAGATTTAAGTGGGTGCTTTCTCCAACTACAGACTTAATCATCTTTATTCTTGGTGCTGGAGGAAGATGCCCTTACAAATGGAGATTTCCTTTACAGATGTAAATTTCCCCTACAAAAGAGGAACTCCCACTCTGTTTTCAGAGCTTTTCCTGTGTCTGCAGTTTCTCAAAATAATCAGCTCAAAATGATGCTTATGCCAAAAGGTGACTCTCCAGCAGTGCAGCCTGGTCTCCTCCAGCTTAAACTCCCTGCTCTTCTTTGGTGCAGTCAACATCGAGCCTGATCCCCTCCCCCTCGGAAATACCTTTATTGTAATCAACTCCAATTAGTTTTTCTTACCATCTTAATAAGAGCAAGGATTTTTTTTTTAAACACATAAGGTATCACTCTGTCCCACCAGGACCTGCTTAGGGGAAGGGTTGAGGTTAACAAAGTCACTCTCTACCTTGGCCACCATTGTAAAAGTTTTAAAGTAATCCAAGGGCTAAGGAATAGCAGCAGATAGGGCAGATAGAGAAAATAAACAGAACCCTAAAAAGAGACCTTAACTAAATTGCCCTTGGAAACTGGCACTGACTAGATAGTGTCCCTTGTCCTATCCGTGTTCCGAGCCTGGAATGCCCTCTTGTGTGGGACCCCACTCCCTTGACTCTGACTCTTGACTTACACCCCTCCCAGAAATGACTTTTCAGGTTAATAAGAGGATGTTCCTGTTGCTGCTGACCTTCCTGACCTCCATTGGGGTGAATGGAGAAACTACTTGATTTCATATGACTCAGACCAGTACCTGCACCTGATGCCGACTAGAGAACCGCTGGACACCTGGGTGGGCCCCCTCAAGCTAAAGACCACCTGCTGTTCTACAAGGCCAAAGAGTATCAGGCCTTGACTCCTGAGATATCCCCACCCTAGAGGCATAGGGGTAGAGATTATCCAAAATGTCAGAGATAAGAGACTTTTAAATCTAAACCAATGTCCCAGACGCAGCCTTAGAGGGTGGGGCTTAGGGTGTGTTCACCCAAAGTTAAATGACAGCTTGTGATTCCAGGATTGGAATCATCCACAAGAAAAAGGGTGGGGGGATGTAAGACTTTTGGGTCTAAATGTAGGATTTTCAGGTCTCAGTTTGAATTGAAGATTAAAAGAATCCCACCGATCCAGGACACATCCCGGGAGGGACACATTCCTTAGTCAGAGGACACTTGCTGGCTTAACATTCAGAGGAGGAAGGGAGAGGCTGATTAACATTCCTCTGACCACAGGGGAGGGAACCCACCTGTGGGTAAGGAGGGCCCAGAGCACATAGATACATTCCAGGAATCAGGAAGCTGAGCCCTAATGTGATAAACTTGGGCAAAAGGAGGACACTCCTTGTCATAATCTGAGTCACCTAGGGACTGAACCCAGAAAGGTCAGACTTTGTGGTTTATCCTCGTGGACTATACTGTACCCATAAGTACTGTACTCAGATCTTGTTTGGGGCTCTCTTACCTGCATGAGAGAGAGTCCTAGTGCACTAGTTTCATTAAACTGGACCTCATGTGATTGCAGTGAGTCTTGTCCATGTGCGTTTCTGTGGGAGTGCATCCCCTGGTTTTGGATCTTACAGTCTAACAGCATGACATGTGATGACATGTTGAGGGACTCTAAGGGCTTTCACCAGTTCCACACTCTCCTTCCAGCTTCCCCTGCCTCCTGGAGTCAAGGCTAGGCCAAGTTCCATTCTCCACCCACAGGAACTGAAAGGATTTTTCAGGCACAGCTTGGAACAGACAACAGCAGACCAGACAGTTCCATGAGGGGGGGTTATTAAGAGAGGGAGAGAGCGAGAGGAGAGAGAGCAGAGAGGTAAAGTAGTAGAGGCCGGCCATGACCACATGGAGAGAGGGGGAAGGGAAAGGGGGAGGGGAGAGGGCAACCTGCAGGCACAGGAGTAAGGGGGCAAGAGAGGAGCAAGAGAGAGAGGAGGGGGCAGGCAGCCCCTTTTATAGTGGGCAGGCCTACCTGCCTGTTATCAGGTAACTGTGGGGAGGAGTGTACCTGGGTGTTGTCAGGTAACTATGGAGGTGGAGTTTAGACAGAATACTAACATCCCCACGTTAACTGTGGACGTGGAGTTTAGATAGAATACTAACAGGAACATTCTTGAGTAAAAAATTCTCAGAATGTACTGATTGATAGTCACCTGCCCCTCTGGAAAGTCCCAGGTAGAGTTCAAATGTTTGTCATACCTGAGAGCCAATACATTTAAAGGTCAATATGCTTAGCTAATAAGTTTGCTGATGTAACCTGTGCCTTTAAAAAGTATAAAAACTGGTTGTAATAGCCATTTTGGTTTGCCTTCTAGTCACTCTCCTTGAGGGACTAATAGAAAGTTGACCCTGACATGCCAGAAAATAAACCTATTGCTTCTGCATCAATCTGTGTTTCAGATTCTCACTTGGGGTTGTCTCAAAGTAAGTACCAATCACTGACCAAGGGTCGGGGTCTTACAATGTCACATGATGGCATGGCATTGGAACTGAGTCATTGAAGACAGGAAGAGACTGGTTCTGGAATGGTGCAGTTCTTAATATTCCTCTCTCTTGTTTACTATTAAAGGCAAACAAATAGGAAGGTGTGACTGGAGAGACAGGAGGGAGAGCACCATGCTCTTTAGACTGCTTCCTGTAGTCTGGGGGCACTGACATCTTTGGAGACACAAGAAAGCTGAAATATTGGCCAAGGCTGGGAAGAGGAGGCTGGTTTCTCTCACTGTCCAGGCTCTGTGGGACCATCTGAGGCTAGGCAAGTGTAGGCCGAATTGGAGCAGTTTGTTGTCTTTAATTGATTGGAAATCTGCTGAAACAGATAAATATTAGGGACAGAAGGTAAAGCTAAGGAGTTTAGGGGAGATTTTTTTCTTAGATTTGCCCTTGAAACTTTGAGGTCCATGGTCCTGGTAACTAGAAGAGTCCCAAGACCACAAGAAATGGAGGAGATTCTACCTTTGGGAATAGAAAGAACAAGCAGATGGAGAAATGAGCTGGTGGAGGACTGGACTTATCTGGAGTCCATTGGCCTGAAAGGGGCAGATTCAAGTCGATTCTCTGAAGCTTACAAGATTTTTTAAGTTTACAAAAAGAGATAAGTTTCAGATATGTTAGCATTACCACTGTTTTTAATTTGTACTGAATTCTACGTTGTAGAAAGAACAGTAGATTCACACCTTTGAGTCATAGAAGCTTAGCGACCCAAAAATGATTCTTTGTTAAACTCATGAACACTCTTTCCAGAGGGCTGGATATTATAGATTACACAGAGATGTTTTGGCGCGCACACACACACACACAAAACACTTTTAAGTCTATACTTAGAAAACAACTAAAAGAAATATAAAATCTTCAGCTTGTAACTATAATAGCAGTCAGTGCTTACCAGAACTAGATTAATAGCTCATCAAAACTCCATTGATTAATGTTAAAACTTTGAACTTTTGAAGTTTTACTATAACAATAGCATACAGAGGGGAAAAAAGTCAAATACCTTTCATTCTTTCCCATATTACTTAAATCACATTCTTAGACCTTTACAAATTGTATCTACACACTTTAAAACACATTCTTAAACTTTTATAATGTGCATCTATGTATCTTAAAACACTTTTTTAGACCTTTACAATTTACTTAAGCTTTCAGACCTTACATAAACTGTACGTTTTTCCTACCCAATCATTTACCATAACACATGGGTGGCTGATTACTGAGAGCAGTCATTGTAAAGCAAGTTCCTTTAAATAAAGGAAAAATAAAAAATTACATTAAAACCTGTTTTGTGAGTTTGTTAGGAGCCGCGTCCGCCATCGGAAGATGGCGCCGGTTTCCTGCTTCCTGGTTCTTCTTGCGAGCCTTGCTTGAATGTGCGCCTGCGCAAGGCACGAAAACCAGTATGCTAATTTGGCGACATCATAAGAGCCAATGAGTGTGCGGCACATCTCCTAAAGCGCTATATAAGCCACTAGCTTTTGGGGCTTGGGCTCCCTCGCCTCACTACCATCTAAGAGAGCTGTAACACTAAAAGAGCTGTAATAAAAATGCTGCCAGAAGAATCCTGAAGCGTGGCGTTCTCCTTTTCGGCGAGGCGGCGCCCCGCAACTGGTGCCGGAAAACCCGGGAATGAAGCCGAACGTCTCGGAGTTTTATCCAGTTTCGAGGGACCCTGTTGGCTCAACAGAGGATTCAGAACTGGCTGCGCGAGAGGTCTAGACGCTTTTCTGCAAGGTATGGTGGATCCTGTCTATTTTGCTATTGCTATCCCCGTTTGGGCCGTGGTAGTTCTTGTGCTCTGCTTCTGTCTTAACTACCATACACAAGGGAAGGAGTGTACTTGCCTTCCGTGTATTCAGGAGCTGTAAGTCACAGGTAGATAACTGTGCAAGTTCGTTCCCTCTAGCAGTATGGGTAACCACCAAATGAAGCCGCTTCTCGCAGCAATGCAGGCGTTGTTACGTGAGCGTGGTTTAAAGGTTCCCGAGAAAGTGTTGTGTAATTTTCTGCGAGATGTGGATAGAGTAGCTCCCTGGTTTGTATCCACGGGGTCCTTGTCAAAGGGCTCCTGGGGCAAGCTCGGCGGAGATTTGATTAATGAAAAGGAGAAGGGAAAGTTAAGACCAGGCACATGGCCGCTGTACAAAATGGTTAGAGCCTGTATAGAGGATGCAAAATGCCAAGATAAGGTAAGAGAGGGGCAAAGAGCTTTAGCAGAACACCAGGATAGCCTATCAGAAGCAGAAAAGGAAGAGAGCACTAAGAATGGAACGAAGAGAAAGGAAAAGAAAAAAGAAGAAATTAAAAAAGAAGTAGCTACAAAAGTGGAACAGAAAGGGCCTAAGAAAAAGTTGTACCCAGTGTTAACTGAGTTTCGAAATCTAAGAATTAACGACTCCGCCTCTGAGGAGACGTCCTCGGAGGACGAAGAAGATACGGAGGATACCGACACCTCATCCTCTGATAGTGAGTTAGATCTTGAGGAACAGGCAGAGTTAGATAAAGAAGCAGCTCGTTATGAGTCTGAAAGATACAGGCTGGATTCGCCTTATGCACCGGGGTATGCCCCATCTGCCCCACCATTGGAGGAAGTAGTTAGAGTTAAAAAGAAAAAACCAAAAGAGAGACAGGAAAAACTGCCGTCCAATTCTCTTATTACAGCTAAGGAGAGAAAAAAGATAAGAGTAGCCTTTCCTGTATGGGAAGATGCTAACCAAACCAGGCAACATTCACAGCTAGATTTAAAACAATTAAAAGCGCTGGCCGAATCAGTACAGACTTATGGAATCAATGCCTCTTTTACTCAGGCATTAATAGAAAGACTTGTGGTCAGTGCCATGACACCAGATGACTGGTATAATACTGTTAAGGCTTGCCTGGCTATGGGACAGTATCTAGATTGGAAATCTATTTTTCAAGAATTTTGTGCTTCACAGGCAAGACAAAATTTAGCTCAGGGGCATCCACAATGGAACTTTGACATGCTTACAGGGCAGGGACAATGGGCTATCAATCAAACGGCCTACCCTGTAGAAGTATATGAGCAAATTAATAAGGCAGCTGTAAAAGCATGGAAAAGCCTACCTAACAAAGGACAGGTTTCAGGAAACTTGACAAAAATTATCCAAGGGAACACTGAGCCATTCTCAGACTATGTGGCTAGGATGATGGAGGCGGCAGGAAGGATTTTTGGAGATCCTGAGACGGCCATGCCTCTCATAGAACAACTAATTTTTGAACAGTGTACTAGAGAGTGCAGAAATGCTATTACACCTTGGAAAGGAAAAGGACTAAATGCATGGATGAAGGCTTGTAGAGAAATAGGAGGACCTCTATCTAATGCTGGATTGGCAGCTGCTGTTTTAGCGGCTCAGAGGACCTCTAATGTTAAATGTTTCAGGTGTGGAAAGCTGGGACACATACAAAGACAATGTAGAGCACCTGGCACTACTAATAACAATCGTCCAAAGGTGCCTGGAATGTGTCCTAGGTGTAATAAAGGAAAACATTGGGCAAATGAGTGTAGATCAGTTAAAGACGACAGAGGACGTGTAATTTCCCCTCTGCCAAAAAACGGGCAACGGGGCCCACACCCTCAGGGCCCACAAATGTATGGGGCGTTAGAGAACCTACAGAACAACCCTCAACAACATCAAAGGATAAGACAATCAGGAGAGCCACGTCAGGCTCGGCAGGACTGGATCTCTGTGCTACCGCCAGAGCAGTACTAACACCTACCATGGGGTGTCAGCCTATACCTTCTGATTTTTCAGGACCCTTACCTGAGAATACAGTAGGACTAGTGCTAGGAAGATCGTCTACGACTCTGAGAGGATTAACTGTTCACCCCGGAGTCATAGATCAAGATTATGAGGGACAAATAAAAATCATGTGCTCATCACCAAGGGGGATTAGCTCTATAGCTCCTGGTGATAGAATTGCACAGCTATTGGTCCTCCCTAGTTTACATTCATTCTTTCCTAGTAAAGGTTTAACTAGGGGCATGAAGGGATTTGGCTCCTCTGGAGGACAGAATGTATTTATTTCATTAGATTTAGATAAACGCCCCACCTTAGAGTTGAAAATTCAAGGAAGGCTTTTCACAGGCCTCCTAGACACAGGAGCAGATACTACCATTATCTCTACCAATTGGTGGCCAAAAAACTGGCCTGTTAATAGCTCTTCACAAACCTTACAAGGTCTTGGATATGAGTCTGCTCCTGATGTTAGTGCAAGAGTATTGCACTGGGAAGATTCCAAAGGCAGACGAGGGACAGTTGTTCCTTATGTCTTGCCACTTCCAGTTAATTTATGGGGAAGAGATATCCTTAAACAATTGGAATTTAGGCTCACTAATGATTATTCTACACAGAGTCAAAAAATGATGAAAGAAATGGGGTGTGTCCCTGGAAAAGGATTGGGGAAGGCCTTACAAGGCAGGACCAGCCCTGTTTCTATTACAGAAAAACAAGACAGGAAAGGGCTGGGTTTTTCCTAGGGGCCATTGAGGATGCATTGCCTATACCTTGGTTGTCAGAGGAACCTGTATGGGTTCCTCAATGGGCGTTAACCTCTGAAAAACTAGCAGCTGCAAAAGCTCTAGTTAAAGAGCAACTAAAACTAGGACATCTGGAGAGTTCTCAGTCACCATGGAATACACCTATATTTGTGATTAAGAAAAAATCAGGTAAATGGAGGTTATTACATGATCTTAGAGCTATTAATAATCAGATGCAATTATTAGGATCAATTCAAAAGGGTCTGCCACTGCTGACAGCCTTGCCTAGACATTGGGAGATTATAATAGTAGATATTAAAGATTGTTTTTTCTCTATACCTTTACATCCTAAGGACAAAATTAGATTTGCTTTCACTCTCCCAAGTATTAATCATGAGGAACCAGACCACCGATATCAATGGAGGGTCCTGCCACAAGGCATGGCCAATAGTCCCACTATGTGTCAAATATATGTCTCTTCTGCTATTGAACCAGTTAGAAAACAATTTCCTAAGGTTAGAATTTGTCATTTTATGGATGATATACTCTTGTGTACTAATAACAAAGAAGTTTTACACCAAGCGTTCTCTCTGTTAGTTTCTACCTTAAAACAGAAAGGACTATCTATAGCGCCTGAAAAGGTTCAGGAAGGAGAGATAGGAAATTTCTTGGGAGCGATAATTACTCCTGAGTATATTAAACCACAGAAGGTTACTATTAGAAGAGATAAATTAAAAACGTTAAATGATTTTCAAAAGTTACTAGGGGATATCAATTGGATTCGTCCCTATTTGAAATTAACTACAACTGAACTTCAACCCTTATTTAAAACACTTGAGGGAGATTCTAACATTACTTCATTGAGAACTTTGACCCCTGAATCGTCTAAAGTATTGGATAAAATAGAGATGGCCATACAACATGCTCAACTAGATAGACTTAACCCCGAATTATCTTTCCAGTTATGTATTCTTCCCTCTCCTCAACAACCAACTGCAGTACTGTGGCAAGAGGGACCCTTGCTATGGATTCACCCACATAGCTCTCCTGGAAAGACTTTAGGCTATTATCCTACCTTAGTTGCAGAATTGGCTTTAAAGGGACTTCAGCTGTCCGTGATGCATTTTGGACAATATCCTAATACAATTGTATGTCCTTATACTATGTATCAAATTCAAGTTTTATGTGCATCTCAAGATGCTTGGGCAATTTTAAAATGCTCATTCCCTGGAAATATTGATAATCATTATCCTAAACATCCCTTGTTACAATTTACTCTTTCTAACTCATTTATATTTCCCAAAGTTACTAAGACACATCCTATTCATCAAGCATTGGATATTTATACCGATGGTTCTAAGACAGGCATTGGTTGTTATGTGGTTAATAATGTCCCTACTCGAATTCAGTTTGATTATACATCTCCCCAATTAGTAGAATGTGCTATTGTAGCGATAGTGTTGCAAAGATTTTCAGAGCCTATAAACATAATTTCAGATTCGCATTATGTTGTAGGAGCTGTTAAACAATTAGAAGTGGCTGATTTTATCCACCCTAAAAGCATGGTTGCTGAGATATTTAAAGACATTCAACACCATATTCGCAATAGGTGTCACCCATTTTTTATTCAACACATGAGAGCACATTCATTGCTTCCTGGGCCTATGTCTCAGGCTAATGCTATTGCTGATAAAGCCACTAAAAACCTATATTGGGTAAGTTCGCCATTAGAAGGCGCAGTTGAATTCCATAAACTCTATCATGTACCAGCTAATACCCTAAGATTAAAGTTTCATTTAACTCGTGCAGAAGCACGAGATATTGTTCTGAAATGTACCTCCTGTGCAGAATTCAGACCCTCTCCATCTATAGGGGTCAATCCCAGAGGTCTGCAACCTCTTCATATCTGGCAAATGGATGTTACACATTGCAATGCCTTTGGAAAACAAAAATTTATTCATGTATCTGTGGATACATGCTCTGGCATCATTCATGCCAACCCCCTTGCGGGAGAAAAAGTGTCACATGTTATTACTCACTGTCTTGAAGCCTGGGCTGCTTGGGGCAAGCCCCTTCAGCTGAAGACTGATAATGCACCAGCTTATACATCTAAAACTTTTCAACAGTTTTGTCTGAGGCTTGGTGTCCGTCATATAACTGGCTTGCCATATAATCCTCAGGCACAAGGGATTGTGGAACGTGCCAATGGCACATTGAAAACTTATTTACAAAAACAAAAGGGAGGAATAGGCCCCAACATGGGACCTAAGACATCTATCTCCCTAGCCCTATTTACCTTAAATTTTTAAAATCTGGATTCTGATGGACAATCTGCTGCTGACAGACATGTGGCTCCAAGTCCTCAAAAAGAATATGTTAAATGGAAAGATATCTTAACTAACCAATGGAAGGGCCCGGATCCAGTTTTAGTGAGATCCCGGAGAGCTATCTGTGTTTTCCCACAGGATCAAGAAAATCCAATCTGGATACCAAGCAGACTGACCAGAACTGTGAAAGAGGACTCACCAACCCCTGAAGAAAATGCTAAAGATCCTGCTGATGATCTGCCTGCTTGAGAGAGCGATAAGTATACCATTGTGGGCTGTGGTAAGATCATGGCCAGTTCCCATCCCAGTACATTCCCACTCTAAAGTACTGCCAATGTTTACATCATCGAGCTGTCAGCTGGAGGCACCATGTGCCATACCTTTAAACAAAGAGACTGTCAAGTATAATGCATCAAAATTTAGATTAAATGATACCTTGTGTTTCACCATAACAAACAGGGCAGAGACCCCATGCGTTGTACTTCGCAATGCTACATTGGGACACTGGATTGATCCACTTGGAGATTCCCAAATAGGCACTGGTGTCCTGCTCGAGGTACTCAATAACATAGTGGCAGGACAATCTGAGGCCAGTGGAAATACATCTAATAAAAAACAGTCCCCTGTGAATATCACTACATTATTGCTAAAAAGTAAGGTAACCATACTTGAACGATCATATTGGCAAACCAATAATGCCACTAATGTCAGAGTGTGGCCATGGTGCCCTCCAGATCAGTCATTTCCACCAGTGTTTACGCACTGCCAATCTAAAAGGATGCCTAAGGTAGAAGTATCTCGAGGCTTCACCTTATCGCCACCTCTAAAAAGGATGGCTATGACAGGAAATAAAACAGGGAAGGTAAACGAATGGCCATTTTATCAATGGGTGTTGACAAATTTAGCGGGGGCTGCTACCAGTTTATCAGCCTTTGCAACTCTAGGTGAGTCACAACATGACATTTGGAATGTATCAGCAACCAGAACTGATACTACACCAGTGATATTGAATGATATTAAATATAATAACTTGTTGGCAAATTATTCAGCCAAAAGGGCAGCAGTTTGTGTTTCGGCTCCCTTCTTTTTTATTTTAGCAGAATTTAAAAATAAAAGCAGCATATTAGATTGTGCAAATGTCACCTGCCATTTGACAGAATGCTGGAATGGGTCCGCATCTTTAGCACTGCTGGTGCGGGTTCCGACCTTTGTCCCTATACCGGTGGATGCCGATCCCGATAAATTTCCAATAATCTCCTTAATTAGAGAAAAGAGAGATTTTGGCATCACGGCGGCCATTGTGACGGCCGTCGTAGTGTCGGCTGCTGCAGCGGTGACTGCGGGTCTTGCCCTAGCCAATCAAGTTCAAGCAGCAGAAACAATAAATAATATAGTGAATGCCTCGGCAGATGCTATGGTAAAACAGCATAAAATGAATAGCCATTTGATTTCTGGGATACTGCTTGCTAATCAGCGAATAGATCTATTACAAAGCAAAATGGAAGAAATAGCTGATATTCTTCAAGTAAGCTGTGTAAGTCATACTAAACACATGTGTATCACACCCTTGAAATATAACAATGAGTCTTTTACAGAAAGTACTAAATTATCTAATTTTTTACAAGGAAATTGGTCACAACAGGCTGAGGAGCTACAAGAACTCCTGCTCACGATTGCTGTTTTGAATGGGACCAGAATAAACCCGATTGATGTTGAAGACTTCACTTCCTGGCTCACGTCCGCCTTCTCCCTTTTTAAGGAGTGGGTGGGGGTAGGAATGTTTGGCTGTATGATCTTTGGGGGAGTGCTGATCACACTCTGGTTGCTCTGCAAATTTAAAAAACAACATCGTAGAGATAAAGTACTTATCACTCAAGCACTGCTTGCCTTAGAGCAGGGAACATTCCCCTCAAGCTTGGTTGAATATGCTTAAACAATGAGACACTATCATTCAATGGGATACCCTGAGGGCTCGTGTTCCCATTGCACCAGGAATCCTGAGTGGTAGTCCTCCACACTTCCCAGGGCTCGGGTTCCCATTGCACGGGAGATAAGTGTGGAGGGTCTCACAACTGTTTAACTGCCTTGAACGCCTTACTGCTAGAACAGTGGGCTTGATCGGCGAAATAACAGTTGGAAAATTGTTGCAGCAATTTAATAAAAAAGGGGCAGATGTTAGGAGCCGCGTCCGCCATCGGAAGATGGCGCCGGTTTCCTGCTTCCTGGTTCTTCTTGCGAGCCTTGCTTGAATGTGCGCCTGCGCAAGGCGCGAAAACCAGTATGCTAATTTGGCGACATCATAAGAGCCAATGAGTGTGCGGCACATCTCCTAAAGCGCTATATAAGCCACTAGCTTTTGGGGCTTGGGGTCCCTCGCCTCACTACCATCTAAGAGAGCTGTAACACTAAAAGAGCTGTAATAAAAATGCTGCCAGAAGAATCCTGAAGCGTGGCGTTCTCCTTTTCGGCGAGGCGGCGCCCCGCATGAGTTTGTCTCTCTTTTGAGTCTGGTAGCAAGGTAAACTGTTTCTACACCTAGTAGTAGCTCTAGGAAAGTGAGGCCTGAGGCCTGAGTTTTACACAGGAAGAGAACTGAGAAGGCAGCTGAAGCCTTGGTTGCTGCTGTTGAAGTAACAAACCTATCACCAGGCCAGTCATCAATGCCACCAGAGATCTGAGAAGGATAAACCAGAGTCAGCAGAAAGTACAGACCCCGCAGCTCCTGAATCAACTAAGAATGACAGAAACTTACAGGGCACTTGCACAACCACCCTAGGTTCCTCCACGGTAGCCCTGATCTGGTTGGGGGCAGATGTCCCAAGGGAGTGTTAGTCTTCTCCCACTAGGCCCAGAAGATCCAAAGAACTTTCCTGTGGAGGAATAACTTAGGGGATTTATCTGTCTCATCTAGGCAAAGTCAACTACCCAGTGTCCTATTTGTGCAAGGTCCTGGTTGGACAGGATTCCGGCAGTGTGCAAGGAGAAGGGGAGTTTTTACCCCAATGGCCAGATTTGCCACATCTAAAGCAAGCTCTGTAAGGGTAAAAATTAAAACAGCTCAGCAGAGACCACAAACAACTTGGCAAAGACCGCAGGACAGCTTGCTGAGCTTACTGAGAGTAGCCATAATAAAAATATCAAGCCCCTCTAGGGACGAGGTGACCAGAAATGTAGAAACAACCAAAGACATATCTTGACCAGTCTAAACATGCCCAAGTGAGTAATGGGCCACCTGGTGTTTATCCTAGAAGGTCTGAGGCTTCATGGTCAAAAATAGTGGGCCATCCAACCTGTCAAAATGATTGCTTACGCAAACTGCTGATGTTTGAAATATCCAATCATATGTAACCGCGCCAGAATTTCCCACTTTTCCCTTCCCCCTTGTGCCTCCCCCTATAAAAGTTCTAAACTTCCTGGGGTCTTCATCGAAATTCTCTCCCCTGCGTGGGATGAGTTTTGATCCAAGGGCCCTTGTTAGTAAACTGCCTTTTGCCATTGCATCAAGTAAGTCTCTCGTGTCTCCTTGGGTGCGCGCTAATTGGGACTTGAGTTGGGGTCCTCTTCCTGGGTCCTTACAGCTCCAGGTGGAGTTCTTTTGTGGCCCCTCATCTTCTTTGGAGATCTTAGGGGTGTGCCAGGAGCTGGCACTTTTCTATCTTTTCCTGATCCTCCCTTTCATTAAACACCCAACAGATCTCTGAAAAACTTTGGAGACCATCATCTATTTTTTTGTTTGTTTGTTTTTGTTTTTGTTTTTCAAGACAGGGTTTCTCTGTGTAGTCCTGGCTGTCCTGGAACTCACTCTGTAGACCAGGCTGGCCTCGAACTCAGAAATCTGCCTGCCTCTGCCTCCCAAGTGCTGGCATTAAAGGTGTGCGCCACCACTGCCTGGCGACCATTATCTATTAAGCATTTATCAATTAATAAAACTTGGCTTGTTTTTAGTTATTTGTTTTAGGCTTAACTTTGAAAACAATCAGGAACTTCACCCAAGAAAGGGTTCCAATATTGTATAAGCCAATGATGGCATAGAGACGCTGCAGATGGAGATCTTCCAGAAGGGCGCTGATAGGAAGAAGGCAGCATTGCAGAGGCCAAAAGGACTTAAGGAAGCTGCAGGACTTAGCAGGTAACTCCGGGAGGGGGGGGGGCAAGAAAGGAAGCTTACAGCAAACAGTCAAGGAAGGGACAAAGAAATAAAGCAGGTGGCAGGGAAAAAAGGAGATGTTCGCATGGATATAGCAGGCAAGAGGCTGCAGGAGGCAGAGGGTCATAGAGATGCCACATAGAGGGCGTAGCAGGTTGGAGCCAAAAGCCAAATGGTTAAAAAGCAGACAGAGGGAAGCAGCAGCTGAATAATCAGACTCTAGAATCTGGAATCAAATTTTGTGGGTGGCAGAAACCAGCAGAAACAAATGATCCTTACATACCTTAGGAAGGGATGCTGCAGGAGGAAGCAGAGAGGTACACCAGGTAGTGAGGGGTGGGAGCCCGGTGTGGGCACATTGAGGTTGGCCTGCATTTGCTTTCTCCCCTCCTGCTAGGTCTGGCTCCTGCTTGCACTTTGCAGCAATCTTACAGATCCATCAACCTTAACTTAAAGAGGGCATTAGCACAGCATGTGGGTTGGGAGATCAGTCCAAGAGAAAATCTGGGCTTGGAGCAGAGAGTAGAGAAATAGGAAGTGGGGTACCTCTTTCCATGTCCTTTGATTGCTTGCAGTATTAGTAAAGCCCCTTTGATATTGGGATCTAGGGTACTTCTAGTAGGCCACATTTCATTTATTATCTAAGGGATATTGGTGCCAGATTTTATTGCAAACATGAAAAAAAATTAGGGCTCTTCACGTCGGGCACCATGTGGAGAGGCTGGAGGTTTCCTAAGAGGCATTCCAAAGGGGATCCAAAAGGTGTGGACAATACCACTCCCATGGGTGAGGAAGAGAGGAAAGTCCTAAGCCTAAAATATAAGGCATCCCCAAGGACACAGGGAGGACTGAATGAGGAAGACAAGCTGTTCAGTGGGTCATCACTATACACAACAAGGGTCAGGATGAACAGCCTGAAGAGATTGGTCACCTTGTACTAAGGCTTATAAGAGAAGCCAAACAATGAAAACTGAGCTCAAAAATGAAGCCTAAATCAAGGGGAAAGGGCCAGAGCAGGGCAGGTACCTCAGTTTCCAAGAGTACCTGAGACTCAGGGAAGCATTTAACCCACCATAGAGGGATCACTCACCAATTGTCAGTAATGGATGGAAGGCCAGATGATCAGTGGGCTGGAAGGTGTGTGTGTTGTGGGCAGACTGGAGGTAACCAATAGGGTCCTGGTGCAATTCAGACACCCAAAGGGGAACTCAGGCACCAGGATATCCTATTCAAGTCTCTGCACCAATGTAAGGGGTTTCTGGGGATTAGAGGGCCAAGGAATGCTGCAAAGATCACACCACACAACAGATCTTACACAAGAAGATTTATTGGAAGCTAGAGGCTGCTTCTGAATGGAGATTGGGGGGTTGGAAGGGGAGAGAGAGAGAGGGAGAGGGTGAAGGAGAGGGAGAGGGTGAAGGAGAGGGAGAGAGGAAGAGGAAGACTGGGAGAGGGACAGGGAGAGGGAGAGAGGAAGAGGGAGAGGGACAGGGAGAGGGAGAGAGGAAGAGGAAGACAGGGAGAGGGACAGGGAGAGGGAGAAGGGGAGAGAGAGGGGGAGAGGAAGAGAGGGAGTGGGGGAGGAACAGGGAGAGAGACAGGGATAGGAAGAGAGGGACAGGACAGGGAGAGGGACAGAGAAAGGGAGAGCAAGAGGGAGAGAGGGGGAGGAAGAGAGGGAGAGGGACAGGAAGAGGGAGAGCAAGAGGAAGAAGAGAGAGGGAGAAGGAGAAGAGAGAGGGAGAGGAGAGAAAGCAGACTGTGATGACACTGGCTTTATGGGAGGGGTATGGAGCATAGTGGTGACCTGAAATGTGTCACACTGGCATTCGGTGATGAAGTAGCATTGGCCCTGAGTCATTGAAGGCAGAAGGAACCTGGTTTTGGAGTGTGAGCAGAACCTAACAGCCAAAATTTCCTTTTGTAGTAGCAGCCTGTTTGCTTTCTGGAAAGTGAGCATGGGATGTCAAGCCCTTGCTTTAACACTGGCTGGTCTACATTCTTTGGGCCTGAGACATATGCTATACTAGAAATAAGTATTCTTCTGTTGAGGTTTCCATGCTGAAAGCATACTGTATTGGGGCTTAACCCCACCACCTGACTGGGAGCTCTTTTCCACAGTTGGCCAAATGAAGCTAAAACACAAAGTACAAGAGGAAGGGGTTCTGTAGTGGTTTGAATAGGTATGGCCCCCATATATTCATGAGTTTCAATGTTTGGCCATAGGAAGTGGCTTTATGAGGAGGTGTAGCCTTAGTGGAGGAAGTATTGTCACTATGGAGGTAGGATTTGATGTCATATATATGCTCAAGTTCCAGCTAGTATTGAATCTGTTGTGCCAGGAAATGTTCACGAACCCCAAAAGACTACCAAGGAGCTGTCTCCAATGTAATAGCATTAAGGTCTCTTTATTGCAAGCTTGGGCTTGGGCTCTCCAATTCAACCCTGACACAGCAGGGTAGGAAGGGAAGGCAGAGCAGCCCTGACCCGTCAGCAGGACAAGTTTTTGTAGGAAAATAGGAGCCAATGAGAGGGTGAGGGAAGGGGTATCCAGTCTGGCAAGCATCTAATAGAATGACTATAATCTGACAGGTGGGTTCTCTGAAGCAAGACTGTATACAAACGGTTTGAAAGTACATCTGAAACAATCAGACTAATCTTTGATTAACTATTGCTAGGAAGTAGCTAAGGAGTAACTCTGGCCATAGAGAATAGCAGGGACACTGAAGACCTAAGCTTGGAGCTGAAAACCAGAGTCTAAGAGTTGTATGTTGAAAATAGCAAAGCGAAAGCTGAAGACTTGGGGTCAGAGGGTGTCCCCGCTATACACCTACCTCTCTTACGCAGAACCAGAGGTCTCTAGTTTTACATTTTTAAATGTTTCTTTAAAGCAGACATCATTATCTTTTCTATTCCACATAATTTTATGATTCAGCCACCTTGTATATATGTGTTTGTAATATTCCACATAATTTTATGATTCAACCATCTTACATATATGTATTTGTAATATTCCACATAATTTTACGATTCAACCACCTTGTATATATGGATTTGTGATATGTGCCATGAAATTGAAATGAGTGCATAGAATGAGTAATAATATCCCATTCTTATCTGCTATTTATGAGAATGACTATACTAATACTGACATAAAGAAAAATGAAAAGCAAGAAGAAACTTTTTACTGAGTTCCAGCTCATTCTAGTAACAAGCATTATTCACACCCATATCTATGAATGGAGGGCTGCTAACCACCCATACCTATGAATGGAGGGCTGCTAACCCCTACTGGTATGGATACAGCAGGCAAGTAAGAGCATGTTCTCTGTGGAGTCTGGTCACTGGGAAACGTGTGCTTCCCAGAGAACAGTTACCAAGGGACCATATGGTTCATGGAACATGTAAGTAGTTCTCTAGAGCAGGACAGGCAGATCTCAGTCTTTGTGGGCCAGAAGAGTCAGTCACAGAAAATGATACCTGAAGAAAAAAGGCTGATTGACATGAGGAAACTCACTAAACCCTTTTCATGTTCCAGGAGCAATAGTACCCAGTAAGGAGTTTTTAGAGTCAGAAATATACTTCCAGAAAGGTCACAAACACAGGGTGTTATACTCAGCACTTCCTCCTTCCTCATCTCTAGGAAGTACATCTGTTCTTTTCTCTTTTGGGGAGTGTCTTGATTATTCTGAGCCCTTTGTTTTTCAAATCAGCTTGGTAGACTCCACAAAGAAACCTGTAGGTGGAGCTGAGAAGACAGTTCAGATAGTGCAGTGTTTGCCTTTCAAACATCAAGACCTGTGTTTGATCCCCAGCACCCCTGGAGAAAGATGAGCATGGCAGAGTGGACTATCATCTCAGTGAGTGGCCCTAAGGGCTTTTCCAGTCCCATACCCTCCTTACAGCTTCTGCTTCCCGTCTGGAGTCAAGGATAGACCAAGTTCCATTCTCCACCCACAGGAACATTCCTGAGTAAGGATAGACCAAGTTCCATTCTCCACCCACAGGAACATTCCTGAGTAAAAAAAATCTCAGAACGTACTGACTGATAGTCACTTGACCCTCTGGAAAGTCCCAGGTAGAGTTCAAATGCATGTCATGCTTGCTAGCCGATACATTTAAAGGTCAGTATGCTTAGCCAATAATTTTGAACTGTAACCTTGCTGATGTAAAACTGTGCCTCTAAAAAGTATAAAAACTGTTTGTAATAGCCATTTTGGTTTGCCTTCTAGTCACTTTCCTTGAGGGACTAATTGAAGGTTGACCCTGACATGCCAGAAAATAGACCTATTGATGTTAGACTTCAGCACACAGCTTAGAACAGATGACATCAGACCAAATGGTTGGGGGGCGTTATTCAGGAGATAGGACAAAGGTGGGGGGAGAGAAATGGGAGAAGATGGCGGAAAAAGAGGGAAAGGTCGGAGAGTTATGCCTGTTTTATATGGGCAGTGATGTAGCCCTTCCCAGGTAAAGGTGAGGTAGCCAGGTGGATTCTGGGAATGTATGGCCTTGGCAACGATGTAGGGGTCGCCTAAATATGATGTCACTGGGTTCCAGCCTGATACCAACAAACTTCCCTTTTACTCATTGTAAAAAGAAGAAAAAAGGGGGGGGGGGAAGCCGACGGTGAAAGGGGGAGTTGGGGCTCCGTGTCTCTTAAACTACTTCCTGCTGTGTAGGGACATAGTCCGTTGTGGGGAGTAGCTGGCTTTCACCATCGGGGTCCACTTAGTAGATATGTGTATCAGGTTCCTCTGTGGGCAGTGGCTGGTAATCCTGTAATAGGAACTGATTAATACATTGGTTAGACATAATAACACCAGGAGGATGACTAAAAAAAGTGTTACCATAGAGAGTATCTGCTTTTATATGGGTCTTTTAAAAAAATCGCAGAACTGGAGGTCTCATGTTCCCTAAAAACAGCATTCTTCTTGGAGGAACTGGCAAAGACTATCTTCTTTAGCTGTCAGGACATCTGGTCCCCATCAGTTCTGAAGCACCACAGCTGGAATCCCACGGGTCTTGTATGTAGAAATGAGTGTCTTGCAGTGTTGGTAGAAGAAGTGGTTGGTCCATGATCCTAGCATATGTATCTGACAAGACCAATATGGGCAGCCCCCATAATCATCTGGCCAGTTTCTACAATAATCTTCTATCTGGACAAAGAGAAAGCAAGTATAGAGAACATAATATTTAGATGGGACAACAGATATAGGAATGAGGGCAATTTGGATTGGTTCTTGGCATCCGGCTATGGAGCAGTTTCCTGACCCTGTTTGGAAAGACTGTTTGTTATCTGTGGGGGTCTCTTGAACCTTGAACCTCTAGATGTAAGGGCTGACCTGGATACAAACAAGCAGCAGGGGGAGGATGAGAAACCCATGTCTAGTCCAGTGAGGTCGAGCTCGGCTGCCAGAGTGGAGTCTCATTTTCTGGGATTGAGGAGAAGGTGGGTGATTTCAATGTCCTCCAGAGCTTAACAGAGCATGGTCCTGTTAGGGTTGATGTGTATGAGGAAGAGTCTATTTTAGATGGAGGGATGAAAGGCTTGAGGTGAGACAAGTGGACTCAATGAGGGAGTCCTTCAAGTTTAGCAGCTGTAGGGGTCAAAAGAATTACCTTAAAAGGGCCCTGCCATTTAGGAGAGAGGGGTGAGGGCTGACGATCTGGAGGGGAGAGAAGGACTTGGTCTCCAATGTTGACAGAAAGTGGACAGGAGACAGTGTGTGGTCAAGGTAGATAGTAGTCAGCAAAGTTCCACAAGAGAGAACAGAGGTGGCAAAGTAATGAGGTGAGTAGATGGTCTGGGAGGGTAGAACATTTAGGTGAAAGACCAGGAGTTAGAACTGGATGTCCATACATGAGTTTAAAGGGTGAGATGAGGAGAGGCCACTCAGGCAGAGCTCATAGCCTGAAAAGAGCCAGAGGTAGCAGTTTTACCCAGTCAAGGCGAAGTTCCTGTGACAGCTTGACAAGAGTAGTTTTTAAAGAGCAGTTAGTTCTCTCTACCTTACCTGAAGATTGAGGGTGGTAGGGAATATGAAAATGCCAGGGGATGTCTAGGGCCTTAGATAGAATTTGAGAAACTTGGGAAGTAAATTCAGGACCATTATCTGACTGGAGGGAGGCTGGGACACCAAATTGGGGGTGATCTCACTGAGAAGGAGATCAGAGACTGTCTGACCCCTTTTGTTGGTTGTGGGAAAAGTCTCTACCCAGCCTGAGAAGGTGTCCAGCAAGACCAGGAGGTACTTGGCATGTTTGACAGTGGGCATGTGGGTAAAGTCAAGTTGCCAGTCAGTTCCAGGAAGGGAACCTCTAGCCTGATGGATAGGAAAAGGGGTGCTACGATACCTTGAGTTGGGATCTGACATCTGACAGATTTTGCAAGAAGCAATGATAGATTTTAAGAAACTTAAGTCCTCAGGAGTAGGTGGGTCTTAACAAAATAAGACAACACTTGGCTGTTAGGATGAAAGAGTTGGTGAAAATAGGACAGAATTTGATGAGTGTCAGGGGGTGAAGTGGGGATGTGGGTTGCAGTATAAGGATGTCCTGAGGAGGATGAGACAAGTCTAGGCCCCTAAGGGCCTCAGCTCTAGCTGCCTTATTGGCTCTGTTTCCCTTGGAGATAATAGAGTCATCCATCTGATGGGATCTGCAGTGGACAATCCCAATAGCTGTGGGGAGATGGGTGGCCCTTAGCATGGCCATATTTGGTTTGCATTAGTTACTGATTCTCCTTTTGTGGTAAGTAACCCGTGCTCCTTCCAGATAGTAGCACGGGACAGGAGGATATGAAAAGCATATTTGGAATCTGTGTAGATGTTGAGGGATTGTCCCTGTGCCAGCTGGAAGGCACAGGTAAGGGCTATTAGTTCACCCTGTTGGTTGGTGATATGAACAGGAAGGACCTTGTGCCTCCACTACCTTGGTGTCTGACACTATGGCATAGCCAGCTTTTCTGGTCCCTTCATGTAGAAAGGAGCTTCCATCTTTATAACAGGTAAAGATGGCTTGAGGGAATGTGGCCTCCTGTATGTGTGAAGGATGAGGTAATAGTTCCTCTAAAGTTTCAGTGCAGGAGTGAGATAAGGAATAGTCAGTATTTGGTTGAGGAAGAAGATTGGAAATATTAAGAGGTGGGCATGATTGAAAGGTGAAGGTGGAGTCTTCTATTAGAGCTACCTCAACAGAAAGAACCCTGGAGGGAGGTAGAGTCTGTAAGCCTTTATTAGTTAGGAGCTGTGACAGATTGTGAGAAGAGAGGACAGTTATAGGCGATCCCAAGGTTATTTTCTTTGACTCTTGAATAAGGAGTTCAGCAGCTGCTAAGGTATGAATACAAGGTGCCCATCCCTGGATGGTTAGATTAGTCTTTCTGACACATATGCTACAGGTGCAAAAGATGGTCCCAGTTGGTGACCTAAGACTCCAAGGGCAAATCCCTCCTTTTCAGTTATATAGACGGAAAAAGGACAAGTCAGGTCAGGGAAAAGTAAGGCTAGGCCCTTAAGGAGGGCCTGTTGGAGCCTTTGAAAGGGCCTAGTAACAGGTTTGAGAAGAGGTTTGTGAGTGGGGCCTAATGCTGCTTCATATAAGGGATGAGAAAGTAGGGAAAAGGAAGGAACTCAGGAATGCAAAAAGCTAGCCATTCCTAGGAATGATAGCATCTCTTCGTTTGTAGAAGGAACAGTTAGAGACTGATCAGATTCTTTCTATCTAAGGTAATAGCCTTGTGGGTTGGGGTAATTGTTAGTCTTAAATAGGTGACTTAAGGAGTGGACAGTTGGACTTTAGAAGGTGAGACCCTGTAGCCCTGACTGGAAAGGAAATTTAGAAGAGCAGCGGTGTCAGCTTGGCTAATTTCTAGAGACGGACTACAAAGAAGAAGATCATCTACGTCAAGTACAATCTTAGATCTAGGGAGAGAAATTCAGAAGCCAGGGCCTGGCCAAATAGGTGTGGGCTGTCCCAGAATCCCTGAGGCAGAACAGTCCAGGTAAGTTGGGTAGAAAAGTGGGTGTTAGGATCTGTCCAGGTAAAGGCAAATATGTCCTGTGACTGGGTATCTAGAGGGATAGAGAAAAATGTATCCTTGAGATCTAGTACTGAAAAATGACAAGTCCCTGAGGAGATAGTAGAAAGAAGTGTATAAGGATTAGCCACAACAGGATGGAGGGGAACCACTGCAGAGTTGATGCATCTGAGGTCTTGAACCACTCGATAGGTACCATTAGGTCTTTTAACTGCTAGTATAGGAGTGTTAAAGGGGGAAGAGATAGGGTAAAGGTGTTTTTTCCTTAAGAGGTCAGAAATGATAGGTTTAAGTCCCCTGAGGCTCTGTAGAGAGAGAGGGTATTGAGCTTGGGTGATGTACCTGGTGGAGTCCAGTAACTCGATGACAACAGGAAAATGATGTTTAGGAACAGAGGGGTTCTGGACGTCCCAAACTTGGGGATCCACCTGAGAAGCTGGTAAGGGAAATAACATGTTAGTGTTAGTAGGTTGACTGGCTAGAAGGAGGAGCAGAGGAACTGCTGGCCAACTTGGGCTTAGGCAAATTGGCAGAGTAAAGGAAATAGAGGCTCCTAACTTAGCTAAAATATCTCTTCCCAATAAGGGGACAGGACACATAGGCACTACCAAAAAGGAAAGGGTGAGAGGTACACCCCTAAAAATGCAACTAAGTGGGGAAGTGTAGGAGGAACTAAGGTGGGAGGAGTTAGGAGAGGAAGAGGAGTAAGGAGGAGAGGAGGAAAAAGGAAGAGGAGGAGCTAGGAGACAGGAGAGGAGAACGAGAAAGATGTAGGAGGATGGAGAACCACACAGGTATCGAGAGCACTCGTGGGGAACAACTTACAAACTTATAATTAGGTTAGTTAATTGGATACAACTCTCTTTGTATGGTCACCTTGTTATTAATCATTATCAAACATACAAAGTCTTTGATTAATCTATAAGAATTAGAGTCTCATTCGCTTACTGAGCCTGCATGGATGGCGGAATGATCTGGACAATGCCCTGCCTTGAGGACACAGCATGGAAGATTGGCAGAGCCATCTCTCACACTGGCATCTAGTGGGTGGCAGGGTTGGTGTTTCTGGCGGGCTGGTTCTAGCTGCAGTGTGCACGTGGCCTCAGGCCAAGAAACATGGCGGCTGGGCTAGGCAGAGCCACTGTAGCTTAGATAGTCAGATGAACCAGAGGCTGATTTAAATAATTACCACAACAGGGGGGTCTGGTGAGGAAGGTAAGGTTGTCCTCCTACCCCAACAATAGGAAAATGCGAAGGTAAGGTGGGGCCCCAAAACTCCGTCAGGACCAAGTAAGTGGCCCCAGTGTCCAAGAGGAAGGAGATGGGTCTTCCACATACCGTAATATCTACCCAGGGCTCCTTGCTAGTGATAAGCATGGTTGGGTCTAGAGAGCTCAGGCTCAGTCAGTCCTCCAAAGCCAATCCTAGAAGGTCAGCTGAAGGGTTTTCTGGAAGCGATGTCCCTCTGTTCTGTGAGACATGAGGGCAATCGACAGCCAAATGTCCCTTCTGATGGCACCTAGGACATGGTCCCCTTGGCTTGCTGGGGTTGGGGCAAGCCTTTGCCCAATGACCATGTTGACCACATTTATAGCAGGGGCCAGGTGGTCCCTGAGCCTTCAAAGACCAGGAGTCTGGGGTAGTGGCTGAGGCTGGTTGGATAGCCTTTGCCAGCATGTGGTATTTCTATTTGCAGGCTTTATCATCTCTTTCATGGTACACTTTGAAGGCCATCGCCAAGACTTCTGCCCGTGGAGTTAGGGGCCCCCTCTCCAATTGCCTAAGTTTAGCTTTTATGTCGGGGTAACTCTGGGAAAAAAAGTAGGTCATCAGGAGTTGCTTACCTTCTGGATTTTCAGGGTCTAAATTAGTAAACTGCAATAAAGCCTTTGTTAGGCGTTCTAAAAACTGAGATGGGTTTTCCTGTTTGTCCTGGACAACCTCTTGGAGTTTCTCAAAGTTTACTGGCTTTAAGGCTGCCTTTCTTAGGCCTTCCAAAAGACATGTTATAAATCTATCTCTGGCTAAGATACCACCTGCAGAATTATAATTCCATCGAGGATCCTGGTCAGGAACTGCCTCAGATCCAATTGGAAATGTTCCGTCTGTTTGATGAATCTGATCTGCATGCATTTTTGCCTCTTCCCAAACTTGCCCGAATTCATCAGGAAGCAAATTGTTAGTGAGAATCATATGAACATCATGGAAAGTTAAGCTATAAGATTGAGTGATGTACTGGAACTCTTTGATAAAGGCAGAGGAATTAGAGGTATAGGAACCCAGTCTGTTCTCTATTTGAGAAAGTTCACTCAGTGAGAAAGGGACATGTACTCTGACCAGACTGTCAACCCCAGCTGTGGGAAAAAGGGTACGGCGGTGGAGTTTGGGGCTTTCTCCATGCGGCGTGTCCCACATACAGGAGAAAGGTGTGGAGTTCTAAAGGCTGGAGGCTTTGGCGATGGTAGGCCCCAATGACATGAGAAAGTCCTTGGTTCCAAAAGGGTTTATTTTCATGGTGGATGGTAGATGGATCTGGATGTACCCCCCCAACTCAGGGCAGACCTGAGTTAAATAGGGAGGGAGAGAGGTGAAGGGTCTGTGAATAATGGTTATTTGGCTCTGCCCTCTGGCCTTCATTAGTATGTAAATCTCTTTAGGGCCTGAGGCCTGTAGTCACACCCTCTACCTGTGCACTTTGGGAGGGGCTGTAATGGCCTACATGACTGAACAATGTAGGTCTATGGAGACTAGACTTCGTGTCAGGACCCTGGGTTCTGGGGATGTGGCCAAAGACCTGCCTTGGAGTCTTGGTGTTCCAGGCCCATGCCCAGCCAAGAACCAAGATACCCTTATGCAGTCCCATATCTCCTCCACTTTACTTTTTTACAAAAGGGGGGTCACTGTGTCATCTGTGGTGAAAATTTTGGATGAGAAAGTCAAAAGAAAACACTATTTAGGCCAGAGGGGTTAGCACAATTAAGTCACAGGATAAGGGGAGTTGAGGGTGGGGCTTGGGAAGGCAAGGAATCATTGAATCAATTGAATATAGATGGTACGGTTTGAGGGTAATAACAGCTGACTAATCCAGATAGACATTATGTTTTTCTTACTAACATGTAACTTTAGCTATTTGACATTGGCAAAATTGTTCATCTGTGGCTGGAAGGTCTGTATCTGTTCGTAGGACTCAGTGAGTGTCTCTGGATCTTGGAGTGTGTCTCTGTGTCTCAGTGTTGTCTCTGAAGTCTTCAGTCCGATGATGTGGCTGGAAGAAGGCATCTTGGCATCCTAGGCAGATTTCAGGAGGTGGTGTTGTCTCTGCTGGACTTATGGGAGCCCCTGTAGGATAATCACAACAGGGAAGCAGCATCCAGGCAGGGGATGTCTGCAAAGAGTGTGTAGTAAGCATTAGGCTACTTGGGAGCAAGTCATCGTGTGCTGTTGAGATCCTAGAAAGGCAAAGGTGTTTGAGGAAATTTTAGCCCTGGAATGTACCTTTGAGACTGTTTTGGATGGCTGAGGAAGAAAACATCATGTTAATTATGTATCTGAGATAGGCAGTAACAGTTTGTCTATAAAAGGAAACTAGTTGTTAATTAAGGATTAAAAAATGGTGATCAGCGTAGTTGACTTGACCTGTGGAAGTAGATCAGATGACTTTTGAACCTTGAAGAAGTCTTAAAAATTTGAAAAAAAAAATGTTGGACATATATCACAAGTGTTAGAAAGAAAAGGAGACATTAAAACAAAAAGCGAAAAAATTTTTGTGTTGAAAAGCATTAACACTACTGTTTTAGGTGTTCCTGTTAGGTAGAAAAGGAAATGTTTAAACAAAACCCAGAACATTTTTGGTTGAAAAGCATGAACGTTGTTGCAGGTCTTCCTGTTGGGGAGAAAAAGCGTTAATGGCGGGTTTAGAAGCAGTTGGGGAGGGGCCTACTCTGCCATGTGGTGGCTGGGCTGCCACGTGGTGGCTGGGTGCTCTAGTAGAGAGGCCAGGGCCCAGCCACTTCCCTTAGGGGAAGGACAGATGCTGGTTTAGGTATCCCTGGAGGAGAAGGAATTGGAGGTTTGGCTGTGGCCTTAGAACACGTGATAGGAGCGGTAAAGGTTGGTGCCAATGCAGGGTGATTAGTATGGCCTGCAGCTGCACAGAAGGAGGGGAGGGGTCTGGAGAGGTTGAGCTAGTAGACTCTGAGGTATCCTAGTGAGAAGAAGAAACCGAGTCAGCAGTTTGGGTTTTTGGTGGCATGGAAACAGGTCTGCGACAGAGGGGGAGGAGGTTCATCAGCTGGATCTAAGGGTGTGGGGTCATCTAATGGGGGTTGAGCAGGTTTCATGGCTAAGAGAACCTTGAGTGTGGAACAGGCAGAATATATAAAAGGATTAGAATGAAGGTAGATAAATGCTTGGATATAGGGAACTTCTTTCCATTTACCAGACTGCTGGCAGTATGTGTTAAGATCCTTTAAAATGATTGGGTCTAGCATGCCATTAGGTGGCCACTTTAATCCATTATCTAAAGGGTACCGAATCCAGATGTTATTGCAGAGGTGTATCAATCTGGAAGGCCTCAAATCAGTCATTAATTTTAGAGATTTGAGGTTTTTCAGGAGACAACCCAGTGGGGTGTCTGTGGGTGCAGTTGAAGACAATGTATTGCTCATTGGGTGATGGGGGGCTGTTACTGAGCTGTTCATATCGGTGTCCTGAAAGAAAAGTCGGTAATGAAATCAGGCAGACAGCCTAGATGTCAGGTCATCATGAGAATATCTAGGGGCCTCGACTGTGGCAAGCTCCCAGAGATCACCAGAAAGCAGTTCAACCTGGTACCAGGATTTCCGGCTGCTGCAAGAGCTTTGGGGGCTGTGAACTACTTTTGAGGAAGGGAGTCACCCAATGGCCAATGTCCTAAGTAGTAGGTCAGCTAGAGGCCAGTCATATGGACTGAGGCAGTGAATCGCCAACCCCTCAGCCCAGGGAAGGCTGGCCAGGCTCTACCTGGGCAGCCAGGGCCCCTCCCGCCAATTGGAAGCTCCTTACCAATGAATATGCTGTTGTGGTTTTGCGGGCTTATGTGGTCTGGTATCAGGAAAGGTGGAACCATGAGGTCTGTGTAGGCCTGGCTGGCTGCCCAGCCCACGTGGCAGAGCACTATGTGGGGGCCACAGCAGCACAGCTCACGTGGTAGAAGTTTTGTGAGCCTCGCAGCGGTGGATGGAGTTGTTCTGCAGCAGCGGTGGAAATAACACAGTCAGTGACAGCAGGTAGCAGTGGATGGAGTCCACATGGTATAGCAATGGCAGAGATGGGTCCTGCACAGGTCACAGCAACTGACAGCTGGCAGGAGCTGCCCAGCTAGTCACAGTACCCGAAGTATTCAGTCTCAACCAATGCACCAGTGTTAGACTTTGGTGTGCAGCTTAGAACAGACAACACCAGACCAAACGGTTCCTGGAGGGGGGGGTATTCAGGAGATAGGGCAAAGGTGGGGGAAGAGAAATGGGAGAAGATGGTGGAGAAAGAGGGCAAGGTCAGGGAGTTCTGCCTGTTTTATATGGGCAGTGACATAGCCTTTTCCAGGTGAAGGTGAGGTAGCCATGTAGATTCTGGGAGTATATGGCAGTTGTTTTGGCAACGATGTAGGGATTGCCTAAATGTGATATCACTGGGTTCCAGCCTGATACCAACAATTGCTTTTACATCTATCTGCATTTCGGTGTCTCTCTGTGGGGGTCTCAAGGTAAGTACCACTGACAGAGGGTCAGGGTCTTACACCAGCACTGGGCTGGCAAAGACAGGTGGATCCCTGGGGCTCTGGTCAGCCAGAAGAGCAGAGTTCAGGTCCCAGAGAGACCTGGTCAGCCAGATAAGCAGAGTTCTAGGTCACAAAACAAGATGGACGACTCCTGAGGAGTGCCACCTGTGGTTGATCACAGGCCTCCATATACACAGAGATGCATTTAAACAGTAAATACACCAATCCACCTGCTAACACACTTTGTAAAATCCTGGTGCACATTCAAGTACCACCACACCAAATTTGACTTGTTTGTGTGTTGAAATGGCCCTTCCTCCACAGATACTGTGTTTCTCTCTGGTTAGATTCTTTATTATATTCTTCAGTGGAAGTCTATACTTTCCTCCAGGGAGACTTCTAGACGTGTCTTCTTAGATTTGCTGCTAAGTAGTTTATAATTTTTCTTGTCACTTAAAATGTTATATACTTAAAATTTATATATATAAAGAGGGCATGATACACACACACATAGCTGTTGAGATGTAGGAATTTTGCATTGGTCTTGAATTTAACAACATTGTTGAATTTTCTTATTATGTTTCATAGTTCTGTTGACTCTTATGAGTTTTCCTTCAGATAACTACATTTTATGAGAACAGTAATCATCTTGATCTCTCTGTAACTTTTTCTGATCTTCCTAGTTTTCTTGTATTGGCTACAGAGGCTAACACATTGGTTTAACTGTCAGTAGTGGGTTGTCACCACTCCAGAGGCAATGGGACCTAGAAGAGTAGAGACTAGGTGGACGAAAGTCTCATGCAATAGTTAACTTTATTTAGAGCAACAGATAATTTGTATTTCAAGGGTTAAGCAAGGTCATGTGAGCAAAGTTCGCGTGAGTTCAAGCTGAACACACTCACTGTGTGGCTGAATAACAATAGAAAGTGGCAATGGGTAATCTGAAGCAGAATCCTTTACTACACCTAGGATGGGCACAAAAGCACATCCCAAGAACAATCCTGTACTTTGGAGGGCTGAGATCACAAGACTCTTGTCCTGTTTTCTTGGAATTTTCTCACCACCATACAGAATTCTCACATAGCTTTATTCATGGACTGTGTTGTAGAGGTGGCCTTCATTCATATTGTATTAAGGTGTATCTCTCTATATTCGATTATTAATTGCTGAACCAGCAGTGAGCTTAATGCAAACAGATTCTGATATTATCATTACTATGATCTATTGCTGGCCTTCTGTTTTGTAAATCCTAAAGAAAAAAAGGTCACCGTGTCTTCTATCCCTAGACTGTTGAAGAGATGTAGCAAATGTATCTCACTATTGATTGGTTGTTGTAAAGAGCTCATGGCCAACAGCTAAGGTAGGAATTGGAAGGTAGGACTTCTTGGGAGAGAAAAGAAGTCTAAAAAGAAGAGGCTTTTTTTGCCTGATGACATGGGAGAAGGCAGCCATGACTAGGGACCTAGAAGGTTTAGCTAGCCAAATGGTAAGATGGGACTAGGTGGTTGGATTAACTTAAATGAACTAGTTAAGAGTCTGCCTAGCACAGGCCTAAGCTTTGAAGTATTAAAAGGTCTCCATGTCTTTATTTTTTTCTAGTAGGTCACCAGGGTCCTATAACACTATGTTCCAACAGTGCTCATACTTTCCTCACAGGTCTTGGAGAAATCAAGTGGCTACTGCACTGGAAATCTCCCCGATGGCTAGCTATCACAATGCTAGAGGATGCTAGGCAGGATCCAGGAAGAGAAAAGCTACCAACAACCGTACCCAGTGAGAAACTTGTTTACTATAAAGACAGTTCACCTGGTAAGATACACCCATTGATGCAACAGTGACACAGATATGTTTTAGGGTAACTAATGGTATGGTAGTTTGAATATGCTTGGCCCAGGGAATGGCACTATTAGGAGGTGTGGCTTTATTGGAGGAAGAGTACCACTATGGATGTGTGGGCTTTGGGAGCTTCCTCCTAGTTGCCTGGAAACCAGTCTTCTCTTAGCAGCCTTCAGATGAAGTAGAACTCACAGCTCCTCCTGCACTATGCCTGCCTGGACACTGCCATGCTCCAACCTTGATGATAATGGACAGAACCTCTGAACCTGTAATCCAGCCCCAGTTAAATGTCATTCTAAGAACTGCCTTGGTCATGGTGTCTGTTCACAGCAGCAAAACCCTAACTAAGACAAACAGCTAGATGTCTAGTTATATTTAACAGGAAGGAACCCATGCCTGGTACTGTAAATTTGGTCAAGGACCTGTGGCTAGAGGGATCATAGGCCCTAGAGGAGAACCGACCATTATCATTTTGTTAAATAAATAAGTATCTAACTGCTGTCTAAATACTTATCCTTATAGCAAGAGGTTAGTTCAACCTTTACCCACAGTAGAGAAACTTCCATTTGCATTGGACAGAGATTAACACAGAGAACCAAAAATGGTCAAGTGCTGAGAATAACTTACTGTGGAATGCTCCTCCCCAAGTGGGACATCAGTATTACAATTACATGCCTCACAAGGCTCAGAGAGCATTGCAGATGGGAAGGGTGACTGATACCAGTGTCTTTTGGATAGGATAGGCAGCTACATTAATGAATTCTCAACAGCTATGGCTGCTTACACACAACATGCACAAGGTAACACTGGTCAATATCTCAGCATAAATGGGAGGGGCTCACAAGGTTCTACCTCCTAGTTGAGAAGCTATAGGTGGTTGATAGCAATATGGAAGAGAAAGTCAGTTTTCTGTAGGAGTGGGACATCTAACAGGTTGCCCATGCAGTAGATAGCCCTATATCCATACACATATGTGGGAAACACTAGTTAGAATCAGTACAGGAAAGAGGGGCTGGAAGGAGTTGGAGGTTCGGAGTGAAGAGTGAATTTGATCAAAATTAAAATTCAGTCATTATGAAGTGGGGAATAAAAAGGAAAAGAGTGGGTATTTTTGCCTTTGTGTTTAAAGGGATGGCTGGACACTATAGCATGAAGAATGTATCGGGTTGTTATGGATAGCCCCAGCCTTGTACTTTGATGCTAATCCGCCTCTGCGTGAGGGGCTGCAGAGAAGGAGTGAATCAGTACACAGGTGACTGCTTCTATTGAACCTTTTGCCTACCTTAATTTGTAAAATAAACGCTAGAGCCAGTGATTGGGCAGAGAAGGGGAGGTGGAAAAATAAAGATTGGTGGGGAGAGAGGGAGAGAGAGAGAGAGAGAGACAGAGAGAGAGAGAGAGAGAGAGAGAGAGAGAGAGGGAGAGAGAGAGAGAGAGAGAGGACAATGGAGGAGGAAGACAATGGAGGAGGATGACGATGGAGAGGAAGAACAGAGGAGCAGGAGGTGAAAGGACAAGCGTGTGACATGGAAAATCCGCAAGATATGAGGGATCTCATAACTGGGGAATAGAGTAGTGTACTGGTGAATCTGCCCAATCTAGGTGTGCAGCTTATATTCATAATTATTGAGTTGTGTTTTCTTTGACCGGTCTTACTTGGGTTGGAGAATTACAGCAACATTAGGTTAAGATTTTTGGTTATTGGGGTTGAAGAGGTGGCTCAGTGGTCTTGATAGTCAGGGTTCTCTGGAGTAATAGAACTTATAGAAAGGAAGAAGGAAAGAAAGAAAGAAAGAAAGAAAGAAAGAAAGAAAGAAAGAAAGAAAGAAAGAAAGAAAGAGGAAGGAAGGAAGGAAGGAAGAAAGAAAGAAAGAAAGAAAGAAAGAAAGAAAGAAAGAAAGAAAGAAAGAAAGAGAGGAAGAAAGAAAGAAAGAGAGAGAAGGAGAGAAAGAGAAAGAGAGAAAGAGAGATAGACAGACAGGATTTATTAGAATGACTTAGGCTGGAGAGACGGCTCAACAGTTAAGAGCACTGACTGCTCTTCCAAAGGTTCTGAGTTCAATTCTCAGCAACCACATGGTGGCTCACAACTATCTGTAATGGGATCTGACACCCTCTTCTGGTGTGTCTGGAGACAGCTACAGTGTACACATATACATAAAATAAATAAACCTTTAAAAAAAGAAAGAATGACTTACAGGCTGTAGTCTAGCTAGTCCAACAATTGCTAGCTACAAATAGAAAGTCTAAGAGTTCAGTAATTGGTCCAGTTCACAATGGTGGATGTCTTAGGTTTTCTTGCTGCAATCCTGAAGAAGCAGGCTCTGATGCCAGCGAGTGAAGAAATAGACTTGCCAGCAAGGTGAGAGCAAGTAGGCAAAGAGCACAAGCTTCCTTCTTAGATAGGCTTCCCTCAGAGGTGTGGCTCAGACTAGAGGAGGGTTTTCCCAGTTCATATGATCTGGATTATAAGCATGTCTTTTCTAGCTAAAAATATCTGGATTAAAAGCATGTCTTCCTGTTGTGGAATGTATTTAAACCTTGACCCAAAGTTTCTACCCCACCTTGATTAATTAAGTACCCGAATGAAAGACACACTCACAGCCTTTATATTTACAGTAAGCCTTAAAGCAGCACAAGAGCTGGGCAGCCACCTACCGTCTGTGCTGTTAGAGTCTGTTTTCCTATCAATAACCCCAAGTTATTACTTACTATGTTTCATCTGGGCTGCTCTTAACTCCAATTGGGCAGTCCTCAGGGTCTTGATCTCTTGACTCTTAAACCATGGCTGCTTCTCCTCCTCTTGCACATGTCTCCCATGGTTCTCTGATTCCAAGTCTGGGAAAATTAAACCCTCAATGTCTCTTCTGCCCAGCTATTGGGCGTTGGCATCTTTATTAAACAATCAGAAATAACTTGGGGTACAATCACAGAACTACACGCAGACTCCAGGCTTTGGGGGCCTGCACTTAACATTCTAATAGACAATAAAAGAGAAAAATCTTAACAATTCCTCCTTTTTATCCAATAAAGGTCTTTTTTTCCTCTCAGATATAAATTGATTACAATTATAATAATTATGCAAATTATAAGGTATGATATATACTTATAAAGTCCAGTCCATCATACTTGGCAATTTAGATAAGACTAACTTAATGATTCAGAATTCTGTACCTAAATCATGTTTGATTTCAACTTGTATTGCCATCTGTATTAGGGCTTACTGCTGTGAACAGACCAAGGCATTTCTTATAAGGACAGCATTTAATTGGGGCTGGCTTACAGATTCAGAGGTTCAGTCTATTATCAAGGTGGGAGCATGGCAATATCCAGGCAGGCACGGTCTTGGAGGAGCTTACAGTTCTACATCTTCATTAGAAGGCTGCTAGGAGAACACTGGTTTCTGGGCCATACCTCCTAATGGTGCCATGCCCTGGGCCAAGCATATACAAACCATCATACCATCTGAAAACCATCCTTTCAAATCTAGACCATCTTCTTTTATGCTAAACAACTTAAGTTCAATTGTGAGACTTTAACTAGTCTTCAACCCTATTAGAGATTTAAGAAGGAATATATATTTGAGTATGCAGGAATGTAGCTTCCAAAACTTAAACAATTGACAGAGACAGCTGACTGCCTGGATAGTCCCCAATATTCCTTATGTTGGAGCAGCTATCTTCAGTCTTCTAGCCCAGAACATCTGACAAAACTTAAGTGAAGTAGGAATTGTGAAGGACTTGCTTACCCTGTATTGGCAGAGTTTAGCAGCCAACCATCCTGTGAATCTCTGATGCTTTTGAAGACCATCTATCTATATATAGCATAACCAAATTATTAAACATTGATTATTTTTAGCTATTTGCTATATGAATAACATTGAAAACATTTTGTTGTAATTAACTAAATTAGTATCTAATATGACCATGAGTTTGACTATCTGACTCTTGTGTTAATTATTCTAAATGGTTTGTAATAGCAACTATTGAAAGGACTGAGTCTAAGCCTTTTATTCTTCAATGAGTTGCGTAGACACAATGCCTATTTAAGAGTAACAAAATTAATTTTAAATTTTGTATTAATATACAAAAATTTATACCAATTAAAATCTTAAACGTATATCAATATGTAAATTCTGTACCAATGTAAAAAAACACATAACTTCAATTCTACGTAAAATACAAGATTTCTACCAGTGTAAGATTATGGCTATAAGATGCTTTGTTTAAGAGTAAATTTGATAATCCATCTCCATTAATTTAATTTCTTTTTTTCGAGATTTATTTATTTTATTTATATGAGTTCACTGTAGACACACCAGAAGAGGTCATCAGATCCCATTACAGATGGTTGTGAGCCACCATGTGGTTGCTGGGAATTGAACTCAGGACCTTTGGAAGAGCAGTCAGTGCTCTTAACTTCCGAACCATCTCTCCAGCCCCCTTAATTTCTTTTAATACTACTATATATATCCCCCTTTTTTCTTTTCAACCCCCTTCACTTTACCTATGAAAGAAAGATAGAGAAGAGCAAAGTTAGAAATACCTGAGTCAAGGCACTCTAGTTTCCTCCCTGTTCGAAACTGTAATTATTTGTAAATTATCCCTTAAAATGACAACATATTAACCTGGTTCCATGGATGACAGGTCGCGGGCGATGATCTCTGTCTCGCTCAATCTTGATGTCCTGCGCACATCCTCTCAATGAGGGTCCGTCCAGAGGGGTCCGTGCCTCGAGCCCCACGTCTGGGTGCCACTTGACCCGACTGGCAGGCCCTAGTTATTCGTGGGGGCGAGGAGGACTGCAACCTGCTATTCTTCAGAAGATATGGTACACTGCTTGAGTTATGGTCTCCTTGCTATTCTTCAGATGATATGGTACACTGCTTTGAGTCTATCTGCAGTTGCCAAGCAGGATCTTGCAGTTGTCAAGCTTCAGGGAACCTTGTGCAGCTGGGAAAAGGTAGGGGGTGAGGGTAAGGGCGAGGATCCTGGCTTCTGGCCCATCTGGATTAGAACTTCTAATAGCAGGCATCACGGGTGATTCATTTTTTCCTGGAAAGAAAAAAGAAGGGGATTCTCAGGGAGATTTCTCTTCCCTGGATGTAAATTATTATTCATCGTATTTATGGTTGGGCCTGGCTTTGTGAGAGTATCTATTTTTTTCCATTAATATTTGTGGTAGCCGGTTAGCTGTGCCTTCTGTGGTATTGGACAGGCATATCAGTCCTCGGCTCCATAAGGGAACTGGGTCTGGGGCATTCCCTTTATGGGTATGAGGGTCCTTCCCCATATCTGTGGCAAAGTTTTGTTGGTCTTGGTGGTGCCCGAGGTCACCAACATGGTCAGCAAGAGATTTGCTATGAGCTTTCAGCTTTAGAGAGAGAAAAGTGAACAAGGCATGATGGAGAGAACCAGGTTGATGCTGCCATCAAGAAGACGGTTGAAGTTCATTACCATCAGCCGAAAATTGAAGAAGATCCAGAAGTGACTCTGCAAGAGACTGACACAGCTGCCAGCTCCCCTGCCTCCCCCCTACGGTCGACCGCTAGACTTCCATGCCCTCCAGAAGGGTTCCTGGTATGCCTGGCTTTGCCCCCGTTTCTCTCGATAGAGAGCTTGGCCTCTTGATCACCACAACAAAAATTGGCTTTTTCCTAAACCAAGGCCACCCTTGATATGGCCGCTAACATTGGGGAGCCTTCCTTTATGACAATATTACACCCCAAACTGACAAATGGTTGGTAAATTGAACATTTACAAGGGACTAGGATGGCTGTGAGTTAGCCCAATGACGGGATTATTGTAGGTCCACTTCCCAGGGGCCCACCCAATGCAGCCGAAAAGGAGTGCGTGGTGCTGGGAGTGGGTCCAGCCTACATGGCCTAAGACAGGGCTCTCACCCTCCTTTCACCCACATCGGAGTCCCTTGACGTTGCCCATCGTCAACAGCCTAAAACCTTCGACCATCGATGTGACTCATCTCACATCAGTGTTTTGGGGTTGTGAACTTGTCTAAGACCCCCCATAATTAGACATCCAAATTCAAAATTCACATAGTTGGGATTGATCATAAGATGCCTTCTCTAACTAAACAGAGAAGGGGGAGATGCCAGAAGCCAGGACCCTCGCCCTTACCCTCACCCCCTACCTTTCCCCACCTGCACAATGTCCTCTGAAGCTTGGCAACTGCAAGATCCTGCTTAGCAACTGCGGATAGACTCAAAGCAGTGTACCATATCATCTTAAGAATAGCAGGGAGACCATAACTCAAGCAGTGTACCATATCTTCTGAAGAACAGCAGGTAGATCATAATTCAAGGCAGTGTACCGTATAGACCATGACATGTTTCAAGGCACAGGCCAAGAAGATTTTGTACTTTTCCACCACCTGGCCCCTCTTACCCCCTCCCCTTGTAAAACATGCTATAAAAAAGCATTTCATGTTCAAAAATAAATAAATTATTTATAAAAAAAATGACAACATATTTATAAAATGATCCATATCAACCACCCTAATTTAAGGGATTTGGAGAATGATTTTCTTATGATTGCTTCCTGCTAAATTGGGGAAAAAATTCCCTTTTTGGGGGGCAGGCAAGAAAATTGGAAAAAATGGTTAGTTTTAGGAAAGCTAGCTATAGTATTTGTTGTCTACTTTCTGTATCTTGAGAAAGTTAAGGGCTTTACTGACATCCTGACTGGAGCCGTCTGAACGGCTGGATGAACTGAGGTCATAAGGGATTAGCAGACCTTTCTGAAGCTTTTCTCGAAGCAAGTCTCTGGAAATAGCATCAGGTGAGGCAGGATCAGGCAGGGAGCTGGAACAGCAGGTCATTTCAGCATCCCCAAGGGTGAATCTTGTCCTCTTGGTGTTTCCTTCTGTAATATATGAACCTTACAAGCAATATTTAGTCCTATAAAGGTATTTGTGTGGGATGTGCAAGGTGCACAGATTGGCTAAGGAAGAATTTTTGTTCCTTGTCCAAGCAGGTGAAAGACAACTGTCCTTTTTATGAGTTAGTTTGATCAATAACCAAATTGTAATAAATCTTCATTCATGTCATATGAAAGGATGGCATGATGAATTTTGAGGAGTCTCTCTCTCTCTTTCTTTCTTCCTTTCTTCCTTTCTTTCTTTCTTTCTTTCTTTCTTTCTTTTTTTTTTATTTTTTTTTTGAGACAGGGTTTCTCTGTATAGCCCTGACTGTCCTGGAACTCACTCTGTAGACCAGGCTGGCCTCGAACTCAGAAATCTGCCTGCCTCTGCCTCCCAAATGCTGGGATTAAAGGCATGTGCCACCACTGCCCAGCTGAGGAGGATTCTGTATCCAACAAGATTAATGGGATATGTGTAGCTCAGGTTTTGGCTAGAGACATTTTTATATCTCAGCCAGTTTCAGGGCTATTCCCATGTAAAAGAACCAACAAATCATGCTACCTGAACTGTTGGGTCTCTGCCCTCTGAGCAGCCTGCTTCATTGTACAGCAGGAGTTCCCAACATCCACACAGAGGTAGCTTAGAAGCATTTGAGAAGACCTCAGGCTGAAGGCCTAACCCATGACCCAGCGTATTGTCTGGGTCAGACTGTAGGGGCACAGCTGTGTCCTAGCTTATGCCATGAACCTCAGAACTATGCACCCCAATTTAGCATGTATTTTGTCCTCTTTCTGAACCAAGTGCAGCTTGGGGAAAACCCACAGGACTCTGCTAAGAAACTAATTCTCCCTATCTCCTAATCTTAAACAGATGGCGTGTGTTTTCCCCTTTCAGGAATATCAAATTTTTTTTAAAAGTGAGGTTTTTGCCAGATGTTGAGGCACCATATGTTGTAGAAATTATTTAAATCCTGGCCCAGGGTTTTTACCCGGCCTTTGGTTATGGAGTTCTTGGATGAAAGACACACACACAGACTTTATATTTACCATAAGCTTTAAGCAGCACAAGAGCTGGGCAGCTGTCAACTCTTCATGGTGATAGAGTCTGTTTTCCTGTTGATAACCCCAAGGTATTACTTACTATGTTTATCTGGGATGCTCTTAGCTCCACTTTTGCAGCCCTCAGGGAGAGGCTTTCTTGACTCTTAATCCATGGCTGCTTCTCCTTCCTATCTCCTGCACATGTCTCCCTTGGGGTTCTCCTCTGACTCCAAGCTTTGGAAAACCAAACCCCACCTATGTCTCTTTTGCCTATCTATTGACTGTTGGCATCTTTATTTACCAATCAGAAATAACTTGGGGGCAGGGTTCCAGGTCTGCATGCAGACTCCAGGTCTTGGGGGCGTGAACTTAGCATTACAATAGACAGTAAAATACAAAACTTCAACGTCTTCCTATCTTTTTTTTTTGGATGACAGGGTTTCTCTGTATAGCCCTGGCTGTCCTGGAGCTCACTCTGTAGACCAGGCTGGCCTCGAACTCAGAAATTCACCTGCCTCTGCCTCCCAAGTGCTGGGATCAAAGGCGTGCGCCACCACCGCCCGGCATCATCTTCCTATCTTAAAGATCTGAATTAGAAATGGATCTCTTTACTTAAATCAAGTAAAAACTCCTCACAGGTGCGTCCTCCCTTTTTGGGAGTTCATTTTGTAGTTCATTCCAGATGTAGTCAAGTTGACAACCATCACAATGGTTAAGAGCGCTGGCTGCTCTTGCAGAAGACCTGAGTTTACTTCCCAGCATCCACATGGTGGCTCACAATTGACTGCAACTCCAGTTCCAGAGGATCTCATAGTCTTTCTTTGGATCTGAGGGCATCTGCATTAGTATTTGCACAGATGACCCCCCCCCATATATACACAGAATTAAATAATTTAATTCAGTTTTAAAAATAAAAAGATGTTAGGTTATCATATACCACAATAAGAACCTTTCTAGTTCTGATGTTTGGGTATTTATCATAAATGGGTATTGAACAAGTACTTTTTCCTGAATGTATTGAAATGATACTGCAGTTATTTTTCTTTTTTGATCTGTTAATGTGATAGATTATAGTAATAGATTTTCTAATCTTAAACTATCATAAACTAGCCTCACTAGCACTGCTGTGGTAACACTTATTTGATTGTGATGTCAATGTGGCAGGCAGACACTGGGACCTGTAAAAATGTTACTTTGCACATCAGGAGAAACTTCCCTGTGGGATTAACATTACGAGACTATAGTATGGAATGAGTTCTATATAATGAAGAACCGTTTAAACCAGAGGCTGAAGGCCGAACTGTGGGTCAGAGAAGTATATGAGCAAGATACAACCTGAGGTTGCTGGCTTTGAAGGTGGAAAGAGGCTATCAGTTGGGAGAGGGGGGATGTTGGTAGCAACAGATCCTCAGGTGACATCCAGCAACACAGATTCCCCCAAGGCACAAGGGACTGAATTTTTCAAACTACTTGAGAGATCTTGTCATAGTTAGGGTTTCTGTTGCTGTGAAGAAGCACCATGACTACAAGAACTCTTATAAAGGAAAATATTAGGGCTGGCTTACAGTTCAAAGATTTCGTCCATTATCACCATGGTAGAAAGCACGGCGGGAGCACACTAGCACTGAGAACTACAGAAATGTAAGATGATGAGTGTCTTAAGTCGCTGCTTTTGCTAATATGTTATGGCATCAAAAATGAAAATGCACTGCAGTGGTAGAGCATGCCTTTAATCCCAGCACTTGGGAGATAGAGGCAGGCAGATCTCTGTGAGTTCAAGGCCAGCCTGGGTTACAGAGTTCCAGGACAGGGAAACCTTGTCTTGAGAAACAAACAAAAAAAAAACCCAAACAAACAAAAATAAGAAGAGAAAAGAAAAGAAGGAAAAAAAGAAAGTAAAGACACGTTAGCATTAATATCGCGTACTAACAGTCCCTGCTTTTCTCCACTTGGTGCTTCTTTGCTCAGTAGCAGGTGTGTCCTGTACTTTCACCCTCCTCTGCTGCAGTTAATCATCAGTTACTCTCACCTCACAGAGCTGTGGAGGGAAGCCCTCGGCTCTCACTCTCCAGAACTGCTTGCTTATTTCTTATTTCTTGGGAATCTGCCATAAGCTGCTCTTTAAAAATCACTTGGCTTTGGTATGTTTTTAAGTTGTATTTTCACTTGTAATCATAATATAATATATGTGCATATTTAAAAATCAGGTGGCACCACTTGTAATAAAACTCAGATCCTACCCATCCTCTTCTGGTGTCATCCTGAGTCTAATAGTTCAGCTGCTGCATTGCACGTTTCTATTCAGACTCTGAGCATTAGGCTGTATTAGCTTTCTGCTATAACAAATTATCATACATTCAATGTTTAAAGCAACACACATGTATTTATTTGTTACTCTGCTGGAGATGAAGTCTGATCTCGAGGGACCTTGGCCAGACTGGCAGAGCTAGTCTTCTTGGGGGCCCAGGACGACCCTTCTCCCCCTCTTCTGCAGAGAGGCTGCCTACCAGTTTTTTCAGTCTGTTCTTTCACTGTTTCTGCCTTTGAGATTTCTGTAATGTTCTTCTCCTTCATCAAAGCCAAATCAGCAGTTGCTTCCACCCACGAGGACACACACGCAATTGTAATAGGGTTCATCTAGGGACATTTAGGAATAATCCAAGAAAATCTCCCCACTTTAAGGGTTTGAGTTTAACTAAACATCTCTTTTGTCATTGCACTAGTATACACAGGGTCCAGAGGTGAGCACCTGAACACCTAGGGGTCAAGACTAAGCTGGAGCACACATTTTTTTCTCAAACTTACTGGCTTGTTAGTGTGGGTTTCACTGGTGATTTCCTACTACGAAGGACAAGTGTCTGGCTCTGCAGCCCCATATCTCCCAGCATGCACAACTACACAAATCTCTTCTTCCATCTTTTCAGAAAAGTTAGAGTGCCCCTTTAAGCTAATTCAGTATTCAGTATTTTATTATTATGGCTGGTACATGTTATCCACAGATGGACCAGAAGTGAACTATGCTTTGCCTTTCCTGTATTAATCAATGATTTTTTAAAATATATGTCTTATTCTTCTATTTGGTTATTACCAATTCAGCCTTAAGCCTCGGCATCCTGTGTACTGTCCCTTTAGTGTTTGCCCTAGGGATATTCTCTTTGGACTTCCTCCCATTTTGCTCTGGCCTGGACTTCACCCACACACATCTGCCACAGTGCCATCTAAGCCCTTGTTTCCCTGTCATCCTAGGAAGCTCCTGCCTCTCTCATGAGCTGGGCCACAGGTCGCTGGTCTGTCTCATCGTTTTTAGTGGAATACATCCTCATTAGCTTCTGAGAAAGAGTGCCAAGAGAAGTCCTTATTCTCAGCTCTGCTTGATAGAACACTGCACCAGTGTACAAGACATTGTACATTGTGCAGGAAATTGAGCACACAGAGAAATATAGCCAGCCAAGTAATCTAGAACAGAGGAACATGGCTGGTCACACACCCTCTTTCTTCATCAAATGCATCAAATGCAGCGAGCGAGAGAGCACTCCTGAGAAGAGAATTTGCAATGAAAATGACAGAGAGATGGATCCAAATAGAAGACCTCAGAAAGCTAACAAGGTATGGGCCATTTATGGACCCAGATTCACATAGAGTACACTTTTAAAATCTGTGGCATTAATGAGGCAGTTAGAAATTAGAACACTAGAGTCTGATGGCACTGCTTAAAAACTTAAAAACATTTATTAGTGTGTGTGGGCTGTAGGTGTGCGTGCGCATGCTTGTGCATGTGCGTGTGTGTGTGTGTGTGTGTGTGTGTGCGCGCGCGTGTGTGTCTGTGTGTAAGCCCTCATGTGCTATGGCATGTGTGTGCAGATCAGAGAACAAGCTTGTAGCAGTCAATTCTCCGTTTACCATGTGGATTCCAGGAACTGAACTCAGATGTTAGGCTTGACAGCAGGCACCTTACCTACCAGGTCTTCTTACTTGCTTGATACTGTCTGGTTTTAGTGCAGGTACAGTAAAGGCATTATATTATACTTTTAGGCCTTCATCTTTGGAGAATATATCAGGTAGGACAGGATGGGGACAGAGATAAGGATGCTAACCACTGAGGCTGGGGGTTAGAGACACCAGAGTTAAAAAGACATCTCTACCTTTTAAGTAGTTGGGGTTTTCTACAACAGATCAGTTTTTAAATGCACAAATGAGAAAAACCAAACCAAACCAACCAAACAAACAAACAAACCACCCCCACTATCATCAGTGTTGAAGAAGCCACCCCAGCTAGACATGAGCCATGTGGATAAAGTGCCTTTTGCGAAGGTGTTTGCGGATTTTTCCATCGCCGTCTTCTAACTCAGAGAATCTATTCTGGAAACACTTGGTGCTTGTCTGTGTGCTGGTCTGGGTCGTGCACAGCCTTCCTTCTCGAACATTCTATTAGGAGAGCTCTTTTGTTAATTTTCTTCTGCATTTCTTACTCATGCCCCTGGGCATGGCAGCCCTTCTCCGCTTCTTCATTCACTGTGCTGAACTGAACAGTTTTAATCTTGAATGTTTTACTTGAGAAATGGTATTATTTCTTTGATAAAATTTTTTTATCTCATTTTCTCGTTTTTTGGTTTTGAAATTCCCATTATTGCTGTGTTGAATTGATGCTATTTTCAGTGGGATCCCATTATGTTTTGAGGTAAAATTAGAACAAATTGGCACCTTTTTACCGCAGATTTTCCCATCTTGGACAAACTATGTCTCCACTCACTTTAAAGCTCTTTCAGTTTCATCAGCTGAGTGTAAATTTTTCCTTCATTCTGCACACTTTAATAGTCTTGTGTCCAGTGGTTTTGTTTTCCTTCTGTGTCATTTTAAAGTGGAATCTTTTATTCTGTTATGTTTGCTAGCTGGTTATTGTTATGTGTGGGAAAGCTATTACCTTTGTTATTTTAAAGTCCTTTGATAAATTCTCTTCTCCCTAATAGTTTTCACTTGGTTCATTCGTTCTTTCTTTCTAGGTATATATCTATAGAATTCTCCCGAAATGACTTTTGTGTTTTTAAAAATTTTTTAAACCTTTTATTTCTTAAGAAAAAATAACAAAAACCAAAAACAAACAAACAAACAAAACAGGCATTAGGAGGGCTAAGAACACAGCTCAGTTTGTAAGGTGCTTGCCTTGCAAGTATGAGGACCTGAGTTTGAGTCTCATATCCATGCTTTAAAATCCAGGCTTAGGGACACACATTTGTAATCCCAGTGCTGGGAAATAGAGACAGGAAGATCCATTGGCCCAGCAGGCCAGCCGGCCTCGCCAACTCAGCCCCAGGCCAGGGAGATGCTATGCATTAAAAATAAATAATAAATAAATAAATAAATAAATAAATAAATAAATAAATAAATGGTGAACTGTGCCAGAAGAGCAAGACTTGAGTTGATTTCTGGCCACAAACCTGCCTAAATCAGTCCCAGTAGTTCACTCTTTTAATCCCAGCAGTCAGGAGGCAGAGGCAGGTGGATCTCTGTGAGTTTAGCACCAGCCTGGTCTACAAAGTGAGTTCAAGGACAGCCAGAGCTATATAGTGTTGATCCTGTTTCAAAAAAACAAAAAAAAAAAAAACAAAAAACCAACCAAACAAAAAAAAAACCAAACCAAATCAAAACAGAAGAACAACAACCTACATACACACATACACATTAAAAAAAAAAAAGAACAAAAAAAAGTAAAGAACAATAACATAAAAAATCCAAAACAAACGAACAAAAAGCCATATGTTGCATCCTTTCTGTCTAAGGTTCTTTCTGTTCACCTCAAGGCCCAGTCACAGCCTGCAGGCTCCTTGTGTTTTGATAAAGGTCATGAAACTGTCTCTGCTGTTTCTCTGGCCACTGCTGTTCATCTATTACAGAGAGCAGCTGGGGAGGAAGAGGAAGAACACAGTATAAGACGCAAAGCTAAGAAAGTGCCACGATGAATCCTATTGCTTTATAAACTGACTGATAGTCCACTTTAGGAAAAGTCCCTTCTTGTCCTTGCAGTTAGTTAATTAATAACTAGATCTAAAAGACATGTGGGTTCTCTTAGGGTTTCTATTGCTTTGAGGAGACATCATGACCGTGGCAACGTTTACAAAGGAAAGCATTGAATTGGGGCTCGCTTACAGGTCAAAGTTTTAGTCCATTATCCTCTCTCTCTTTCTCCCTTTCTGTCCGTCTCTGTTCCTCCCCTTTAGGGGAATTGTCAGCAATGGCCCATTGAGATGCTTCCTCCCACTGCATTATACCACCATCTTATAAAACACAACAGTCACCACTAGGACAGTGTTCTTAGAGATGCACACACTCATGCTTTCCACTGAGCCTTTTTTCTTTCCTTGAGCACCTTCCTTTCTATTTTAGAATACTCCAGCTGTGCTTCACGTTGGCTCACCCTGAGATACACTTCTTTGCCAAATCCACAAATCCCGTTTTTTCTACCTGAGTGAAAAGAAAGTATCTGAGAACATTTCCTCCAGCTGCTGCTGGTGACAATGTGATGCTCACTGTCCCTCTCACTGTTGACAGTCCTACTCTGTGAATGAGAGATCCAACCTTAGGATTGACCCTACTTCCAGACAGGGTCTAATCCCTGTGTGCTGACCTTAAACTCTTCCAGCAAAGCCAGGCCCATAAAGGGTTTCCTCTTCCACAGCTGCCTCTGAGACCCCTCTTACTCCCCTGAAAAAACGTAGTAATGATCATAACTGGTTCAACCATGGACATTTTATCTGTAGTTTATTTTCATGCTCAATTTGTCCCAGATTCAGCCTGCAGGTTAAAGTCCTTTTAACATCCTCCAATTGTTCTCCAACCTTGCTGTCCGAGATGCTCAGGAGCCTCCTGTGTGTTTCTTCCTATTACTAGGATACCCACTAGAGAAAACCACTCAGGCACAGTTTATAGTCTATTGAACAGATTTATTTCAGCCAACTGGGACTACACTCAGGTATTTAGGACCCAAGGCTTTTAAAGGCAAAAAACACATCCTGTTACTTTGCTCAGAAGGTGCAGGGCAAGGTTTTCGTAAAGCAAGCAGTCTAACAGAAGCTAAGATAAGCAGTTAGTGGAAGAGAGGTTTGCCTAAGCCAGCAGTTTAACAAAAGCCAAGATAAATTAGTTTGGGGGCATCTTGACCTAGGGTTCCTAGAGTAGAGCTGGGTAATTTTTCCATGGGATTCTCCATCAAGAAAATCAAATTCTAGTCAGACCTAAAACGGCTTCAGCAAGAACACAGGATGGAGGAAGCTCTGTACTATCTTGCCCTGTCACATTATCCCTGCCCTGTCAGGAGCAGTTTCCCTCTGTGATCCTGGGCTCTTTCAATGGAGAGGGGTGTTTAAAGCCAGAATCTGTGAAATGAAGATACAGACCACTAGGAAGCGTGTGCTTGGTGGATTCATGAATTTGGGTTTTATTCTCAGAAAGCCAATATCTGGGTGGTAAATGTGCTCCCAGAGCTTAACAACAACAACAACAACAACAACAACAAAATGTACACGTTTCTGTATGCACTAATCTCTTTCCCTCCCTTCTTTCCTCCCTCCCTTCTTTCCTCCCTCCCTCCCTCCCTCCCTCCCTCCCTCCCTCCCTCCCT
>NW_021604688.1:5031397-5042603 GCF_004785775.1 Grammomys surdaster | reverse complement strand
ATTATACCGTTCTCTACGAACCTCACTGCATACCCCCCTGCCTGAAACCCTCCCTCCCGCCCTCCTTCTCTCCCTCCCTCCCTCCCTCCCTCTCTCTTCAGCCTTCAGTTGCTCCCAGTGGCTCCCAGCTCCCTAGGCTGGCTCTACTTTTCTCCTTTCTGTCAGTGGGAAGCCTGGCTCTCATTAGCATAGACAGTCTTTTGACTAATCCCTGTGTGTGCAGCTCACCTTCTCAGCCAGGCTTCCTCCAGAGCAGATGCCTCCTCAACTACTAAGATGCTGAAACCTGAGCCTGAGTGCAGCTTCTTCTGGATGTCTTCCTCGCCCTTGGATTTAAATACTCTAAACATTTAAATTATACTTCATCCTTTTGTTAAAACCTGTATTTATGTTTGATTATTAGTTCAATGCATTTTTAGCATTTGTATGCTACAGAATATATTCTCAGTGCCAGAGCCCAGTTTGGAGACATGTACTTGTAGAGACAGGTTTGCCTGCAGTGGTTACTTCTGTGTCAGGACCAGATGTAATGGGGGTCTCCATCAGACCTACAACAGTGACCCCACAGGAAGGACAGGGGTGGAGAGGCTGGTAGTCTACATAGAGTTTGGTTTTACCTTCTTTTTTGGTCCTAGTATTCTAAGCCACAAGACAAGATTCTCCACCCTTCTGCTTCACAGAGAATGCCTGAGAATCACCATTCAGTTGTTGGTTTTGTCAAATGAAGCTGTTCCCTGAGGCCCTCAAATTCAGTGAAGCTAATTACTGGTGAAGCATGAAGTAGCTTAGTTTTGTAACAACTTTAACTCAGTACCTTGCAGTTGATGAAAGAGGCCTTCTAGACATGCTGACCTAAAGCATCAGAACTACTAATTCTCCATACTTTGTGGTCCTGTCTCTGCTCTTTCACTAGGATATAGGCTGTATGCCTCTCACAAAAATACTCAGCCCTCAACTCTGCCCATCATCTTCAGATCAGAACCCCACCTGAGTCCCTCATGGAGCAAGATGCTCAACCAACTCACAAATTATCTTTCTTCTCCCACCACATCCACTGAACACGGAGTTAGGGTAATCCAACTCATGGAAAAGAGAAGGAAATGTGCTCATGCCCAGCACTTTTTTCCAGTAGAAACAAAGCTCATTGGTGGAAAACATTTGGTCAAGAGAACAGAATCTTTGGCCTGGGTTGAGACCTAGCATTCTAGTCAGGTTTGATCAATCATCTGACCAAAGGACCATCCCTAAGAAGGCAGCTTTGACTTAAGCCTTGCTAAAGAGACAGGTGGATAATTATTCCTTTAATGAGAAACTGTACTTTTCCTTGACAGAATTCCCACCCCCTAGTGCAGTCTCTATAGGTGGAACATCCTGGAAGTTTTAGTGCTATCCAATTTTCTCTTTTTTCTTTCTGTCTCTCTCTTTTTGAGATTGCTAAAGTTAAGTTTAAATTACTGTGCTTAAGAGATCTATAAAACGGCTCTCTGCTCCTCCCTGTTCCAGAGATCAACACATCTCGTGCAGTGCCAGCCTCATCCCATAGACAAAATGGTGATGGTCGGTGTAAACCGTTTTGGCCGTATTGGGCACCTGGTTACCAGGGCTGCCTTCTGCTCTCCATCTGGAAAAGTAGAGATTGTTGCCATCAACGACCCCTTCATTGACCTCAACTACATGGTCTACATGTTCTAGTATGACTCCACCCAGGGCATGGCAAATTCAACAGAACAGTCAAGGCTGAGAATGGGAAGCTTGTCATCAATGGGAAGGCCATCACCATCTTCCAGGAGCGAGATCCTGCTAACATCAAATGGGGCGATGGTGGTGCTGAGTATGTCATGGAGTCTACTGGCGTCTTCACCACCATCGAGAAGGCCGGGGCCCACTTGAAGGGTGAGGCCCAAAGGCTCATCATCTCTGCCCCTTCTGCTGATGCCCCCATGTTTTTGATGAGTGTGAACCATGAGAAATATGACAACTCCCTCAAGATTGTCAGCAATGTATCCTGCACCACCAACTGCTTAGCTCCCCTGGCCAAGGTCATCCATGACAACTTTGGCATCGTGGAAGGGCTCGTGACCATGGTCCATGCCATCACTGCCACTCAGAAGACTGTGGATGGCCCCTCTGGAAAGCTGTGGCGTGATGGCTGTGGGGATGCCCAGAGCATCATCCCTGCATCCACTGGTGCTGCCAAGGCTGTGGGCAAGGTCATCCCAGAGCTGAACGGGAAGCTCACTGGCATGGCCTTCCATGTTCCTACCCCCAATGTATCCATTGTGGATCTGACATGTTGCCTGGAGAAACCTGCCAAGTATGATGACATTAAGAAGGTGGTGAAGCAGGCATCTGAGGCCCCACTGAAGGGCATCCTGGGCTACACTGAGGACAAGGTTGTCTCCTGTGACTTCAACAGCAACTCCCACTCTTCCACCTTTGATGCTGGGGCTGGCATTACTTTCAATGACAATTTCGTAAAGCTCATATCCTGGTATGACAATGAATATGGCTACAGTAACAATGTTGTAGACCTCATGGCCTACATGGCCTCCAAGGAGTAAGAAACCCTGGACCACCCACCCCAGCAAGGACACTGAGAGCAAGAGCAAGGCCCTAGGTTGCTGAGGAGTCCCTGTCCCCAACACTGAGCATCTCCCTCACAATTTCCTTCCCAGACCCCCATAATAACAGGAGGGGCCTAGAAAGCCCTCCTTACTCTCTGAAATACCACCAGTAAATGTTCGCTGCACCAAAAAAAAAAAAACACAAAACAAAAAGATAAAAAACAAAAAACAAAACAAAGAGAGAGAGAGCTATAAAACAAAAATGGCTCTAGTCTGTAAGTCTCATTTGACCAAGGACAGATAACTTCCTGGAATGCTGAAGGCTGGTGTTCACGTAAGATAACAAGCCAGGTAGTTTTCCTTCTGTAAATAAGCTTGATTGCCCTAACAGAACAGGATGTATGCTTGATCACACGTGGGCAGGAAGTACATCGGTATGTATGCTTGCTCCTGATTGGACAAAGGTAGGAAGTACGCGGCCATGTGGATTTTACCTCCATAAGTTCCTGACTAATGTAATTTGGGGCCTTGCTCAGAGCGTGAGTCTAGGTATGGATCTGAGCAGTATCTATGGTCTTGGTCAGAATTTAATAAAGCTTCTTATTGACTAAAACTTATTTATGTTCAGACCAGTGAGTCTCTGAATGACCACAGATCGGTAACACTCAGATGCTAGACAGAAGTTAATTATGCTTTTTCTTTTTTAGATTTATTTATTTTATTTTATATGTATTACTGTTTTGCCTACATATATGTTTGTGCACCATGTGTATGTCTGTTCCTTGTGGAAAAAAAGTATCAGTTCCCCTGGAACTGGAGTTTATGGATGGTTATAATCTGGGAATCAGACCCAGGTCCTCTTCTGTACTAATCTCTGAGTTAAGTATGCTTTTTCTGATGCTTTGCACTTCCTGGGTCTTTCTCTAAAGCTTTCTTCCCCATCGCATAGCCACCTGCCAGTGTGTGACTGACCTGCATGCCGCCAGAGGAGCAGCATGGCATTTGCCTTCTCGCTTCCATCTTCTTCCTTTGGGCAGCTGCTGAGATTTACAGCATGCCTATCCTTGGTTGTTGTTGTTTGTTTTGTTTTCTATAATAAAACTGTCACTGAGCTTCCATTGAAGTCCATTCTTCAATTATTTTATTTATTTTTTATTTTTGAAATTAAAATACAATTGCATAATTTTCCCTCTTCCCTTTCCTCTTTCCAACCCTTCCCATATCACCTTAACTCTCTTTCTCAAACTGGCATAAGGCAATTTACTTTACAATGGCTTAAGACAAATCTTGCCTCCTTTTCTTTAACTGTATACACACACACACATATCCATGCACAAATTCATTAATATATAAGCACATCTTATTCAATCCATGTAATGTTACTTCAATGTATGTTTTTGGGGCTGATGGTTTGGTATTAGATAGCACATTGGGGAGCGTTTCCTTGGGGAAGTCTGTTTCTCCTACTCTCAGCATTCCTTAGTTGCCTATAGCCCTTTGTCTACAAGACAAACTTGGAGCTTCATGAGATTCCCCCTTCCCTGTTAGTACTGTTTGAGTCTTGTTTAGGCAGCAATGTTGTTGAGACTTTCTGGGTGTAGGTTCTCTGACATTTCTAAAAGAGGGAATCTCACAGCAAATTTCCTGTTCCTCTGGCCCTTATAATCTTTCTGCCTCCTCTTCTGAGATGGTCCCAGTAGTGGTACACATATCTTGGTGGTAACCAGCAGCTCCCTAATGGGTCTTAAGGCCTACTCAATAAGAGGGAAATTGTGTCTGGTATAGGAAACCTAGTCTACAACACATTTATGATCCAGTGAAGCCATGGATCTTAGATCAGAATAATTTCTAACATTATTTTAAATCTTTTATTAATGGGACTAAGAACTCCAAGAGGGGACCCTGAATGCTCCATTGTCACTGTTTGATTGATCTCCAGCTCTTGACCCTGGACTCCAGCTTCCTCTCACCGAGCCCATTCCTGTCATGCTTCTTGTGTGACACTATTTTGCCCCATGCCCTATTATAATACAGTCAGCAGACTCCCTCAGCTGCTTCTGCCTCTCCTTGTCACCTCAGCTGAAGGAAGTCCTTCCAGTTCCTTTACAGCCCACAGAAGCCATGATGGTTAGACACATCTACCCATTCCTGCAGGCCCTTTGATTACTCTCTCACCTCACCTAGCAGCTCTACAGCTTTCAGGGAGCTGGGTACTTGACAGATCTCTTTGCTAAGAGCACAGCCCAAACAAAGGAGAAAGAATCCCATCTGTTCCTCCATGCCCATCTCAGACAGGCATGGGGACAGCACAGTATATTTCCCTATCCCCCTGAGGTCTTTCTCTTTCCCCTCACATAACAAAACACATTATTCTCACCATGGCAAGTGTGCTGCTGAACTGAGAATACACACCATACCCCAGGGCTCCCATAGACAATTCTGAAGGCTATAAATTTTGCCAGACAATGTATTTTTCTTCTGATCTCTTTTTGCTTCTGGACTGTCTGGACACATTGTAATTTATGAGGGGGGGTTTCTTGGGATTGGGGACCTACAATCTAGGAAAGCAATTTGCCACCTTTGGTCTGGATGTGCTCTGGGCTGCTTTCTTATCCATCTGTAAAAACAGATGAGAGGAAGCCATTCACTCATTTCACCATCTCATTGATTCAGCCTGGGAAGGAAGCACCTGAGGCTCTTTGGAGATGGGTGGCCCTGTTCCAGGTCATGAGAGGATCTTCTGCCCTGTAAGGTCAGTCACATTATTTGAGCATGTTGGGGAAGCCAGGTTAATTACCAGGTACTTCACTGTCCCACATAACCCAAAAGCAACTCCGTGAAACAGGAGAAAGAAGAGAACTATCACTGGCCAGAATAGTGCCATGCCCTTGGACTTCTAACCCAGGCTTGGTAAGGCTTATAACCATTAGGCTGTACACAGTGGTACACCTACCTCCTCCAGCCAATAAAAAAAAAAGACAATTTTATTCTAGTACAAAGCACTAACAGTTCAAAGCCATGTAACTTATCTAATGCAAGCATGTCAAATGGCTTAAAAATACCTTTATACAACTGGAGGCTCAGTCTGCTTTCTCTCCCGTAGCTTTATCACAGACCCCCCCTAGCCCAGGTTTCCTAATGGATTGTGAAAATTTAGATTTCTGCTACCTTCTAAGACAACCTCAATTGTGGGCACCTACATAACCTTGGCAGCCACACCTAAGCAGACTCTTCTAAGCTAAAAGAGTCCCAAATGCTTCCTGGGATCTCCTTTCATCTCCATGTCTGATCACATTCTTGATCTTCTCAGGGGCAAGAGAGCTAAGACTGGGTTTGTGATGGGTGGGCCTCTAACTTCTTGGTCTTAACTCTTTCTGTGTGTGAGTCAGGAAGCCTGACTGGCAGTTCGTGCCGCCAATTTATTCCATGTCTTCTGGTGGCAGTTTAGCTACAGTGTCTTTCCCCTGATAGTTCTAGTGGACATGGGAACCTGGTCGAAAAGCTGAGGGAGAAAGCATATGCACAGTGCTCTGCCCCTTCAGGCTGTGTCTTGGAACCTCAGCAGGAGTAGTCTCAGTAGTGGCTCTACCCTTTCCTAGGGTTCTCACTCTCCACCAAGAGGTCCAGCTGTGATTTAGGGACCTAGGTGCACTTTTTGTTCCTCTTGTCTCGTGGGCCCTGGCATGGTAGCTCCCTGTGCATTAAATGTCTGACTTTCCCCTTGAACTTCCTTTAAATCCTGTCTTCTCATCACCTGAAAATTGATCCCCTGCATTCAATTCCTCCATCAAAGTTTGCCTGTTACCGAGTACTTTGCTGAGAACGCAGCAGACAAAGGAGACAGAATCCTGTCTGTTCCTCCACGCCCAAGGAACCCATAGTCCCTTCTTCGTTCTGAAATATCTGTGTGTTATCATTATGTGTTAAACATATATGTGTTGTGATTTTAGAAATGACCTGTTTGTTAGTTATTAGTAGCAACATTGAGGATACCAACCACTTAGATGGTGGAGACTAGCTCCTGCCCCAGACTGTGAACCACAACACAAGAAGATCACCTAAGGGAATTCTTATGCCCAGATGATTGCTACCACCTGGCTGGGATCCAAGCTCTAAGTCCTGCTTGGTGGTCATTCGGAAAAAGTTGGATCCTAGAAACACACAGCTTCCCCAAAACTGTCTTGACAGATGGATGCTATGGAAACTAGCAAGCACTGGGGTCTCTGGGGAGCACACTGAGGTAGGTGCGGGGTGGTAAGGAAAAGAACAGCACATGATGAGGAGGTAGATCGGTCCTGTCACACACACACACACACTCACACGCAGCCCCCGAGAGTCCCATGTGTTCAGGACATTGAACAAATCCTGCGCTTTTCACTTGTATCCTATGTTTCCCTACCTGCTATTGTTTGGCAGTAACATAGTTGTTATATTTTGTCAAAAAAAGCAATAACAGAAAGATTACATTTGAAGGAGAAATTTCAGCCAGTTCTGGGGTAATGGGGGATGAGGAATCTGGGAAGTGGCAGGTGCTCCTGGGGGTGGCTGCCTTGGTGTTACCGTGGGGCTGCGTTCTGGTGCTCTGAAGGAGGAATTGAGATATTCTAGTTCTTTCATTCCTTTTGTCAGAGGAGTGGGAGCTAATTATAAAACACCTTCAATATCCTCTCTGGTGAGGATGACAGCCACTGTGGCTTTCTTTTTTTCTTTTTTCTTTTTTCTTTTTTTTTCTCTTCCTCTCAGATGCAGAAGCGACTGCTAGGTTTCATTACCTGATCCCAGCATTCTCACAGACTGCATTCTGGATGGTTCTATTGTTTCTTATAATAACTTTCTTTTGATGGAACTTTCTCAAATAATAAATGGAGCATCCTTTGCCTTAAAAATGAAGTGGCATGCAGCAGGGAAAGAATCCGAGAGTTTGCTTCCTACTCTCCATCTCTGAAAACAAACCCACAGGAACCAACCTTTCTTTGGGTCCTTATGGAGTAGAGGGGTGGGGGAGGGGTGTCACTTTCCTAAAACTCCAATCTGTCCCAAGGGAAATAACTTTGCCTTTAAGTCCTTGACCCAGGTTGTAGCTCTAAGCTATTGGGTAAGGGATGTATCTCAGGCATTCTCTGAATGGAGGAGGATGAACACTAACTTAGCTAGTGCTTGAAATGATGATGAAAAAAGCCATACAAAGACCCTCTCCCCCACCATAGCAGACTCTTTTCTTCAGTCTCTGAGAAGTGTATGTGTTGAAAGGACATCTGTGCCTGAGATGGTCACAGGGGATTGAGAGGAAGCACCACCTGGTCTCCTTGCCTGTCAAAGAGGCACTGTAGGCAGAGGCCAGTCCCAGATGCTGAACTATGGTCAACTTCAGAGAAGGCCATGGATTGATGAGAGCCACAGAGCAAGGCACTGGTCATGTGACTGGAGTAGGGGCCCAGATGAGACCAGCACTCCTTCTCCCCACACATGCCTACGGCAACAGATACACCACCTGTCACAAGTTCTTCAAAGTCTCATCAAAGGATTGTTTTATATACACCATTGACATTTTCCCAATAGAAACACTGCAGAGGTCTGCAATGTAGCTGAGGATAACCTTGAACTCCCACCTCCTGGGTGTCCATGCCAAGTTTGGGGGTGGTGGAGAACCAGGGTGAAACCCCCCAGGGCTTTCTTCATGTGAAACAAGCACTAAACTTCATTCCCAGCTCTGTGGTTGTTTGGTTCTAACTGGCTGTAGTTTCCCCACTTGGGTTGGCTCTCTGCTATTTTGAGATCAGAAAAGAAAGACCCATTGAATTCAAAAGTCCCCTGAGATTAGTAAACATAGATCATAAATTCACCATCCTTAAAGAAGGCCTCCCCTCTTCAGTGTCTGACAGGAAGATGTCCCAGTATGCTCACCGGGATTCACTTTCTTTGTGGGAAGCCAGTATGAATGGCTTCCAGTCATCTTGCTGTTTCTGCCCCCAACATTGGCAGGTTCTGATAAAAGCTGTCCTCAGCTTTGACAGCAAAGCATTCTTGTAGATGAGGGAGGGAGGGAAAACCTTCCAGAACATAGCTAAGATTGAGTCCATTTAAAAACTGTCAAAGGGAAACAACCATACACCATTCATAAGAGGAAAATAAGATTTACTCTCCAGTTTTCTTCTCTAACTTTACTAAACATTCTGGATAGAGAAGTAACTGGAGAAGCCCGACCTGTCCTCAGGAGATGGTGACCCACGGCTGGCTGACAGTGATTTAAGCTAAAAGCACCTGGTCAAAAAGCAGGAGAGGTAATTCCTGGCTTATGGACCCTTCACGGAGTAAAATAATATCCATGAGTTATTACTGTCTGTTATGACTCTGAAGTGGGTCAGCTCCCCTACACCCTTGCTGGATACAGCAATGGCAGGTGCTCCATTTACTAAGCAAATGGGCTTCAATACAGCTTTGCTAGTTGAATCCACAGCAGGCTATGTGAACCGAATGGGTTGCTCCAGCACACTGCATCACGGACCTCTCTGCGTCTCTCAAAATGTTAAGGAAGAGGTCTTGGGGGCCTGATGTCACAGAAGCCAGGAGTGGAGCCTAGATGAGGAGGGGCTGAGAAGAAGGCAGAGCATCTCCCCAGAGAGAACCCGAGAGAGCTAGGCTCCTAAGAAGAGGTGGCTGGACAGACATCTTCCTATCTTTGTCTATCGTGGGGTTGGAGCCTTCTCCATGTGTATACACATGGGTATACACAGCTTGTTATGGGTGAATATGAACTGTCCCCTCACAGGCTCCTGCTTTAAATGTTTAGCTCCTGTCTTAGTTACAGTTTTATTGCTGTGAAGAGACACCATGACCATAGCAACTCTTATAAAGGAAAACATTTTATTGGGGCTGGTTTACAGGTCAGAGGTGTAGTCCATTATCATCATGGTGGGAAGCATGGCAGCACCCAGGCAGGCATGGTGCTAGAGAAGTATCTGAGAATTCTACATCCAGATTGGCAGGCAGCAGAAAGAAAGAAACATGCTGGTGTTGAGTGTAACTTTTCTCTACCCTGCCTAAGCTCCAGAAAGGGGCCGCACTACCAGCCTCTACCCAGCTTCCCTTAAATCCACAGATAAAAGACACACACACACAGTTGTTCATTTTCAACCTGCCTTCTTGGCACAATTGCTGGCCACTACTATATCCCGCCTGGAAAACGTGCCCTACCATTACTCTTAGCTCTGCTCCTCCCACCTGCCCTAACTTAGTTGGTCAGTTGAATCTAAACCCTGCTAAATATCTCTGACCACCAGCATAGAGCAGCCACAGCCCAACCCTCCTCTCCTCCCGAGACCTCGCATGGTTGCCTGGTCCTTCTCTCTCCAAAGCAGGGCAAATTCTTTCTCCTCCCTTGCATCTCCCTTTTCCTCCAGGGACCTGGAAGACCCACCTGTACCTTCCACCCAGCAATTGGCCCATGGCTTTCTTTACTGACAGATCAAGAACCAGGTGGGATCAGGACCTTAGCATCAACCCACCACCACCACCACATACTGGGACTGGCTTGAGCATCTGAAACATTAAACCCCACCCCCAGTAATGTTTCCTCCAACAAGGCCATACCTAGTTCAACAAGGCCACACCTACCACTCCCTGTGAGCCTATGGGGGGCATTTTCATTCAAACCACCACAGATCCCCACCTTACTTCTTTACTTTTATCTATTTGCATGCACACACACACACACACAAATGTGTGTGTGTGTACACACTAGCATGCTACATGTGTGTGGTGGTCAGAGGACAAATTGCTGGAATTCGTTCTCTCTTTCTCCAATGTAGGTCCCAGGGATTGAATTCAGGTTGTCAGGCCTGATGGCAAGTGTCTTTACCCACTGAAACATCTTACCAGTCCATCTGTCCTTCTTTTATACTGCTTTCACAAGTATTTTTAGTCACAGTGGTGAAAGAGGAATAAACACATCACAGAAGCAATTAGAAAGTCTACATACTATGATAGGCATTCTTATTGGTTATCTATTGCTGAATTAAAAACCTACTCTGAGCTGGGCAGTGGTAGCATATGCCTTTAATCCCAGTACTTGGGAGGCAGAGGCAGGCAGATTTCTGAGTTCGAGGCCAGCCTGGTCTACAGAATGAGTTCCAGGACAGTCAGGGCTAAACAGAGAAACCCTGTCTCAAAAAACCAAAAAACAAACAAACAAAAACAAAAAACAAAAAAAACAAAAAAAAACCCACTCTGTGATGATCAATATTGTCAACTTGACAAAATCTAGAGTTTCCTGGGAGAGAGACCACTGGGTATGTCTGTGAGAGATTATCTTATATTTATTGAGATGGGAAGACCTGTCAACTGTGTGTGGCATCATTTCCTAGTTAGGAGATTCTAGACTATATAAGAGTAGGGAAAGGGAGCTTTAAAATATTACATTTAGAAAATTACCATGACCGTGACCAAGGCAATTCTTATAAAAGAAAGCACTTAGTTGGAGACTTGCTACAGTTACAAATGTTTAGTCCATTATCATTATGGTGGGAAACATGCCAGTACACAGGCGGACATGGTGCTGGAGAAATAGCTGAGAATTCTACATCCTGTCCAATAGGAATGGAGGGAGAGAGAGAGAGAGAGAGAGAGAGAGAGAGAGAGAGAGA
>NW_021604688.1:5010016-5030997 GCF_004785775.1 Grammomys surdaster | reverse complement strand
ATATATATATATATATATATATATATATATATATATATATATATGCATGCATGCACATATAGACAAAGGAACTTACTTTATCACCTTGATGAAGTAAGATAAAGACAAAACCACTTTGTGACTCTGACAATAATGTTGGTCAATTATCTATTATTGTAAGAAAATACATGAGTTAATCAACTTATAAGAAGAAAAAATTCATTTTGGTTTGCAGTTTTCAAAGTTCAGTCCATGGTCCAGTGAGCTGTCCCGCTGCTGTGAGCTTGTGTTGGCCTCCAACATTGCTCTGTTGCCTCATAAAGCCAGGACTGTGATCTTCACTGTTCATCCAGAATAACCCTGCCAGGTAAGATATGCGTGTATTACTTTCTTTCTTTTGCTGTGATAAAATACCCTGGCCATAAAAAAATATGTTTAGCCTTACATTTCCAGAGGGGTTGTGTCTATCATGGCATAGAAGGTCTGGCAGTGAAAGCATGGTAACAGGAGCTGGAAGCTAACTGATCACATGTTTATCCACACACAGGAAGAAAAAGAAAGGCATGGGTGAGGTCATAAACTTACAGAAGCCAGCCCCAGTGATGTTTTTCCTCCAGTAAGATTCTACTTCCAAAAAGTAACCTTCCCAAACAGCACCATCAACTAGGGACCAAGTTGGGGACATTTCTCATTCAAACCACCAAAATGTTCAATGGTTTTTTTTTTTTGATGGATTTATTGTTGTTAGGGAGATGTTTCAGTTGGCAAAGTGCTTGGCACACAGGCATGAGGGTTCTGATAACAAGCACCCACATAAAAAGCAGTGGCTTGCCTAGTGTTGGGGAGGCAGAGACAAGAGGACTTTGAGAACTTACTGGCCAGCTAGTCATGCTGAGTGAGTTCCAAGTTCTGTGAGAGATCCTGTAGGGTAGAGAGTAATAGAGGAAGACAGGTAACGGTGGCCTCTAGCCTCCACATCCACGTGTATACACCACACATGAACACATATCACACACACACACACACACACACACTTACCATTTGACCCATGATGTGTGTTTGAGTTGATTCCCCCATATCAACCAAGCCCCTGGCCAACAGTCCATAGTGAGGTGTAAGTTTGTGTTATCATATTACTATGAAACACTACAAGGAAGGACTGACATGCTTATGACAGAGAGACCATTGAGGTGGAATGAAAGCATGAAATAAAGTTGCAGCAGATGACTTTTTTTTAGAAGGGCTTGGCTTAATAAATAATCTTCCCATAATTTTCATTCTAGAGAATTACAGCAACAGCAGCTGATTTACTGCAGGCTGCTTCTGACCAAATCCAGCTCAGCTTGTGATCACAAAATATAATTCAACACGAGGGAGAAAATAAGAGTTCATTTCTGTGCACCAAATGTCACCCAGGCATTTAGAAAAATGTTAAAATACTGCTCATGCATGACGTTTTTTCTCTAGTAAATTTTAATCACACCAAGTAGGCAATAAACCAAATGCAGTTATATCCTCTATAATTAAATTGACCGAATTCTCAAGTTCACCACATTAATTAAAATAGCGCTCATCCAGTTGTAAAATTATAAATACATGCCATTCTCTTTGGCTTCAGAATGTGGTTTTTATTAGTTCATGTACTGAAACTCACAGAGGCTGTCGCTTGTCTCAAACTATTTTGGATTTGTTAATTTTGCAGCAGATCGTTTGATAGAGAAAAATGAAAATCAGTAAAGTCTGACCTTTCTCCAGTTCCGGTGTAAAAACTTACTCTCAAACACCGGTTACATCCTTAGAAATGAAGTTAGCTACCAGCTTCAAATCAGACGACCTTCAGCTTTCACAGGGGGAAAAAAAAGTATTTATTTGGATTCATTTCCAGTCTGGTTATAAATGATTTCAGAGCATAACCCTGCCAGACCCCAGTATTCCCAAGGCCTGACTCTGAAGAGCTAATGATAACACAGATTAACTGAAGGGCAGTCGGGGCCGAGCCTCTGATCTTCAGTGTCTGCAGGGTGGACACAGAGCAAAGAGCTGGGATTGCTTTTGTCTTTTTTAAAATGGGATTTTGAAAATGTAAATCGGGTTTTACATGTTCTGCCTGACTAACCCTTATCTCTGTCTCAAACCCCACATGGAGTCAGCTTCCTCACACTCAGATCTGGCAGCTCTTCTCAGACGTGGTGCTGGGGTCCTCTGTGTGCTGCCCTGAGCGCAGACAGCCTCTGAGTCCTTTTCCTCTGAGACATGGAGTGCCACATGACAGCATCCTCCTGCAGAGTCTCTGAGCCTACCCCTCAGTCTTCGTTCTGTGTCCCACTTTTCTCATCCCCAGACGTGACCCAAATCCCACATAATAGACATTTCCAAATGTTTCTACAACCTAAGTATCACACCCTGGGCTGACTCAAACTTGTCCACACCAGTCTTTAAGTAGAAATCACAAATTAAATTGTGAGTATGTACCACATTACTACCTGCCAGAATCAGAATTAAAAACAGATAGTGAAGGCCACCAAAATGACTCAGAGTATAAAGATGCAAGCTGCCAAGCCAGATAACCTGAGTTTGATTCTTAGAGCCCATGTGGTGGAAAGAGAGAACTGACTACCACAGCTTCTCCTCTGACCTCCATATACACATCATGGCGCGTGTGCACGCACCCCCCTCCCAACACATGATAATTCATAAATGTAGAAAGCAATATCCTTGTCTTCCAGGAGTCTCTAAGTGGGAATAGAACGTTCTGTATTCACTCTCCATACTTCTCTCTCTGCATCACCACAGCCTTTGTCTAGAAGCTGTATTCAATCCATGGTCCTTGGGCTGCATGTGTCCCAGGATAGCTAGACTGAGGCCTAACCCATCTGTGGATGACAGCATCACATCACACTGTCAGAAGTTAGCACTGCGAGGGAGTACAGGGGTTGGTTGTTACCATGGTTGTTTTTCCATCTGCCCACAATGTACCACATCCTTTTCATTGGGGATGACTCCTACCTTTGGTGTCTGATTCTAGGCAGCCTCTGATGACCTTTCCTCTGAGGTGCTGACTGCTACAGGCTGCTCCTTGTATTCTTGGAGCCTTATATCCTGAGCTTGTCTAACCATGCATCTGTCTTCTGCTTTTCTCATACCCAGGACTGACAGTAATTCTGCACCCTGTGGAAGCTACGGCTGACCGGTTAGTCATTTTTGCCTGAAGTGTCTACTCTGAAAGCAGACCCTCCATTTACACCTGTTATTTGTTTCTCTTCTTCAGAGATAAGAATGAGAGGGGTCTTGTTTAGTCTTCCAGTGAGTTAGGAGAACAGTAAAGTTTACAGATCTAGAGTATGAAATTACATTTAATAATAGTTCTTTATCATTGTTTTGCTATCATTGCTTACAAACGGATTCCTGGATGAATCCCGAGTGAGGGAGAAAGTGAAGAGATGTGATATGAGTGTTCTTTAGGACCTAACATCATTCTAGCACAGAACTCTACCTAAAGATGCTAAGATATGCAAGTTAGGTTTTAAAAGTCCGTAAGAGGGCTGAGGCTACGGCTGACTGGTAGAGAGCTTGCTTAGAATCAACAAGCCCTGGGTTCAATCTTCAGTACTTCAAAAAAAGACCTAAGACGAGAGCAAAAGTTGTCACAGATGGTGTTTTAGCAGTGGGATGTACAGAGGGGAGGTGGTGAGGGGAAAGGTGGAGAAGGATTAGGAACCTGGAATAGACACAGCTAGAAGGTTGGAGGGAGACTGTCTCCTGAGAGGGACCAGAGAAGATAGAAATATATCTTAGAAATGGAAACTCCTCAGCTTTGGTGGAAATACACAAGAAGGCATAGAAAGAACAAGAAGCCATTCACAGAGCAGAGCACGCTCTGACTACGGATCCAAGGTTTGCATCTGACTTGGGGAGTAATGGACTCCCCTAAAGGAGGAGCTTAGCGGACCTAGCAGGCAAGGTGATGGTGCTAGCCACAAGGGAGCGAGAGGGAGGAGAAGACACGAGACACTGTGAAACAGGACACCCAGGCGTGGTGGTCCCTGGAAAGCCAGTACAGCCCAGACTTACTGCTCTCCAGAGAGCACCACTGCAGACCCAGGTGGGCTCATCTTATCTGTCACATCACACTTTTGATTGGCATTGAGCCTGACACTGGCTGAGACAACCATTCTTTTCTCCACAAGAATTCTTTCAGGTCTCACCCTCACTCACAACTTTTAAGTGGGTTGGGGTGTTGGTATAAACTCTTTTCCTTGTGTTCTGCCAATTAATCTCATTCATTGTAACTGGACATTGCTGAGAGTTCTAAACCTTGATCATGCTGTTTATCACTTTCTCTATTTTTCCTTCATTTACTTTATTAGAAAATAGAATATTAGAGGGGGTGATATACCAAGGTCAAACAGGGTCCCGGAGTCTTAATTGAGGTGCTCACTAAGTGTTAATGGTGTTGAGCAACTGAGGGCAGGCATAGTGCTTCCCATTGGCCTTATCTTGCCTTCAGTGTTAATTCCAACCCTTAACAACCTCAGTGATGGATGGTTGCATTCTGTGGCCTGCAGGATGATGGAGACGTTCCCATGACATCACTCTTCTGCTGCTTCTGCAAAGGCCTCTGTCTTCTCTTTTTGTTGAAAGGGCATTTTCACGATTTTTATGCAAATAGACAGCTACCGTCACTCTCAAGCAGTGTTAACAAGCATAGCAATAAACACTATTGATTTAATTACTCTAGGCCATCTTCGTGATAGCTGTTGACATGACTCTTCATTACAATCTTCAACCCCACAGGGGTGTAGGGAAGAATGCTTGTGTAAGGGAGAGCAGGAGCTTTATCCCAGGGAACACATTCTCTCAGCACCGTCCCACGAGCCATGTGTTGGAACCATTCTTAGGTGGCAGGTGCATGGTGACAGCGACTAATTATCTAACTTATAAGACAACCAGTTTGAGATCACGATACTTTGTATATATGATATGGTAACAGGTGACTGGATTTAAAAAAACATGGTATAGATACACAGCTTTATTCAACCATTACAAAGACTAAATTATATCATTTGTAGGGAGGTAGGTGGAACTGGAGGTTATCAGGTTAAAGCCATAAAATATATTTATATCATATGTTCTCTCTCCTGCTGGAACACACACACACTCACACACACACACAGACACACACAGGCACATATGCACGCACACATACATAGGTATCTTGAAGTTTCTATTGCTGCGATAAACACCACAACTAAAAGCAACTTGGGAAGAAAAGCTTATTTTTCCTGCAGATCATAGTCCATTATTAAGGCAAATCAGGATAGGAACTCAAGGCAGGAATCTGGAGGCGGGACCTAGAGCAGAGACAATGGAGGAATGATGGTTACTGGCTTGCTCCATGTAGCTTGCTCAGCTTGCTTTCTTAAAGTACCCAGAACACTTGCCCAGGGATGGTTCGGCTCCAGTGAGCAGAGCCCTCCCACCATCAGTCTGATGGGGTCATTTTCTCAATTGAGGTTCATTCTTTCAATGACTATAGCTTGTATCAGGTTGACAGAAACTGTCTAGGACATATACATGACATGAAGGTCAAGGATTATGGGAAACACAGATCTAAAAAGAGATAAGGAAGAAAACAATCGGAAAGATAATTACTTTTCCTCCAAAAAACTTAGCTGGGTGAGATCTCCCGTGATCACCACTCCCTAAATCTCCTTATTTCCTTCCTTAGTATCTTTCTGACAAGCTGGCTCACAGTGCAGCTGCCTCTGTTCCTTTAGATTCATGAAGCACTTCATATAATTTCTATTGCATCCTTATATTTTGCATAGTTGAGAAGTTATATATTCTTGGACTCGTGTTTTTTGAGTCCTTTTCCACAGCTGTAAGGACTGTCTGACTTAAAGTTCCCAGTGTTTACCATTTTACTGAGTCATTAGCCACACCTTCACCTCCGGGACTCACGGTATCTCTGATTATCATGGAGTTATTAACGTTAACAGGATGGACGTCCCTCTGTGGAGGAATGCAAAATATGTACATTATTCTACAAACAAGCCCTTCACCCACAGCAGTCTCTCCTGGAAGCTCACATCTGCCCTCTGGCCCTGTCCCAGGGGCAGGGAGTGTCCTTCTGTCCCCACCAAGGCCATATCAGACTTGGCAATACAACATTTAAAAATGCTGAAGATGGCAGTAGTAGTCAGTCCAAAGACACTGTAGCATCCACACAGCCAGGTGTCTATCAGTCTAATAATAATGAGCCCTGAATTAAAAATTTCATATCATCTTTGATCTTCAAAATTCCTTCTTGCAACTTTGAAGGCTCTGGGGTGAGGGATAGAGCCCATCATGGCCATGGTGTGGGTCTTTTGTGTGCTGAGTTTCTCACTCCGATGGGCTGCTCAGTAGATGTATGTGCTAGATCATTTCTAGCACTGGATGGGCTATCCTGAGCAAGGCATGAGCTATGAAGCTATGTTTCTTAGACAGTGCTATCCCTTTAGGGAAGCCAGGGCTAGTGAGTAGAAGCTATTGTCACACCATAGCAAAGCCAAGAAGCTGCTAAAGACCAAGAATCCATGTCGGACCAGAATGGAAATGATCTACATATGTCAATACGGTCACGGCTATGGCTACATATGTCAATACGGTCATGGCTCTGGATGGGTGGAGGTAAAGGTCCTTCCTTCTCCACCTTCTTTTCCATGTTCATATTTATGTGGTGTACATGTGTGTGTGTGTACATGTTTGTGTGTGTGTGCGCTCATGCATCTGGAGGTCCAAGGATGATAGGAAGATGGGGCTCTTCTATCTCAGAAACTGAGTCAGAGAGTCTCTCAGTCAAACCCAGAGCTCACTGATACGGCTAATTTCATCAGCCAGACTGCTCTGGGAATCCTTCCTCTTTACTTCAGAGGTAAAAATAGCAGGCGGACTGTCACACATACATAAAATTTTATGTGGATTCTGAGGAGCTAAACTCCAGTCTGTATGCTTGCATGATGATTTGGCCACAGACCCATCTCCCAACCCCTTTATTCCCCTTTGAAAAATTATATGCTCAAAAATTTTATTGAATTCTAAGACACATCATGACTAGAATGTACCTCAAGAATTCAAGGTTGGTTTGACATCTGTGATTGAATTGCATCCCTCCAAAATTCTTATGTTCAAATTCTAACTCCCTATTGTGACTGGAAATGTAGCTTTTAGGAGATAATTAAGGTCAATTGAGTCACTAAGTATGGTTCCTGAACTGTGAAGGCTGGGGATGGCTTTCTAAGAAGAGGAAGTTTCGAGTGTGGCAGTGTGTTAAGGAGCCTCGTCTGTTAAGGAGGCCGAAGCTGGAGGGCTCTTTGGGACCAGGGAATTTAAGGCTAACATGGGCAACCTAGTGATTCTTCCTTAGAAGGAAAAGAAACATGGAGGAAAAGAGGAATGTCTTTCTCTCCCTGCCATAGAACACAGAAAATGGTTGTCTGCAAGCCAGGAAGAAAGTTCACCAGAACCTATGAAGTGTTTGAGGTGACTTCCTGCATGCACTCTTTTCTTCTACTGACCCTCATGACTCATCTATATAGTAAAGTAGGAGAGTGGTCGTCAGGAGCTGGGTCAGCCCTGAACTTTCCCAGATTGCAGAGTGAGTTTAGAAACATGTTCTTCCCAAGCTGGCCCCCAGGTGGCCATACAGCTCCTCTCCACCTTCTACACATGTCCTTATCCCATGTGAATGGAGCGAGAATCCTCCAGTGCTGTGCTGGGCTGCTAGCACTGTGGTGACTATACAGACTAATAGGAAATGTGTGGACACAAAGGCAGAGAAGAGCAAAACGCTATTACTCAAGGTATGGTCCATGGATCCACAGTCTTCCGTGCCTGGGGAAGTGTGAACAGAAACTGAGGGAACACTAAGAAATTTCCCTAGCAGACTGACCTTACCACAATCTCCAAGGACCTGGTCAGTAGATAGAGACAACTTTTCATTGATTGAGCCCATGTGACAATGTATAGTGCAACCTGTTTGTTAGTTTTGTGTTATAATATGTATGACTTTAAACTTGGTTGATGACCAAAATCCAAAAGCATATAAAAATCTGAGAAATGAAAGTATTTATTTTTATAACGTGTTTTTAATTTTTATTAAATCTTACTTTGTTTTGTTAAATCATATTTATGTTGCTGTGGTTGAAACAGGGTCTCAGGTAGCCCAGGCTCCCCTCAGTCAAGCTGTGTAACTGAGGATGACCTCAAATTTCTGGTCCTCTTGCTCCCACTTCATGAGTTCTGAGATTAAAGGCATAGCCAATTTTTGTGATGCTGAGGCTCAAACTCAGGACTTTGCGCTTGCCGGACAAGCACTCTACCGATTGAGCTACATCCATTCATCTTATTTGTTTTTAAATTAGCAAATTGTCAGTCAGATTTGGGAAGTAACAGCCAGAATATTTCTATCCCTGTGTTATCTCAGCGATACAACCTGATGGGCTCAGGAACTGCGTATCCACAGGAAAAGCAACCCAAAGAACAAACACGTCCAGTAAAAAACTTTTTATTGCAACTTTAAGAATGTTGAGCTTTGCAAAGGTAGTGATCACAGTAGGCATGCAGTTTGGAGCATGGCAGTATGAAGGGTTTTAAACATTATTTCCACTTAGCACAACCAGCATGGAACTATATGAAACTGGAAGGCTACCCTGGTAACAAGTGTAGTTCGGAGCATCTGTTCTGTGGAGGAGAGTGTGTTCTAATAACAGAAGGGCAATGATGGGTGAACTCTCTTCAACAGGCCCTGGATTAAGGAGATTGCGACAGGATGCAGACCCATGGTTCTCAGCCTTCCTAATGTTGTGACCCTTTGATACAGTTCCTCATGTTGTGGTGACCCCAGCCATAAAAGCATTTTTTGTTGCTACTTCATAACTGTAATTTTGTCACTGTTTTGAATAGTACTGTAAATGTCTGATATGCAGGATATCTGATATGTGACTCCCAGAGGGGTTGAGACTCACAGGTTGAAAACCGATGATGTAGACGGAGCCCTGAGACTTTTGCTGGGAGAGTCTTGTTGCTAAAACAATCCCCTAAGCTAATTGTGCATTCAGTGAGGGATAAAGAACTTGTGAATTACATAAAGGCAAATGCATTGAAAGAGAATATTTTCCTTTTATGTGTGATGTGGAAATGGAGCATAATAATGCCTCATCACATGCTGAGGTCCAGCAGCTGTTGGGGAAATAATTTTGTCAGGGAAAAACTGTGGCACAGATTCATGTTTCTGAAAGATAAGAAATCAGTTTGATCCAGTGTTTAAAGATGTGAATTCATCATCCGTTCTTGCTGAGTTGTCTGTTACCGTAGGAAATGTGTGTGGGGGGGTGACTGTGTATGTTTGTGCGTAGAGGTGTGAATATGTCTGTGGGTGTGTGCACACACTCATGGAGGACCAGAGGACAACCTCCAGGCATCACCCTTTTTGGTGGTTGAGAAAGTCTCTGACTGGCCTGGGGTTCACCATGTAGACTCACTACATCACTAGGACAACTGTCAAGTCCCAGAGATCCGCCTGCCTCTGTCTCCCCAGTACTGAGGTTACAAGCACACATTGTTGAGCCTGTGTTTTTTGGATTTTGAAACAGGATCTCCCTGTGTAGCTCTGGCTGACCTGAAATTCACTGTGTAGACCAGGCTGATCTTGAACTCACAGAGACCTGACTATCTGACTCCTAGACACTGCTGAAGTTTAAGGTGTGCACCACCACAGCCCAGCTTGTTTTGAGGGGTGGGGGATTATTGGTTTTTTTTTCTTTTTTCTTCTCCCTTATTCTGGGGAATTCTGTTCCTCATGCTTCAAGGCAAGTGCAAACAGAGATGTCATATCCCCTAGCCCCAGGTATTTGTAATGATCTTAAAACTATAAAAGAAAGGAATAAAACAAAAATTAAAAGATAAGCCTAAAAGTTTTCATTTCTGCAGATTTTTATGACACATCTCAACATAAGTATCAAAATGTAGGGGATGGCATTCTACAGTCAGGTACATATGAATACCTATGGATTTTTATTTTGTATTTCATCAAGAGGTTATTGCATGAACCTAAATGACTCAGCAGGTCAAGGTGCCCACAGTCAAGCCCGATGACCCAAATTTGATGCTTGGGGCCCACATGGTAAGAGAAAACTGGCTCCCAAAAATTGTCCTCTGACCTGAACACACACACACACACACACACACACACACACACACCATCAGTACATATTTTTTTTTTTAAACATCAAAAGGTAGCCAGGCATGGTGGGACATGCCTTTAATCTCAGTACTCAGGAGCTAGAGAAAGGCAGAGATCTGTGAATTCAAAACCAGCATGGTCTACATAGCAATTCTAGGCCATCTAAAGCTACATAGTGAGACCCCGTCCCAATATATAAGGAAAAGGTAATGCATGCACAAGAAATCTATGGCTCTGAAATCTGTTTCCTCCATCAAAATATGTACATAATTTAGATGAAATTTGAAGGCTACATTTGGAACTAGTGATTATCAACCAAAGGCCAAAGATGAATTTTGAAGTAGAAAGTGTTATTTTAGGTTGGTGAGATGTTAAAACTGAATATTTTGAGTGTGCTGTAAGCACTCGATGGTCTTTCACTCTTCCCACTGACATTTCTGTGAGGCTGGTCTTTGTCTAAGAGAGTCTGGAAGAAGGGCTGTCCAGTGCACCGGTTCTCCTGACAGCAGTTACTGTTCCAACTGGATCAGATAATTGGTAAGAAGAAGCTTATCAGCCGCACTGGAAATCTTAAATATTGACAGGAGTGGTTTTGGTTGAGGCTGTGCAGAGACGTTTAATTCCGGGACCTGCCACCTCGCTCAGCCTCCCCTGTGACTGTGGAACGACAAAGTAGCATCTCACATTCATCCCAGTCAACAAAAATTGTGTGCTTTAAAAATTTCTTTTGCTTTCCCCTATGGTATGTTTGTTCTGATTCTGCTCATTAATATATGCTTGCCTACCCAAGCCCCGTGTGGAGGCTTGCAATTCCAGCCACACGAGAGGCAGAGAGATAGGATCACAAGCTCAAGGCCTGGCCGAGTTGCAGAGTAAATTCAAGGCTGCTTAGGCAACTCAGTGTGACCCTACCTCAAAATAAGAAGTAGTAAGAGGCTGGGCTGGAGCTCAGCAGGAGAATGCTCATTTAGCATTCATAAAGCCCAGGGTTCATTTCCTAGTGTGTATAATTTTATGCCTGCTGAATTCAATCAGATACTTGGACTTATATCTTCCGTGACCGACTTGTTATTGTACTGGACTGTGCTCAACTGTCAACAGGAAGCAACAAAAGTGAAGCCTCTGTCCCACACGGGTGAGAAGCAAGGCCCTAACAGCTTCCACAAACTCCAGCATGTGTGTGCATGTGTATGCACCACATGTACGCGCATGTGTATGTGTGTATATGTATGTGTGCAATCCATGTATGTGCATGTGTATGTATGTGTGTGTGTATGTGTGCCTTATGTATGTGCATGTGTTATGTGTGTATGTGCATGCATATGTGTGCATATCTGTGTGTATGCCCATGTGTGCTTGTATCATGTGTGTATGTCAATATTTATGTTTGTGGCTGTGTAGGTGTGCATGCATGTGGCTGGCATGCACATGTGTGTATATACCTGTGCGTGTATGCCCATATTATTTGTGTTTGTGATTATGTGGGTGTGGGTCAGTATGCATGTAGATGTGTGTGTATGTCCAGGTGTATTCCCTCTCTTTCTCTCTCTCTCTCTCTCTCTCTCTCTCTCTCTCTCTCTCTCTCTCTGTGTGTGTGTGTGTGTGTGTGTGTGTGTGTGTGTGTGTGTGGCCACAGGACAACTTCAGGAACTATCTACCTTTTTTGTTTTCAGACAGGGTCTCTCACTGGCTTTGAGTTCTCCCAGGAGGCAGCCTGACTGACCAACACACCCCAGGGGTCTGTTTCTGCCTCCCCTGGATTACAAGCACACCATGATGCCCTATTCATGTGAGCTCTAGGGATGGAACTCTGGTATTCATGCTTACAAGAAAGCACTTTACTGTTCCAAGTATTCCCCAGCTTTAAAACCCCACCCTCCAACATTCCTTCAGCTATTGTTCCCTTATATTTTTTGGTGAGTCTTTTAAAGCAAATCCCAGACATTGTGCAATTTTACGTTCAGAGAATCCAATGTGTAAATCTAAACACAGTAATGGAATAGTATAACCCCAAAACCATCACATTCAACAATAGCAAAATCTTCTTAATAGTATCTAACACTCCTGGGGTGTCTTCATTTTTAACTGGTTTCTCAAATGTGTTTTTGCAATGGCTCAATTTGGCGTGCTCAAGCCCGGTGCAGTCAGAGCCACGCCACACAAGTAGCTGATCTGTTTTGGCTCTCTTTCAATAGAGCAGTTTCTGCCACTCTTCTTGCTGTTGTTGTTCAGGGTTGTTAGAGACAAGCTCTCATGTAGATGCTGCCACCTAGAACTTGCTAAAGAGCCGAGGCTGCTTTTAAACTCCTGAAACTTCTGTGTCAGTCTCCTGAGAACTGGTATTAAGGACACTGGCTTCCCTCTCCTCTGTGTGTGTATACATGTGTGAGCCAGGCATGTGTGTTTGTGGCATATGTGCACAAATGTGTGGGAATGAACAGCCTGTGTATCTGCAGAGAGCAGGGGAGGAGGGCACTGGCTGCTTCTCTTTCCCTCTGAGTCTTGTACTTTGAGGCAAGAGCTTTGTGTGTGTGTTTGTCTAGGCCAACCACTAGGAAGCCCCATATATCTTTCTTCCCCTCAGTTCTCAGTGCTGACAATACAGACTTGCGTGGGCTCACACCCTGCTGTTGACAGAGGTACTGTGTCCAAACTGGTCTTCATGCCTGTGCAGCAAATGTTCTTAACCCTCAGCCATTGCTCACACTTCCCATCTTCTTTGGTTTTTAGTCGTGTAGGTAAAGAAATGTGTGCTTCTCCAAATTTGGATTATTGCTTCCCAGGATTGCTTTAGTTGTTAAGCTGTCCTCCCATCCTGGATAGCTGCTATATTCCTGGAGTTAGTGAGAAACATTGTTAGATTCAGACGTGGTGGTGCATGATTATACGTGTATGTAGATGTATATGAATGAATGTGTATATCTGTGTATATAAATGCATGTATATGTCCACATGTACATGTGTGTTTGAGTGTGTGTGCACCTGTAAGTCCATGTACATGTTTGTGTGCACATGTTCACATGTGTATGTGTTTAAATGCATATGCATGCACATGTGTGTATTGTACTGTATGTGCTTAAATGTGTGTATTTGTTTTTATGTCTATGTACATGTGCATCTATGCATGAACATATGTGTCTGTGTATATGTGCATGTGTACATACAGTGTGCATATGTGTGCATGTGTGTTTTATGCATGTGTTTGTATATGTGTAAGTGTACATGTGTATACATGTGTGTATCTGTATGTGTCTATACATGTGTTCCTGTGTGTATATGTCTATGTGGACCTATATGCATGTTTGCATATATTTATGCATATTCCTGGGTGTGTACATGTTCACACATGCAGAATTATTTCCCAAGTGACTCTCTGTGCTTGCAATAACTTCCCCAAGTGACAGGAACCCAGTGCTCACTTTTATCGGTGCTAACACTGTCCCTAGGGAGGTTCATGCCAATTGACCCATTTAGTTTCTTCCATCAATTTTACTTAATGGTTAGCAACCATTAATTACTGCTACTCAGATCCTTCATCCAGTGAGAGTCTCAAAATGGTGGCTTCTCTTTTTGTTTCTTCATTTGTTAGCTTGAGTGGCTTTCTGTAGAGAGGCATTCCCTCCAGGTTGGTTATCTTGACACAGGCTATAAAGGAAAGCAGGACAAACACTTCATTTCCCACTTCTTTTCATCAGTTTCCACAATAATAACTTTGTGCCTAGCAATCTCCCAAGGTGACCAATTAAATTTTGTTTTGTTTTGGATTTTTTTAAAAGAATCAATATAGGCTCATAGATTTTAATGTATTTGATGTATTTCAAAATAGCCATCATTATTCAGATGGCCTCATCTCTGGTGTTGGGAGCCTCTTCCAGCTGGCTCCTAGGGGCTTTCTTTTGTCAAGGATCTGGTCACAGGAGTGAGCCTTGTTTTCAGTGTGATGAGGTGTCTCCAGCTCCTCTTGTGCACTTTCAACCCAGACAGGAAATCAGACATTTCTACAAGGATTTCTGAATTACTTTTGGCAAAACTTGACTTAATGGGCTGCAGACTATGTTCTCCGAGCCTGATTTCTTTAAGTTCCTTTCTGCTGGTCTGGAAGAGGTCACTGGGAAGAGAACGCATTGATACTTGGGGCCAATATCCTTGCTTTGAGTGGCTAGCATATCCTTTATCCCCAGGAGTTATTGAGGAGAAAAATCTGGATTTCTGTATACAACAGCCCAAATAATGTTTGTTCCATCACTCAAATTTTAACTGGCTTCATTCATTCATTGATTTGTTTGTGCCTTGGACAAGTTCTTCATGCACGCCAATCACTGCTGTTGTTTAAGACCTGACTATGTATGACAACAGTGCAAACAGATCTGGTCCCTGCCCTCATAAGCATGGTGTTCTGACAGGGGAAACACAACAAACGGCAACACCCTGGGGATCACTGCTTTTCTCTACATAGTGGCCTCATACATTTACGAGCAGAGACAGGAAGGAAGTGAGGAAGAATGTCAGTCAGAAGGCTCACGGGAAAGCCTTGGGTCAGAAGGAACTATCAAGGGCTTCAAGTCGGGCATGCGCTTGATGTGATCTTAACACCCGAGAGGCTGATATATTCCTCACTATCCAAGGTTTCAACATGTCTTAGAAATTGTACAATATTTTCTCACAGTGAAATTTCACAAGTTTCCAGCTGGTCCTTCACTGGTGTTGTTTCCTGTGGTGACTCTTGTCATTGTGATGGCTTGCATGGTGTTCCATCTTCTGTCTTTCTCCTCTTACATCATCGTCCTAAAAACTACTTTTTCTAATCCCAGTCATTATAGAAGATAGCAGACCTTTCAGACAATCTAGAAAGAGAAGGAGAGAGAGGGAGGGAGGGAGAGAATTATAACAAAGTAGATTCTTCAAAATGACATCTACTGATATGACACTTGATGTCCCCATATTATTTTTATAGCAGTGTTGTCTAACTGTGAGTTCTAGACCTCATCTTCTGTCTTAGATTTTATTGCTGGGAACAGACAATGTGACCAAGAAAATTCTTAGAAGGACAACATTTAATTGGGGCTGGCTTATAGGTTCAGAGGTTCAGTCCATTATCAAGGCAAGAACATGGCAGCATACGGGCAGACATGGTGCAGGAGGAGCTGAGAGTTCTACATCTTCATCTGAAGGCAAACAGAATACTGTCTTCCAGGGAGCTAGGATGAGGGTCTTAAAGCCCACCTCCTAAGAGTGCCACTCCCTGGGCCAAGCATATTCAAATCATCACACCTTCCCACTTTCAGATATGGTCCTCTGTGTTGCAGAGATTTCTAACCGCACCTGCTCAGTAGCTCTTTGTCAGAGCAGGATAGCTGAGCTCTTGTTGAACTACGACTTACACCTGTTGGCTACGACTTACACCTGTTGGCTTGAATCACTGCTTCAGACCCAGAGTGCAGTCCCACAGTGTCCTGTCTTTCTTCCCTCTCTCTAGGCAATATGCCATAAGTCCTGCTGATTACACACTGCCAATGTTTCTGCTTCTTGGTCAGAAGCCTGACCCTACAACTGTCAAATATTCTTCCCACGGAAACTCTTTTCTACCCTGTAGACTGGGTGGGGCAGCAAGCCAAGAGGTATATCAAAGGTAACTACAGAGACAAAATTTAATCAATTACTCTTTTCTAAAGATTTCTTTATTTTTACAAGATTATTTATGTATTTTTGGGTGTGTTGAATGTTGTGCCTGCAAGTATGATGGTATGACCTGGCTTTGAATGTGTTTGAGAAATTTATCCAGAGGATGCTTAGAACTGGGGCTAGGAATAGGTGAGGAATTTTATTCTTGTGATCTGCAAAGTCTCACAGCAAGTAAGTGTCATAGTAAAGTTCATGTGGTGGTCAGAGAAAGCTCCTGGAGGAGGAGACCCTGTTGTATGGCAATTTCTTCTGAACATAAATATGCCATCCTGAAGAGAGTGTTGCTTATTCCAAAGATATAAACAACTTACAAGTCTCAGCAAGTTCCTGATTCACAACGCCTATTGGTCTCAAGGACTACTGGGAAAAAGAGACTTTCTGGCCTGTGGAGGTATCTGCAGATCATGCAAGGAGATCTAGGAATGCAGCTTCCCTAAGATGTCACCCCTGCTGGGGTGGGCTTTTTGTTACACAGCTACCTTTGAGTTATCATGCTACTATACATAATCCCTCACCCATACTCCTGTAAGTAACCACAGCAAACACACCAGCTCACCATGCTCTGCTCCACCGCTGTAGGTCTGTCACCCATACTCCTCTAAGTAACCACAGCAAACACACCAGCTCACCGTGCTCTGCTCCACCGCTGTAGGTCTGTTGCTCTTACTTGGTGCCAGATCTGTGGATGTTTATCAAGAGTCACATGACAGATCGTGAGCAGAGTCATCACAGAGACACCATCATTCCCTAACTGTGTGGCACATCATCAGCCTGCCTCACCTTTCCTTGCAGTTTAAAATACTGTGAGAGTTGTGAAGCAAAGTGTGACTTATCTGGCACACAGGCTTGCCCTAAAAATCCAAGTTGTGCTTATATGGTTAGTGAGTAAGTGAGAATGGCTGCTTCCCCGTTGCTCAGAGGTTATATTTACTTCCAGTATCAAATCCTGGCCTACCTGGAGCTCAAAAACTATGACAATACACACATGATGTCTGTCTGTCTGTCTGTCTGTCTGTCTGTCTGTCTGTCTGAGGGCCTCACTGTTTGGCCTAGCCTGGCCAAGAACTCACCAGAGCAGGCTGGCTCATTTTAGTCATCCTCATGCCTCAGCCCTCTGAGCACTTCTAGGATTACACCCTTGTGTCCCTATGCCTAGCAAAATGCCTGGTAGAATAAGGTTCTCTCTCTCTCTCTCTCTCTCTCTCTCTCTCTCTCTCTCTCTCTCTCTCTCTCTCTCTCTCTCTGTGTGTGTGTGTGTGTGTGTGTGTGTGTGTGTGGCATGTGTGTGACATGTGTGTGGGAAAGATGTCTTTACCCTCCGCTCATTTTTTAAGACAGAGTCTGCCACTGAACTTGTAGCTTGCTGTTATTCAACTAGGCTGTGTGGCTAAAGAGCCCCAGAAATTCTCCAGTCTCTGCCCCTCTCCTCAGTGCTGGGGTTATGGGGTAGGGCAACCACATCTGGCTTTTACATGGGTTCTGGGGACCCAAACATAGACCCTCATGTTTGTGCAGTAACCCTCTTACCCAGTACACCTTCTACCTAACCCCAGACTTTTCTTTTAACAGGCATCCAGTGAAACTGTACTAGCAGGGAGCATGTGATTGCTTCCAAACAGAAGCACAGGATAGCTCGAGTTAACAATTAGCAGAGCTTTTTGATGATGCCCTTTGGTTCTTGGAAAAATGATTGTCTTTTATTTCTGGGTCATAATATGAACTTCGGAGTCTTTATTCTTACTGTACATTGTGTACCTCAGTAGAAAACAAGCCAGACTGAACCAACTGGGACAAGGAACTGAAGCAGGACACGATGACTCTTCTTGCTGAGAGTTGGGACTGTGCAGCCCATTACAGTGGGAAGGGTGGGACAAAGGTTCACTCACATCAAGGCATAATGGAAGCAGAACAAATACTAAATGCAGGACAGGATTTTTTTTTTTAAGGTGTCATGGATGGATCTGGTGCCTCTCTAGCACCTGTTTTCTGTCTCCTCCAACCCAGTCAGCCACAATCCCATAAATGTGTGTATGTGTGTGTATGTATGGGTATGTGTGTATGCATGTGAGTGTATATTTGTGTGAGAGTTCATGTGTCTATACATTGTTTGAATATGTGAGCATATGTTTGTACATGTGTACATGTATGTGCATGTGTGTATATGTGTGAGTGTGTGAGTACATGGGTATGTACGTTTGTGAGTGTAAGCATATGTGTAAGTGTGTGAGTGCATGTGTGAATATGTGTGCGTATGTGTGTGTGTGAGTGTGTGTATGTGCCTATGTATAAGTATATATGTGTGTGTGTTTGTGTGTGAGAGTGCATGTGTAAGTGTGTGTGTATGTGCCTGTGTATGTATATGTATGTGAGTACTTGTGTGTGAGTGTATGTGTGTGTGAGTATATGTGTGAACACTTGTGTGCCTGTGTATGTATGTGTAGAACCAAAACCAGATTTTTCAACCTCAGTGGCATCTTCCTTCCTGAGGGTCCAAGAAGTGTTGTTTTATTCACATCATCGGGATGTGGTAGGGTAGCCTGGGCTCCCCAGGAGAGAGTCCTAATGATGATTCCTCTGCAATCTTGCCATTATTTCTCCACAGAGTACAACTGAGTGAAGCCAATTGCTGAGACAGTGTAGGCTCATCATTGCATGAAACGGATGTCTCCTCCCGGCGGCCATTAATAATGCATACTTTAAAGGAGCCAGGTAGCTGTCCGGTGAGCTAATTAAAAATGCTGAACCCCACAGATGAGAAGTGCGGTTCTTATTCAACTGTCCGTTTGCTACCTGGACAGTCTGCAGGAAGCAAATGTGTCTAGTGAGCCAGACAGAAAGGAACAAAGTCTCTTTAACCATGGGAAATCTGCCTTGGATAGCAAATAGATCCATGTGACTCCACCAGGACGCCACAGCCTCAGCGGCCAGCCTGATGATAAGACAGAATGCCTTCAGAAAAACACGGTTCTTATTTAACGAGGAACTGGAAGTTTCATCATGTTGACCAGTCTGTGGCCACACAGTTCCTCCATCTCATCAGGAAAGGAATGTATTGAACACGAGAATCGGGCACCTCTTCCTGGGGACAGGAGGACATCACGGAGGAGCAATTTTCTGAGAAATTAGCAAAGCTGAGAGCAGGATCAGACTTCAGCAAAGCATGCTGTGTAGCGTAGCCACCACCTTTGCCCCCTCCCTGAAGTCCTCTAAGATAACAACAGGGAGAGGATGGAAGGTAGAGGAATGGAAAGAGGGGGATTGGGAGAAGGTTCAACAAGAAAGAAAAATTTGGAAGCCAGGGGTTCTGGAAACAGCTCAGTGAGTGTGCTTGCCACTCAGACACAGGAACCTGAGTTTGATTTCCAACACCCTGGTAAAAAGCCGTTGTTAAACCTTGTAATCCCAGAGCTGGGGAGGAAACTGGGGGATTCCCAGGACTCACTGTAGACAAAATAGCCATTATGTGCCACATGTGCACACACCTCATATGTGCACCTGAATTCTCATGAATATCCTTCACAACACACACACACATGCACATACACATGCATAATCTCTAAGTGATCACTAACCAAGCCTGCAAGTAGAGGAAGCTTAAGCTGAGGGCTGCCAGTGAGGACCGGCTGGCCAGCCGTGTGGGTGGACAGCTTGAGAGGCTCTAAGCCAGACTGTGAGCTGAAAGGACAAGTGCTATCAAGAGCTGACACGGACCGTTCTAGCCTGGAGCTAGGAGCTGGCTGGACACCCACAGTGATCCTCGGCAGGCTCCTGTGGAACAATAATTTCACAGACTCTCTACATCAGACAAGGCCATTCTGCAACCATGGCAGATGAAGATAAAAATAGGCCTGTGGCTGAGGACTGGCCCAAAGAAGAGCACTGTTCACACCTGAAGTTTTTCTGCTAATGACAGTGGCTTGGCTCTTTACTGTGTATGACTCCTGCCTTGCTTCCTTCCTCAGTCACAGGGTTAGTCCCCCACTTCTCAGCCCCCACCCAGAGAATTCAAGGGTAGTTCTGTCTTTCCTGAAGCTTGCTAAGCCGTCCCCTCACTGTTCCTGGTGGCCTTTGACTAATGACCATCGAAGCTTCCTTAACTCCCATGAATGACATGGTCTAGATACAACTCCCCAAAGTTCATATGTCAACAAGTAGAACCCATAAATGTACACGATGATTACATTTGGAGTTGGAATTTTGGAGGTGATTACTAGCGTTAAATAGAGTCATGAGGATGGCTCATATAATAAGATTATTAATCTTATAAGAGGCTAATAAAAGGCAGTGAGATTGTAGTTAGAGGTAGAGGACCTGCTTAGCATGTGAAAGGTCATACATTCAATCCTCACCAGAAAGAAAGAGAGGGGGGCAGAGAGAGGGAGGGAGTTAAAAATGCATGATCTGTCTTTCTGTGGATCCCACTTTCTCCCCAGGATCTGCTAACCCTGAAGATGCAAGGAGAAAGACCACTGACCCAAATCATCATGACCAAATTAATCAAAGCAAGAAAGATTTATTATTTGTGTACACAGGCTGCCTCTTCCTAAGGCAGGATTCAAGAGGCCAATATGAGGAACACAAGATTTTTATAGCTCAGGGGTAGAGGGTTTCTAAATGGGGATTTGGTGGGCAAAATAGATGGGGTTACAGCAGCAGAACATCATAGCAAGTTAATAATAACGACCTTCTGAAACAAAGACATGATACATGATTGCCAGGTGGTTGCAGCAAGGTAATCATAACAAGTAACCATAACAACCATTTGAAACAAAGGTAAGGTTGTAAGATGGTTATAATAACTTTTTGAAACAAAGGCATGGTTCTGTTTCCTGGAACAGGCAGTACAGAGCCATTTGTAATTAAGGTTACAGGTGGGGCATACCCCAATCCTTGAGAAACAGAAATTTAATTATTAACAGGAATGGACCTAGTTTGTCTTTACTATAACATAGCTTTTTAAACTCAAGATGGAGGCAGGCTGGTTCATCAGGTCACACTTCCTCCTTGTGAATCTCATTTCCTTCCCAAAGTCCCATTTCCTCCCTGTGGATCCCACTTCCTCCCTGTAGATCCCACTTCCTCCCTGTGGATCCCA
>NW_021604688.1:5007167-5010006 GCF_004785775.1 Grammomys surdaster | reverse complement strand
TCCCACTTCCTCCCTGTGGATCCCACTTCCTCCCCAGGGTCCCACTTTCCTCCCTGTGGATCCCACTTCCTCCCTGTGGATCCCACTTCCTCCCTGTAGATCTCATTTCCTCCCTGTAGATACCACTTCCTCCCCAGGTCCTACTTTCTCTCCATGGTCTCAGTCCTCCTAGGCCCCCACTTCCTCACTGTGGATCCCACTTCCTCCCCCACCCCATCCCATCCCACAAGGTCCTGCTTCCTCACTGTGTGCTACTCTCTGACATAAAGAACAGCCATTCTCCATCTGGAGCCCACTGGCTTTAAATGTTTTGGTCTCCAGAACTGTGAGAAATAAACTCTCTCTGTGCATGACCCTGTGTCTGGAATTTTGTCCGGACAGCATTCAACAGACTGAGACAAGGTTCCTGTCACAGGAGCTGAATGTCCTAAGAAAGAGGTCTGGGGAGGAGCAAGCCCTTCTGAGGAAGGATACCTTCTCCAAAGCAAGGAGAGTAAATGTATGAGGACTTGACATCCCTGATCCTTCTTCACTTGGCTTGGAGAAAACCCAAAAGCCAGAGCTGTTTGCCATATCCCTTACATAAGTGTGAGAGAGCCTTACTGGGAGTACAACCAGCTCCCCTGAAGAACCTTCTGACTTCACACTATCCTCCCTATGAAACTCCTGTTCTTTCCCTCCTCCCCTCTTGTCCTCACTCTGTCTTCCAGACCTCCTCAACCTGACTATAGGAAAGCCTAACAACCCTGTAGGTTACCTGCAAATGCTCTTCTCCAAAATGCTCACTCTCAGCGAGTGGGCAGCCAAGCCTAGCTGACATTTGAGAGGACAGAGGTGAAGCAAAATAAACACAGGATTAACAGAGAAGGCAGAGTCAATGACAAGAAACAGAAAAGTGTCTAAAGTGAAATAAAATTCTCCAATAAGGAATACACAGAATCTGGGAGCATTCACATACAGAGCTTGAAGCAACAGTGAAGTTCCTCTTACCTATAGTCTGATTTAAACAAGCCATAAAGTGTGACCATGGGCCACAGCCAAGGAAAAGAGACTACCAAACATACATTTGACCATAGGAGGGAATACTCAGAACATTCTAGATGCACTCGCTGATTTGTGGTTGTGCTGCATGAAAGATCCCTGATGTTTCAGAAACATATGTGCTGTTTATAGATTAGATATTATGAACTCGAGAATTTTCTTCGAAATGATCCTTTTGAGGGCAATAGAGGTGAGTTGGATTGTTAGCACACGGTAGCTGTCAAAAGTGGGTGGGGCATAGAGAGTTTTATCCTTTGATAGATCTTGTAAAAAGCATATAAGCCACATGCACACGGACTGAAATGTCCAAGCCACACAAAGCCTCACCAAAGAGAAAGGATGTGAACACAAGCTTTTACTCCCAGCCAAGAAGCTGTCTCCAATTGGCATCTGCTTCCATAAGAAATTTTAAATTACCCCACTGGAATCTCACTAGGTATAAGACTCAAGGGCCACCCTTAAACCACACTTAAGGGAAAACCCCATGCCCAGCAGTAAATAGACAATACAAAGCAAAATCAGAGATGGTTTTGTAGACTTTTTTCTTGTATTGCTTTGTTTAAGCATTTTTTTTTTATGTTACTGGTCTTCTACTAGCATGTTACGTTTTCTGATTTTTGTGTTTTTATGAGGTGTGTGCACATGCATCTGCTTCCTGTGTTTTTTCTTTTCTTCATTTTGTATGTATTTGCCTGCTTTCTACAGAGAAAAGGGGAAAGAGGGCACAGAGTCAGGTGGGTGGGGAAGCAGGGACGAGCTGGGAGGACCTAGAGGAAAAGAAACTGTGATAAGAATGTATTGTGTAAAAAAAAAAGGGTTTTTTTTTTCAATAAAAATTAACTAATAAAAATAAATTTAAAAAATGTTTAGATAACCTGTTGGGTCCTGGGGTGGCCCAGGAAGGAAGACATCCAGTGCTTGCATTGGGAACCACTACAGAGCAAATATGTGACAGAGAGATGGAAAAGATGGAATAGTCACTGGAGAGATGGGGGAGTCAGCGAAGCTGAGGGGTTTTACACTGTGGAGAAAGGTGGAACTGGTGGCAGTAAGGAACAGGTGGATATGAGGAGCCTGCACAACCTCCTGAGGCCATGTGACATCTGGGCCTGGGCTGTCATCAAGGACCATGTCTGGGTCTGTAGCTCTACCATAGTTGGGGCCTGTGCTGATATCTATGACCCATATTGCCATGGAAGGCCATCTGGATGTTAGTAGCCTGGGCTGCTGCCTGATGCCATGATGATGTCATGGGGTGAGGGTATTGGGGGGAGGGGGCACATGCTGATGCCTGGGACCAAACTGATCTGAGTAGCCTGTGCTGCCAAATAACTGGAAATATAACTGCACTTTATTTTACTTGTTTATATCATCACTGAACATCTTCATTACTGTCCTATTGCCATGAAGAGGCACCATGACCAAGACAACTTATAGAAGGAAGAATTTAGTTGGAGACTTGCTTACAGTTTCAGAGGGTGAGTCCATGACCATTTTGGTGGGGAATGTGGCAGCAGGTAGGCAGGCACCCATGAGGCTGGAGAAGAGCTGAGAGCTTACATCTTGATCTGTAACAACAGACAGAGAAGGACTGGGCCTGTGTGGACTTTGAAAACCTCAAAGATACCTCAGTGGCATACCTCCTCTAACAAGGCCACACCTCCTAATCCTTCTCAAACAATTCCACTAACTGACCAAACACTAAAATATGAGCCTTATGGGGGTCATTCCCATTCAAATCCACATTATACGTGTGTGTGTGTGTGTGTGTGTGTGTGTGTGTGTGTGTGTGTGTGTG
>NW_021604688.1:4966716-5007157 GCF_004785775.1 Grammomys surdaster | reverse complement strand
TGTGTGTGTGTGTGTGTGTGTGTGTGTGTGTGTGTGTGTGTGTGTGTAAAGGCACTCATGTGCCATGGGGCAGGTGTAGAGATCAGAGGGAAACTTTTGGAAGTCAGTTCTCTCCTTCTATCATGAGTTTAAGTCTTCAATCTTGGGCACAAGGGGCTTTCCCCTCTGAACCATCTCACCAGCAGTGGGAATATACTTTTAACCCTAAAGCCTATGCAAGATAACCTGTTAGACTCGTCCAAACCCGTCCTAGACTCTGAAGCTTAGAGCACATGGAGGCTGATGCCAAATGTCCAAGTCTGCCAGTAGAAAGAAACCCTTTGAGATGTCACAAGCTTAGCCAGGATTAGAAAGCGAAAACAAAGGGTCAGCCCACCTCTCTCACCTGTCTTCTGCTGCTTTCCTTAGCCTTGGCCATTCTGGACTTCCTGTCAATGGAGCAGACTCAGTGCTTAGGGGGCACCCTGCTGGGCAGCTTAGTTAGGAGTCTGAGACTTTTGCAAGGTCTACATGTGCTCTTAACACTGAGCCATCTCTCCTGTGGGCTCAGCAATGACCCTTGGGTAAGGAAGGGAAGTAGTTCAATTTGGCCCTGAGTAGACTCCAGGCCTCTCCTCCCCGCCCCCTTCTTCCTTCTGTGCCTCCCTACATTTTGTATTAGGGTAGACAAAAGGGGTGGGATAGACAGATGATCCAGAGAATGAGCAGCTCCGTAAGGTAAGTCAGCCCTGGAAGTGGGCACTTAAGGGCAGTCAGCTCTCAAGCTGTGTATTTGGGAGCAGAAGTGACAGCCACTTGTCTTTCTAAAGAATTACTGGGAGTAGCCTGGGCTTAATGAGAAGCAGGCCAGCAAGAGCACCAGCCTCTAGGGAGTCCAGGGTAAGCTGGGGCTGGCCTTTGACTCCATGGAAAGAATAGAAAGGAATTGCTGTAGCTGGGGTGCAGAGGCGCTGACCTGAGATGGGTGTGGAGGTGGGGAGGGTTTTGCTCCAAATGCAAGAGCTGGAGCTCTGAGCATGTCCCCAGGGGTACAGACTACAGACTGTGGCTTCTGAAAGTTCCTCTGCAATGGTAATCTTGGAGGCAGAAGCCCTTCATCTAAGGCTGAGCTGTGAGACCTAGAGGCAGCTTGAAGCTGAGAGCTTTTTCTCAAACAGAAATTTCCCAAACACCCCCGCCCTTGGAGTAGAACCCCAGCATTTCGTGTTTTATGAAGCTTGCTGCTTTCAGTCTCTTTGAAGTACAGTGGGAAAATATTTTTTCTGTCTCTATCTTAGAAAGCTTTTATAAACAAGGATTGTCACTGAGCACACGGGCTTAGCTACCGACTCGCTGAACGAAGCTGGCTGGAAGCTAGTGGCTAATGAAGAGCTACCTTCTGAAAACAGGGAATTATCAATGTTTGGCTCACCAGCTAAGGGCTCCATCAAAAGGAGTGGGGTAAAGAGCCATGACGCCCGATCTTTGTAAAGCAATGGGTTCCTTGTGACTCTAATGATGAGGGTAGGAGCTGTGCTGGAGAGATGGCTCAGCAGGTAAGAATCCGTACCTGAGTTTGGATCCAAGCACCCACATGGAGGAACTGTTGCTGGGATCTGAGGAGATCTGTTGCTCTCTTCCAGCCTCCTCAGGCACCTAAAATCCATGGCAGATTTTCTCCCTCTCCCTTTCCCTTTCCCTCTCCCTCTCCCTCCCCCTCTCTCTCTCCCTCTCCCTCCCCCTCCCTCTCTCCCTCTCCCTCCCCTTCCCTCTCTCCCTCTCCCCCTCCCTCCCTCCCCCTCCCTCTCCTTCTCCCCCCCTCCCCCTCCTTCTCTCCCTCTCCCCCTCCCTCTCTCCCTCTCCATCTCCCCCTCTGTCTCCCCCTCCCCCTCTGTCTCCCCCTCCTCCTCTTCCTCTTCCTCTCCCTCCCCCTCCCCCTCTTCCTCTCCCTCTCCCTCTGTCTCCCCCTCCCCTTCTGTCTCCCCCTCCCCCTCTCCCTCCCCCTCCCCTCCCCCTCTCCCTCCCCCTCTCCCTCCCCCTCTCTCTTCCCCTCTCCCTTCCCCTTCCCCTCTTCCTCTCCCTCTCCCTCTCCCTCTCCCTCTCCCTCCCCCTCTCCCTCTCTCCCTCTCTCTCTCCCCAGCCCTTCCCTCCCCCTCACATACATATACATAAATAGCAATAAAATAAAATCTTAGGAAAATGAAGACTGTAATAGAGGTGGGTGTGATGGCTCAGATGATAAGGATGCTTCCAAACCTGACCTTCTTGATTCTGACTCCAGCAACCCACATGCCACCAGAGAGAATATTGTCTTCTGACCACCATCTTCCCCGACCCCTCCGACATCTGGAGAGTGCTCACCCTCCTTCTCTTCCTCCCTCTTCTTCCTCTCACCCTCCCTCCCTTCTCCCTTGGTCACCATTACAGCACTGAGTTCTTGGTTTCTTTCTTTATTTGCTGGAGTCCCAGGTGCTGAAGACACAGTAAGCACCTCACAGGCCCACAAGCTCCCCAGGATCCAGAATCCCCTAGGCTCTGCAGCCTGGCACAGAGAAGGTGTCACCAATATTTGTTTTAACGATTTGTTGTTTTGTGGAGAGCTGTGTACAGGGAATGTATATGAACTGATTAAAACAGTGTCTGGGCTAGAAATTCTCACAGAAATCGAATATTTGCAAATCAAATAAACAAACCAAAATTCAGCAGAAGGCATTTTGAACCCCACAGCAAATCCACTTAGAGCAGAGAATCCTTTTGTAATGGAAATGATCCATCACTTCCTCCTCTTCCCCCTCCTCCTCCTCTTCCTCCTCCTCCCCCCTCCTCTTCTTCTTCCTCAATGTCCTTGAGTTCACAACCCTGAGAAAGTATATGCAAAATGTGTGTAAACAGATTTTCTATACTTTTTAGACACTCATATCATCCACTAGATTATCTTTTCTTAAGCACTGATTTGTATGTATGTATGTATGTATGTATGTATGTATGTATTATATATGCGGGATTGCACTTTCATGTGTGTGGAGGTCAGAGAACAACTTCATGAGTTGGTTCTCTCTTCCTACCTTGTAGGTTCTGGGGACCCAACTCATGTTGTCAGGCTCGGCAGTGAGGGTCTTTACCCAGTGAAGCATCTCAGCCTTCCCTGTTGGGTTCTTTATAAAGCAGACTTCTCTTACTCATTTATGTATGTCTACATGAGTGTCTACATGAGTGCACACACACACACACGTGCACAGATGCCATGCATATACAGATGATGTTTAATTTTTAAAGGAACAAGAAACTGGAGAAAAAGATGGCCTCATGGGAATCCTGGAAAAGATCAGGCTCAGAGTGTCACTGGCTTGGCAACAATGAAGACATTCCAGAGAGACAGTGTCCCTTGCTCTGACTGTCAGTCTCCTGAAACAAGAAACAGACCCCAAGAAACTGGGATTTCCTACCTCACACCAGGAGAAGAGAAAGCTTAGAGCCTGGACCAGCCAGAGGGAAACGTCTCTCCTGGGAGGAGATTGGCTTTCTAGACCACCTTAAGGGAAGACAAAGGGGGTTAGTAGTGGGGACCACACCTTGTCCTAGGCTGCTTAGCTATGATTCAGTCTGGCCCTCTACTTAAATTTTAACTTCACTTCAGAACATAAGGGGATGTGCTGGATAGTTTTTATTCAATTTGATACAAGCTAGAGTCGCCTGAGAGAAGGAACCTTAGTTAAGAAAATGTCTCCATGATGTCAGGGGCAGCCCTGCTTACACACTGAAGGCCTAAAATCAGCCATAGGCCTAAAATCAGCAATAGGCCTTCATACATGTATACTAACACCAAGTCTTGGGTCTCAGTGGAAAAACATTGAAACAGATGGCTATAAGCTAATGTAAACAGGCAGCTTTTATGGAAAATTACAAGCCTGAGTAGTCATAGACCTTGTAAATAGGTAGCCTTGGCAGACAATACCAACTTAGATAAGGACAAGCGAGTCGTAGGCAGAGTCATAGTGACTTGTCCCCTGAACCTTCATCCAGCCGATACCTGGTTCTGAAGATATCTGTATTCCCCCTGAACACCCACACTCCAGTGTCATTCCCCTCCCCACATCCTGCCTTTCTGTGTTTATCACCCCTGTGTGAATGAATTACGATTTGAGAAAAAATAAATTATAAAAAAAAAAGAAAATGTCTCCATAAGATTGGGCTGTAGACCGGCCTATAGGGCATTTTCTTAATTAGTTATTGATGGGAGAGACCCAGCCATTGTGGGTGATGGCATCCCTGGAGGGGAGGGCCTTGTGTTCTATAAGAAAGCAGGCTGAACAAGCCATAGGGAGCAAGCCAGTAAGCAGCACTCCTCCATGGCCTCTGCATCAGCTACTGCCTCCAGGGTCCTGTCCTGTTTGAGTTCCTGTCTTGACTTCCTTCAATGATGAACTGTGATGTGTAAGCATAAGTCAAATAAACCATTTGCTCCTGTTTGCTTTGGTCATGGTGCTTCATCACAATAGCAACCTTCACTAGGACAGGGCAGGATCTCTTTGCTTTGCTTTTCTGCACAACCACATTGAATAAATAATTTTTCTCTGCTGCTTTTCACTATATTTTGGTTGTTTTAGTGGGCTTATTGAGGACAGGTCACCAAACCTGGCTTGCTGTGCACAGACTGTGACACTAAACTAAGTCCAGTAATAGTAGAGGACCCAGCATGTCAGGTAGGATCCACAGGACACAAGGATGGGAGACCATGGAGTAGAAGAGCAGGTGTACTTGGCATCTGAAAAAGGATGCTTTACCTTGGCCAACTCAGAACAACCACATGTTCCCCTTTTTTCATAACTAGCTAACATGAGCAAAGATACTCTCCCCTCTCTATCTGGGATGCTCATTCTAAGAAGTAGATGGACCATCAGGTACCGTGATGGGGCTCTGAGAGCCAAAGAGGAGTTGGCAATGCCTGTAGCAGGCAGTGGGACACAGTGAGGATTTCAGTGCTTCTCACCCTTCCTGATGCTGTGACTCTTGCATACAGTTCCTCATACTTTGGTGACCCCAACCATAAAATTATTTCTGTTGCTACTTCATAACTGTAATTTCACTACTGTTGTGAATCATAATGTAAGTTTCTGTTATGTGATCCCTGTGAAAAGGTCATTCAATCCTCAAAGCAAATCCATACAGAGTTTTTAGAGTGTATAAACATTGGTCTCCAACAACATTTGATTCATTTACATAGGCAACAACTTTTCTCAATACTATGCAGGTCCTCTCAAGTTTAGCAGTCATTAGGCCCTGGCAAGAGAATTTCATCTGTTGATGGAGGGACCAAAGGCTGTCATCTGCGGATGCCTAAAAGTCTCCAGTTGGATGGCATGTCTGGACAAAAGCAGCTTCCTGGCCCCAGCAGGTCCAATGAAGATGGCAAGATGGCAGTCAGTCTTCATCTGGCCTACAGCAGCAGAGCTGTATTCCTTTCCTCATAATGATAAACCTATGAAATAGTCACAACAGGATGTAGAAACCTGGCAAGGGGATGTCTGGGCAGGAGAGAGAGAGAGAGAGAGAGAGAGAGAGAGAGAGAGAGAGAGTTTATGTGTGTGTATTATTTAAATATATTTTAAAATAAATATTTATAGAGATTATACACATAATTTTATATATAAATAAAATATATAAATATATTTATATCTGAATATATATATATATATATATATATATATATATATATATATTTTTTTTTTACACCAAAAGAAGAGAGGGGTAAATCATTGTTAGTCAGCGCTTTTGGTCAATATAATGAAATATACCTATGCAGTTTGGTTTTGACTTACAGTTTTGAAATCTCTAGTCTAAAGTCTATGGGGCCTCTAGAGGTTGAGGGTGGTTCGCCACTGTGGGAACACATTGAGAAAAAGACAATTTATGTCATAGCCAGGATGCCCCACACTCCCCTTTAAGGCACACTTCTAGGGGCCTGAAAACCTCCCATGAGACTCCACCTTCTAAAAGCACACCACTCCCTAGTAGCACCACCCTTGCAATTGAGCCTTTGGTATTTGGGTCTTTGGGAAACTTTCAGCATCTAAATTATAGCAAGGTCCCTTTAGGATTTTACTCAGAGCCATAAAAGGAGAAAATACAAAGCAATAATGAACCCTTTTACAGGATTCTTCATTCAACTGGTCTTGTTTGGCTCTTTGGGTGGCTTTGATAAAAGGCACCATTGTTGTGGTAATGTTTTAAAAAGGAAGCACAGGATCTGTCTTGTAGTTGCAGGCCTGCCAATTTCCCCTACTAGGCAAGGCCTGGGGCCATGAGCAACTTCGTGTTCTCACTGTTTTTCGGCTCAGGCCACCTGCTCAGGCAGGCCAGAAGCACCTGTCCTGCCACCCACGAGATGCCAGAGTGGGAGATGGCTCTGTCAATCTGCCACTCTGTCTCCACAAGGCTGAGCTGAGCCCAGACCATCCTGCTCTCCATGTGGCACTCGGTAGAAATTAGATTTTAATGCTTAATATTATCCAAAGGCTTTTTATAATTAGAAATGTTCAATAAACAAGATGTCCACACAATTGGAGGTGTTACCCAAATAACTAACCTAGATATAAGTTGTTACCCAGGACTTCTCTTGATACTTGCGTGGTCATCTATGGCTCCTACATCTCTGCCTTAGCTCCTCCTCTTCCTCTCCTTACTCCTCCCACATTAGCTCCTCCCAACTTATGAGGAAAATATTCTGCTACACACCATGAAATCCCTTGGAACTAGCATCCCACTTCAAATGTGGAGTATTTCCTCTGTAGGAAGAGTTTATCAGATACTATCAGAAGGGGTTAAAACATGTCATCTCCAAATATGTCACTTTAGCATATTGGTTATGTTGAGCTAAAAATAAATCTAAAACTAGCCAGTGCAGAAAAGACTCTCTTCTCTCCTAAACTACTTACAGTGACATATGAAATTCCCTTTTTGTAAAGAAAATTTCCATTAGAGAAGCAACAAAAATTAGAATGCTATCAGGGGACAATTTTTATCTGTATAATGAGACAATGTTGATTATATATATCATCCCACAATTTGTCTCGATGGCCCTTTAGAAGTCCACAAGCTCTGTTCTTTATACTACAGCACATTTTATAAGCCTCACTCTTCAGCTCCTTTCTTGAGTTGTACACACACAAACACACACACACACAAAGAGAGATAGAGATAGAGAGAGAGACAGAGATAGAGACAGAGACAGAGAGGTTTACCTTTTACATTTACTTGTTTAATGTGGAGTGCTTGTGTGCATACACATATGCCACTATGTCATGTAGAAATACTGGTGGCATGATATTGAACCTATACAACTGTGAGTGAAGTAAACCTCTTTTCTTTATATGGCATCTAGACTCAGGCATTTTGTTGTAGCAATAGAAAACAGACCAGCCAAAGAAAATAAAGAGGTAAATGAAACATTCTTTGTCCCTTATACTATCCTATCTGGAGCTAACAGATATTCTACACATAGGACTTTTGTGACAGAGAATTTAGGACAGATGAAGATGTATAGGCTTCTTAGTGAAGAAAGCTAACAGTTATGCTGTTTTGTCCATTGTTAACATTGTGTGTATAGTGGTAAATCATGAATTAACAGGTCTTTGAATTAAAGGGAAAAAAAGGTTACTGCCTTGTAAATTCTACCACTGTAACTTGTTTGAATTATAGGTTCACTGAATACCATCAAATACCCTTACATCAGAGACACATTAGTGTGAATGACCACATGACATTGAGTGACGTGACATCCCTTGCCATTCAATAATAACAATAATGAGCTTTGAGCATTCATGTTCTTTTGAATGTAACTTGTTACTGACAGGCTCAATTATTTACTCTGTAATGGTGACTGTTAGTGACCTGTCCCCTGAACCTCCATCCAGACAATACCCTGTTCTGAAAGATATCTGTATTCCCCCTGAACACCCATGCTCCAGTGTCATCCCCTTCCTCACCTCCTGCCTTTTTGTGTTTATAACCCGTGTGTGAATAAGTAAAAATTACGGTTTGAAAAAAAATAAATAAATAAAAGAAAAAGGAAAAAAAATGGTGACTGTTGAGGAAGTGATTTGCAAAATGCCTGAAAACGTAAGAACCAGCCCATGAGGGAGCCTGAACCAATCCCAGCAACCCTTGGCTGGTCCAGGACAGACTCTGACCTGCCTCCAACCCTGGCCACAGAAGAATCTCACAAGTCGAGGCTTGTTCCCATGGAGAGACACTCAGAGGTAGGACAAGAAGGATAGCAGTCCCAGGAGTTGCATGAGTTTTAACCAAAAAGAATAAAAAAGCTAATTTAAACCTTGCATTTGTGAGTGTCACCTGAACTAGGATGGCCAGACTAAGACAAAATACAAAGTCAAAACTGAGCAGGGCCACCCAGTTAGTTATCTCTTTGAAGACAGTGCTCTTGTGAAGTTCAGACAAAGAGATCAAGAGGCTATTTAAATGCAAATGTGTCATAGAACCCAGAGAAAGTGACATATCGCCAAAATGCTACCAGCCTGCCTTTCAGCAGACTCTGTTCATAATAGAGTTGTTATTTTTCCAATCTATGAAAAGTCCTGTGTTACTGGGGTGCCGTTTGCGTGATTTACCTGGGGTAGGAAAGGATCTGAAGGAAGTTTTGGGCTCCTGGAGGGCAAAGCTGGCATGAGTGTCCTGTGCTTGCAATTAGCACCCACCAGGGAGCTCTTGGGCTGAGGAACTCCTGGAGGCTTCTCTGGTCACAGTGCAGGAGGCAAGCAAGCTTACACAGACACTCCCACCAGTGGGAAGCTCAGATTCTCTGACCTCACTGACTTGGCCATCCACAGCCTCTGACTCTGAGGCTACAGATTAGCCAAGTCTGTTCCCCAGATTAAGAGAACACTGCATTCATTTCAAAGCCCTGAGAATCCACAGAAAACTCAAAGAAATGTCTGATTGATTCAAAGTGGATTGTGTTGGCAAATGAGCAAAACCACCTAGCACAGTTCACCTACTTGGGTGGGGTCATAGGACTCAAGCAAATGTGATGGTTTGAGATTTTAAAATCTGTTCCACGGGTGCTGTAGCTTGGACTGAAATGTTCTCCAAAGGATTGTGTGTTAAAGGCTTGGTCTCAACTTGGCATAGTCGGCTTCAGATGAGATTTCTAGGACAAAAGGCTTATGGGAGGTTTTAGATAACTGGGAGCTTAAGCCCTTAAAGAAAAGAATAGCCCCACTACCATGTTTGTTTGGTTTTTTCCTCCTGGGGCATGGAGAGAAGCTTGCTCCATTATGCAATACATCCTCTGTAAGGGTCTGAAAATCACTGAAGGAAGACCCAGACTCAGTATGTAAAAACAATGAGCATTTATTCTGCAGAAACAATCAGTATTAGGGGGTCAATCATTCTCAAAAATGGTGACCCCAAAGACATGCAGGCTTTATAGGGAACCGGGAGAACTCACCATAAGGATTAGGTAATCTAAAATTTCATTGGTGGGTGCTAGGGGGTCACAAGTGGTCAGTGTCATTCCTATGTCATAAATGTTTAACCATAGGATGAGCTAGGGCTGCCCAGCACAGATGGCCCATCCTAAGATAAGATATTTTCCCATTTTTATGGTTATCCCCAGGCTGTTCTTTGGGAGGGGGTTTTATAACCTTGTTCTGGATCTTATGGTCTGTTCTTAGAGCTGGTGTCTTATAGCTTAGTTTCTGGGACTTATGGCCTATTCTTGAAGCTGGCAACTTACAACCTTAAAAAAAAAAAAAAAAAAAAAAAAAAACAGGCCTGGTCCTTAAATGGAGACAAATGGGGTTTATTTTGTCCTTTCACCTTGTGGTGTGCATTGCCTCACCACAGAACCAAAAGCAAAGGGCTTTTGGATAATGTACTGAGAGGCCTTCAGTGCCATGAGCCATCCTCTACCTTTTCTCTTTGCTAGTTATAGTAGGTGTGGGTGTGGGTGTAGAGTGATTTGTTACAGCAACAGAAATGCAACAAAATAGTATATGGTCAATATTAGTGTAGAGGTTCCCAAATACAATTAGCATGACATCCTTTTTAGAAGTATTTTATTTATTTGCATGGGGCAGGCATGTGAAGGTCAGAGAACAACTTGTAGGAGTTCTCCATGCTAAAACACATGCACTACCTCATGACTAGGATACAGACCAGAAAGAAGACTCAGTGAATAAATATTCTACTATGCTGTGTGTAGCGTTTGCTATCCCACTAAAGTTCTCCAGGAATGGATGGTGCTGCCAGCCCCCACCCAGAAAATACTGGATCTGAGAGTGAAAGACAGACACAGTTATTCAATTTCAATTTGCCTCATTGGCTCAATTGCTGAGCATCATTAATCTCCCACAGCTAGTGTGCCCTCCCCAGTATTCTTAGCTGAGCACCCTAAATCTGTCCCAGCTCAACATTCCCATCTTCCTGCTTGAGAAGCAGCCTTTGGCCACTTCTCCTAAGATCTCACATGGCTGGTCACCTTCTGCCCCTCTGAAGCATCATTGCAAAAACTCTTTCTTCTCCCCCACATCTGCTAGCTTGCCTATGGGGGCCTGAGAGTCCCACTTATTCCTTCTACCCAGCAATTGGCCCATGGCATCTTTACTGATAGATCAAGAACCAACTGGGGAACAGGACCATAGCATCAGAACCACTCCTACAGGGCTACAAGAGTATGAGGACATGAATTTTGATTCCTAAAATCTATGTGCTGGTTCAAAGAAGAATGGCCCCAATAAATCTCATATATTTGAATGTGTAGTCACCAAGGAGTGGTGTTTGAAGGGATTAGGAGTAAGAGGCGTGGCCTTGTTAGAGGAGGTGTATCACTGGGAGTGGGCTTTGAGGTTTCAGAGCCCATGCTGGGCCCAGGCTCTGTCTCTTTTCCTGGAATCAGGATGTAAAGCTCTCAGCCATTGCTCCAGCACCCGCCAGCATCTGCCATGCTCCCTGTCATGATGGTAATGGACTAAACCTCTGAAACTGTAAGCAAGCTCCAATTAATGCTTTTAAAAAATTGCCTTGATCATGGTGCCTCCTCACAGCAATAGAACAGTGCCTAAGACAACCTACTTAAAAGTCAGACATGGTGCTGTTCATCTTGAACTTCAAGAATAAGGTGGAGAAGAAAGACAGTTTCCCACAGCTTATAGACTGCCCAACCTAGATGAATTTATGGGCTCCATGTTTAGAGATCCCGTCTCAAAAAATAATAATGTAGAGACTATCAAGAAAGACACCCAATGCTGACTTTTACATGCACAGAAGTATACACATTCACAGATTCACACAAATATGTCCATATGCCACACATATATGCATTGAAAGAAAAAATACTCAAGAACTCTGGTGGCTATGATCAAATTATATTATATTTATATGTGGAAATGTCATCATGAAATACACACAATAGACCTGTGCTACCAAAGCATAGAACAATGAAAAAATACTCAAGAATTCACTAAACATCAAAATTTATAGATGAGTGCAACAAGGTTACAGAATATAAGATTGACATGTAAAAATCAATTGTACTCCTATATACTTTTGCCTTAGTTAGGGTTTAGTTGTTATGAAGAGACACTACAACCATGGCAACTCTTATAAAAGAAAACATTTAATTGGGGCTAATTTACAGTCTCAGAGATTTATGTAGGGAGTGGTCCTGATGCTAAGGTCCTGTTCCCCAATTGGTTCTTGATCTGTCAGTAAAAAAAGCCGCAGGCCAATTGCTGGGCAGAAGGAACAGACTGGACTTCCAGGTCCTTAGGGGAGACAGGCAGGCATAAAGAAGGAGAAGGAGTTTGCCACACTTTGGAGAGAGGACAACCAGGCAACCATGTGAGATTTCAAAATAGAGTGGCCACACAGGTTGCTCCTATGGACAGGTGTGCAGGGGACTTTAGCAGCTGAAGTTTAGGGCAGGTAGCAGAGACAGAGATAAGAAATTGGTAAAAGCATACTTTTCCAGGTGGGAGATAGCCGTGCCAAGAAGGAAAGTTGAAAAATGAACAACTGTGTGTGTGTGTCTTTTATCTGAGAATTCAAGGGAAGCTGGAAGGGGGCTTGTAGCACAGCTACTTCCTGGAGCAAAGGCAAGTAGAGCAAAACTACACACTATAGTTTTAGTACAATATCATGGTGGAACACATGGCAGTATTCAGACAGGCATGGTGCTGGAGAGGAAGCTGAGATTTCTACATATTGATCTTCAGTCAGCAGAAGTAGATTGTGTGCCACAGTAGGCATAGCTTGAACATAGAAGACTAAAGTGGAAATTTCTGTTTTCTTTAGAAATTCAATTATGTCATATGATGTTTTGCTGGATCAGACAGGTGAAAGGAGGTTTTGCTGAAGCAGACACATGAGAAGATGCATGATGCTTAGAAAGAATTTAAATATGATTCCACAGACAGTGGGAAGAGGCTCTGGCATGGGTTCACCTTGCACTGTCTCGCTAGTCTTCACTGATGATGTTCTTGTATTGGCGTTCACCTTACATGGCGTTGTTGATCTTCATGTGTTATGACTTCATAGAGAGTAACTCACCAAAGAACTTCGATATTCTGGAGGCCTCATGCTGCTTCTGTTGATTCAGGCTTATTGACAGAGTCTCACAGTTTCCTTTGGACCAAACTGCTGTTGCTGACTTGTGAGTAGTGGTTGCCAAGTGAACTGAGCTGCAGCTCCTGATTCATTTTGGTATTTTATTAGAGAACTGGGCTACTGATATTTTGACAAGGAAGACTGAAATAACCCCAAAGAACTATTTCTAAACAGGTCCACATCCTCCTTTGTCCTATTAATCTTTCTTTTCCAACACCTCTGGTGGGTGGTGGGTTAGAACAGAGGTTGAAGCATTTATGAATCCTTATTAAAGTAGGTTTTGAAAAATCTAAGCCTACAGGAAACCTCAACACCCACCCCCACAGTGATACACTCTCTCCAACAAGGCCACACCTCCTCCAACAAGGCCACATCTCCTCCAACAAGGCCATATCTCCTCCAACAAGGCCACACCTCCTAATAGTGCCACTCTCTATGGGACAAACATTCAAACACAGGAGTCTAAGGGGATCATACCAATTCAAACCTCCACAGCTTGCAATTAAAAATCCAAAAACAAAATTAAGAAAGAAGTTATACTTATATTGTAAGAGAGAGAACACTCTTTGGAAGCTCAATACCAGGGACTGCAGTACTACTGTGGCAGGCCTAACCATGGTGCTTATTGGAGGAGTGCAGACTTTGGGACTTTGGATTAGGAAAACAGCTGAATACTTAAGCAGGGCTTAATGGGCCATCCTAGTAGCAGCATAGAAGACAGTAATGCTGAGAGCAATATGGACAACGGATGCCCAGATCCAGAAGTTTCAGGGATGCCCAGATCCAGAAGTTTCAGGGATGCCCAGATCCAGAAGTTTCAGGGATGCCCAGATCCAGAAGTTTCAGAGGGGGAACAATATTAGCAACTGGGCTAGAGACCATTCTGGTGATTTTGGCAAAGAATGTGGCTGGGTTTTGCCCTTGCTCTAAGAATCTTCCAGAGGCTGAATTGAAGTGTTTTGGACTAATATCATTGGCAGATATTTCAAGACAGCCATTGACTGAGCCTCGTGGTTATCATCACTCTTAGGCAAGTCTACAGTTTAAAAGACAGGGGAGGCAACAAAAAAAAAAGGCATACGAAATGTACAGTTTAAGGAAAAACAAGAGCACCAGCAAATTTAATGTTGGTGCCTTGGTCTGTGCTGAAAGCCATGAGGAGATATGGAATAAAGGGAGTGGTAGCCTCATAGCGATACCTCACCCTGCTAACCCTGCAACGTGGAGGAAAAGTCATTATCTGTTCCTAAAGAACAACAACAAAGGAAATCTTAAGTGAATGTAATTCCAGGATGGGGCCAGACTCCATCCTAAGTAGATAACTTGGCAGCTTTGGCCATGTAGCTCTGGAACCAAGAGTCCAGAGGATGTAGGTGTAAAGGGGTTGTGGGGTTTTCCTTTGCAGTTGAGGAAAGCCGTGTGTGTGGCAGGGAGTTCTGGAGTGCATAGGGTTCTGGAGAGGCCATTGTGAGGAGGTGAAGCCTGGATTGCCTTGAAGACCACAAGATGTTGGAGATTCCAGACCCATGGATAGCTGCTGAGGAGAGTTACATACGGAGGTGAGGGGAGTGGTTTGAATAGATTTGGCCCCCATAGATTCACGTGTTTTAATGCTTGGCCACAGTGAGTGGCACTGTTAAGAGGTGTGGCCTCATTGGAAGAGGTTTGGCCTTGACAGAGAAAGTGTCACTGTAGGGGCAGAGCTTTGAGGTCTTCTATGCTACACCCAGTGTGAAATAAATCTAGTCTCCTTCTGCTATCTTCAGGTCAAGATGTAGAACTCTCAGCTTCTCCAGCACCGTATCTGCCTGCATGCTGCTACACTTCCCATCATGATGATAATGGACTAAACTTCTGTAATTGTGGGCCAGCCCCAGTTAAATGTTTTGTTTTATAACAATGCCATGGTCATGGTTTCTCTTCACAGCAAGGGAAACACTAAGACAAGGTGAAACCAACTCAAGAGAGAATACTGTTTTGCAGTCAGCAAAGCTGACAGGGTAGAGTTATAAAAGTCCTTTCATATCAGCCATAGAGACACAGGATTTGGAATTTGCCCTATTAGGTTTAGTCTTGCTTTGGTTCAGTATTTCCTCATTATGTCTCCTTTTCCCTTTCAGAATAATAATGTATATCCTGTGTTAGAATTTGCTTTTTGATTTTACAGGGGGTTAAGAATTAAGAGATTGCTCTGAGTCTCAGAAGAGGCTTCGGAGTTTTAAACAGAGTTGAGACTGAAGAACTATGGGGACGTCTGAAGTTGGACTCTTTCCTTTGTGTCTATGAGCCATAGAAGTGGGGGCCAAGAAATGAAATATGGTAGTTTGAATGAGAATGGCTCACATAGGCTTACATACTTGAATGATCAGTAGTTGGTGGAGCTGTTCGGAAAGGATTGAGATGTATGGCTTTATTGAAATAGGTATGGCCTTATTGGAAGTGTGTCACTAGGGTGGACTTTGAGATTTCAAAACCCCATGCCAAGACCAGTCTCTCTCATTTTTCCTCTAACTTAATAAGATGTAAGCTCTCAGTTCCTGCTCCAACATCATGCCTGCCTACTGCTGTGTTCCTTCCCCATGAGGACAATGGACTCACCCTCTGAGACTGAAAGCAAGCCCAAATTAAATCGTTTCTTTTATAAGTTGCATTAGTCAGAGTGTCTCTTCACCGCAAAAGAAAAAGAATTAAGACAGAAGTAAATTTAGAGTAGTTTGAGAGGAGAAAATGTACAAATTAATTACCTGCAAGAGGGACCATGTAAAGGAAAAGGTGTTTCCCTAAAGTCCCCTGAGACAAAGAAGTTACATAGCCTCTCCATTTGGGAGAATGAGACAGGGTGTAGCAAGAAGGGAGTAGATTATTAGAGGAAGCGTTCATGGCTGTCAGAAGGATGAGCAATGGTAGAGTGTGAATAAAATCTGCGTAGCTGTGGTTCATATTACAGCCTCTGAAGTTCATCTTTCCCGAGTGATTTGATTTCTAAGAAGAGACCCCTGACAATTGCGTTCATTTTTGGAGGCTCTATCTGCAGCAGATGAGGGAACATCACAGGAAGCTCTGCTCTGCACTTTAGGGAAACATAAGGAAGAGGTATGAGGTGGGGAAGTCAGGAAGAGCTCAAAGTACTCAGTGTGACAAAGTGACAGATATTGGCACACTGTTTTCTTAGCTCCCCAATAGCAAGAAATAGGAAAAGGTTTAAAGAAATATAAGACTTTGATTCTAAAAGTGACAGACCTTGCTGGAAGAAATTAAAGATTGAATAAGTGAACATGGCCAGTGATCACGGGTTGGAAGTTGATCCTTTTTCAAGGATCAACTTAAAGTGGCGGAGAGCCACTTTAGATCAGTGTCAGGTGACTCTGTCCAGCAGAGCTGGAAAGGTGATGGTAACCTCTCTCACGCTGGCAGAGCCACAGCAGAGAGTCATCAGAAGTAGGAGCTAGGCTAACAACCTTTGAAGAGCTGTATTAGTAACCTACTTCTGTTAGCCTGGCCCCAACTCCTGACAGTTCCACAGCCTCCTAAAGTCACCAACGGCTGGGGAAATGCATTCACAATATAAGCCTCTGGGTAGTGGTTCAGATTCATGCCATAACATTCCAGGACACCAAATGTTCATGGCATCCTTGTGATGCAAAACACACTTAGTTCAACTTCAAGATTCCTCAGACTTTCAACAGTGCCAATACTGCTCAAAATCCTCACTCTCCTCTGAGACTCGAGCAAATTCTTAACTGTGAGCCCTTGTGTATTGGTCAGGGTTCTCTAGAGTAGCAGAACTTATAGAATGAATATGTATAACTTATTAGAATCATGTACAGGCTAAAGTCCTACTAATCCAACAATGGTGGACTATGAACAGTATGACCAGGAATCCAGAAGTCCTTCAATCCATAGGCTGGATGTCTCAGCTGGTCTTCAGTAGACACTGGAATCTCAAAGAAGTATGCTCTAATGCCAGTGAAGGAATGGACTTGGTAGGAAGCCTTCCTTCTTCCATGCCCTTATATAGGCTTCCAGCAGAAGGTGTGGCCCAGATTAAAGTTGTGTCTTCCAGTCTCAAGATCTGGATCAAAAGATCGTGTCCTCCTATTTCAGAGGTTCAGACTAGAAGTAGATTCACCCACTTCAAACCAAGCAAAAATAATCTCTCACAGGTGTGTCCTCGGTTTGTGAATTGTGGTTCATTTCCGATGTAGTCAAGTTGACAACCAAGAATAGTCATCACATTTTGTAAAATACTAAAGCAAGTTACACATTAACAATACAGTGACACATAGTACACACCCCTCCTCTAGGACAGCAAGAAAAAACTGGACCAATGGACAACCAAAATTCAACAGGGAAAACATTAAATCTGATATCAGATTAAAACATTAAATCCATATCTGGCATCCAAGGTGTAGGGTGGTGTAGGGTGGTATCATCTGAGCTCCAGTCAGCTTGATGAGGCCCCTCTGTATGTTATGCATATGGGCTCTGCCTTTGGGCTGGCTTTACTCAATGCCTGCAGCTTTCCTGAGCATGCTTCTGATATCTCCAAAATCCTGTGGTCTCCACTGTGACACAAGTTTAACCTTAGCTTTGTAGACAGTCCACTTAGCTTCAGGGAACCTTGGGAAATTGTCACGGCTTAGCTCTCTCACACTTTTTTGTGGGTTTCCTTTTTTTCTTAAGGTTTACTTATTTTATTTTAAATGTATGAGTGTTTTGCCCGCCTGCATGTATGTGCACCACCTGTATACCTGGTGCCTATGGAGGTCAGAAGAGGGCATTTTATCTCTTAGAACTGGAATTATAGATGGTTGTATGCCACTATATGGGTGCCTGAAACCTGGGTTCTCTGTATGAGTAGTCAGTGTTCTTAACCACTGAGCCATCTATCCAGAGCCTCCATGCCCCATGTGGACTTTTTTCATCCCTTAATATCAAGATGTTGTCTATTCTTATTTTTCGACACTACTTTAATATTAAAGATTGATGGGGGCCAACCCGGGTGGTTCTTTTTTCTTGGTTCTCTCTTGAGGTAAACTGAGGGCAAAGAGCATCGGTGGGGGCAAGACTTGGTCTTGTGAGATATTTAGGGTTGCCTTTTCTATAATAAACATTTACCTGTCTTAAGTCTAAGTAACTTTGCAATGGTAGCTGACCTGTCTGACTTCCTTTGAAGGCTAGAAACTTCAGTCTTCAGGCGTTTAGCACCTCAAAGTAAAACAGAAGGAGATTAAGTAAAAGAATTTATTGCTGGTGCCCCTTTCTCTAATGAGTCCACCAAAGCCTCTCTGGCTAAGGTTGCTAAATCTTTGTGAACTAGATATACACATATGCACAGACACATACACATTCAAACATTCACACACCCATACTCTGGCCAGGCCCATCTGTCTGTTACAATCAACTGCACAAGTAATCATGCATGCTTACACATATACCTATACACAAACATACAGACAGACATATACATTTGGATGGATGGACGGATGGATGGATGGATGGATGGATGGATGGATGGGGCAGCACTCCCCAAGCCAAACCATTCAACCAATAACTTTATTTCTTTTCTCTGGTCATTTTATACCTTAGACCAAAATGTTCTTTAGAAAATTACCTCAGAGAAAAATGTTACATAGAATGGGAGTTACAGATGGATGTTGATATAAAGTTCAAAGCAGTGTTTCATTATAATGAGCTCATTATAGGTTCAAAGCAACAGTTTTTACATGTCCTTGTCGTATCACAGTGCACACCTGTGACTTTATCCTTGAACACAAAATCTTTTTAGTGTAATTATGAAAGCTCACTGTATTTCTTATTATCTAGCCTTTACTTACTCTTATGAGGAGTGGGCACATACTATTCTTGATTCTAACTTTATTACATCTTCTAATTAACTAAGACCACCTCTGAAAACTTTCTTCCTAAAATAATTTGAATCAAGTCAGGAATTCTAAAGAATCATTAGCTATTTGTCTGTATAGCATCACTATAAGACAGTGCGTCTTCACAGGTCTGTTGAAAGCTGTTCACAGGAAAAACGTATTAACAGCAGGACTCTTTTCTCAGATTTAATCTTCTCAGCCTTGCCTAGAGAAGCAAATCCGTCATCGATTTTAGCCCATGGTAGAGCCATCTCAGGAAGATCACCTGCCGGTTTTTAGCTTCACTGGATGGCTCTTGGCAAAAGACATTACCAGAACTTGAACATATGCTGTAGTGATATAACAGAATGCTGTTTAACAGCAGAAGGAGATGAAGTCCATCCTAACACACATGGCAACACAGAGAAACACTTAAAATCTCATGATTCGTGAAGAAAGGTTACAGACTCCACACACATCACAATTCCACTTGTTTGAAAGACCTGAAATAGTCAAGTTCATGAACAAAGTGTGTTAGCGGCCACACAGGGCAGGAACTTCGAGGGAAATGAGGATGACTAACACTGGGTACCAGATATCTTTGTGGAGTAATGAAACGTTCTAAAATTCATCATAGAGACAGCTGTACACGTCTGAATCCATGAAGAACTATGACGTATGTTCACTGTAAGTCTGTGAACCTTGTAGTGTGTGAGTGGTCCCACAATTACGTTGCTATACTGAAACATGGTGAATATATCAGGGGTTGGAGATTTTTAAAATCTAGTTTTAGATCACAAATCCAATGCTTAAAGTAATCATAGAACTATCTGCATGATGGCTTTATCATAGGGGCTTGATGGTTTGTGGCTTTCAAAGTTTAGTATTTTATTACTGTCTTAGCATCTGTAGGAGCCGGTGTTGTTGAATCCCTTTTTTGTTCTTGGTTTAGCAACTTACTCCTTTAAAAAATATATATATCAGTCTACCCAGAGACACATCAATTTTATTAATCTGCTGTTTCCACGAATTTTAAACATTTTTTCTATTTTTAATTTCATTGAAGTTAGTGCTTGGCTCATTTTTACAATGTGTGTGCACATGTATATGCAGGTGTGGACAGGAACATCAGCCGTCTTCCACAACCAGCCACTGGGATCTGCCCATCTCCACCTTCCCAGGTGCAGACTGTACCCTCACCTCCCCAGGTGCAGATACCATCACCTCCCCAGGTGGGCACCTTCACCTCCCCAGGTGCAGACAGTGCCATCATGGTCAGCTTCTACATGGATGCTGAGGATCCAAACCCAGGTCCTTGTGCTTTCTCAGCAAGCTCTTTACCTTCCTTGTTATCCTCCCGGTCCTCTATTCTTTAAATTTTAAGACAGTATTTTGTTATGTGGTCCCAACTTGCTTCAAACTTGTGATCCCCCTGCCTCCACCTGCCACGTGCTGGAATTATAGCTATTAACCAGCACACTCAGCTTCTAATATGTTTGTGTTTAAGGTATATGTGCTTGTTGGTGTGGGTACGTATATGTGTGTATATGGGAACACACATTTGTGCAGAGGCCAGAGGTCAAGGTCAGGTGTCTTCCTCGGTCACTGTTCATCCCTTTATTGAGAAAAGGCCTCTTATTGAACCTGGAACTTATCAGTTTGGTTAGGCTGACTGGGCAATGAGCTTCAGGGATCTGCGCGTCTCCTCATACCCAGTGCTGTGGCTCATCCTGTCATGCCTGGCTTTTTATGTAGATTTGGGGGGATTTGAATTTGTGTCCTCATACCTATGTGGTGGCACTTTGCCAACTGAGCCATCTGCCCAGCCTAATGTACTTTTTAAAGGAAATTGTTTATTGTATGTATGTATGTATGTATGTATGTATGTATGTATGTGTTTTGCTCACATGTGTGTCTGTACACCACATGTTTGCAGTGCCCAAGGAGGCCATAAGAGGGCGTTAGGTCCCTGGGAACTGAATTGGAGACAGCTGTGTATTGCTGTGTGAGTGCTGGGAATCCAGCCTGGGTCCTTTGCAAGAGCAACCACTGGTCTCAACTGCTCTACAGACCCTAGTATGCTTTTAATATTTTTTCCTCATACAGTTACCAATATTCTAGGGTTTCAGGATTTGTTCCTGACTTTTTACAGCCTTTTATTATCATTAATATTTTAAGTTAGTGTGATGGCTATTCATGGTTGTCAACTTGACTACATCTGGAATTAATCAAATAGCTGGGCACACTGTAGGGATTTTTTTTTTCTTAATGAGATCATTTGAAATCGGAAGATCCACCTTTAATCTGGACCACACCTTCTACTGGCAGCCAGAATAAAAGCCATGGAAGAAGGAACCTCCTCCCTCTCTCTCCCTCTCTCCTTGCTCTCACTGATAAGCCCATTCCTTCACTGGCATTAGAACCCAATTCTTTGAGATTCCAGTGTATACTGAAGAACTGCTGAGACATTCAGCCTTGTGGACTGAACAACTGCTAGATTTCATGGTCCTTCCTTCTGTTCACAGTTAGCATACCTAATGATTTCATCATGGCATCGCCATTCTGATTCATTTTCATAACCACTCTCCTCTCTCCACAGTGCTCCCTGCCCTCCTCAGTACTTCCTGCCCTCTTCTGTGCTCTCTACTTTCCTCAGTGCTCTCTGTCCTCCTCTGTGCTCTCTACTTTCCTCAATGCTCCCTGCCCTCCTCAGTGCTCCCTGCCCTCCTCTGTGCTCTCTACTTTCCTCAATGCTCCCTGCCCTCATCAGTGCTCCCTGCCCTCCTCAGTGCTCCCTGCCTACCTCTGTGCTCTCTACCTTCCTCAGTGCTCCTCTGTCCTCCTCTGGGCTCCCTGCCCTAGTCTGGTTGGTCCTTTCCCTCCTCCTGCTTTGTTGTTGTTTTGAGACAACTTCTTGTTGCGTAGCCCTGACTGGCCTGGAACTCACTATGTAGATCAGGCTGGCCTCAAACTCATGTAGATCCACCAGCCTCAGTCTCTGAGTGCCGGGATTAAAGGCATGTACTGCTTTCTTATCATTTATATTAGAAATTCTTCTGAATGGTGTTACCTTTTTGCCTGTAACAGATATCCGTGAGTAAGAATCTGTCATACCTACCCGGCCACTTGGTATTTCATAGCGCTCCACATGGCCATACCTCTCCGAGGTTCCTGAATACCCTAGAGGGTCAAGAGATGACGTTGAACCACAGCAAACATCACTTCAAAAGACTAATGGCTGCTACACTATTTCCTGGTGTACCCATGCCACCTGCTGGACAAAGTTCCCAAACACTTAAAAATTTTTAATGTTAAAGATCTTGTTACCATTTTTCTTCCCCTGAGAAAATTGTATTAGCCTTTTGGATAAAATTTATTTGCCAGGAAAAACAATCCCAGCATACGTCAGCACATGGCCTCCTCTTTGCTGATGTTCATGTGGTCTCAATGCAGCCTGTCCTGTGCTCCTTGCCTATGGTGCTGAAACCTGGCCTACCCAGCACCACGTTGAAGTCCAAGCCATAGATCCCAGAGCCCACCCCCAGTGACATACTTTCTCCAGTAATGCCGTGCCACCTGAACCTCTCCAATAGCATCTCTAACTGAGGACCAAGTGTTTATATGTCCTGTCTGAGAATATGGGGGATGTTTCTCACTCAAATGACCACAGAATAGGAAGAGGGGCCCGGGACAGTGGTCTCCACCTCCAGGTTCCTGCCTGGAGTTCCTGCCTTGACTTCCCTCAGATCAACGCTGCCTTTAGTCACAGTATTTTATATCACAGTAACCAAGAAGAAAGTGTAAGTCACCAGGAGAGGCCTTAGCTTCTGGCTGGAGCTGCCCTTCTCAGTTGGACGAATTCTGCTGCATGCTCCTGCCCCCGTGGCTCCTGCCCCCATGGCTCCTGCCCCCATGGCTCCTGCCCCCGTGGCTGCATCCTGATGCACTGCAGCTCCCTGGCATAGATAAACTTTCCCTTTCTTAAGTTATTTCTCAGACATTTGTCTCAGTGACGAGAAAAGTGTCCAATGCTAGGTGTCTTGAGCCCAGGCAGGAGGATGCTATGAAACAGGAATGGTCTACTCAGTACTGGGAGATGGCTTTGTGGATAAAGCACTTGTTGGAATGCCCAGAACTCATGTAAAGCCAGACGTAGCAGTGAGTACATCTGTAGTCCCAGTGTCCTAGGTTGAACTGGGAAGAGGACACAGGAGAGTCCTCAGGCTTGTCACCCAGCTAGCCTGGTGTGCACAGTGGAGAACAAGGAACTCAAACAAGGTGGAAGGCAGAGACCAACGTGAAGGGTGGCATCTGACCTCCACACATACACTGTAGTTCCAGCACAAACTCCCACTCTCTCTCTCTCTCTCTCTCTCTCTCTCTCTCTCTCTCTCTCTCTCTCTCCCTCTCTCTAACACATACACACACCATAAATATACTCATAGAAGAAAACAAAGCTGTTGGTGAGCTATCTTCACTTCCTCCTTCAACCTGAGTCCTCAGAGCTTTCTTTCCCAGCATGCCTCTGTCCTGGCATGTCGTTCAGGATCAGCAATACTGATTAATCAGTAGATAAGCTAATGGGCATTTACTTCATGTTACCCAGATCGGGAGCCAGAAGGACAGACAGAACAGATGGGAAACAGAAGGGACTGAAAACGGCCAGCTCCCCTCAGCTCCACTTCCTCCTCTAGTTCTGATTTCTAACTTTTTAGCTCCACATTACCCAGGAATTTCAGAGCAATTAACTAAGCTACTTATAGTGGAACTGGTCAGTGACAGCAACTCTCATCAAGTGTGCCTGGTCCTGTTTAATCAATAAACTTGCTAATGCGTCTCTCCCACCCATTCTGGAGCTCTTTCCTGGGGCCTGTCCACCCTATGTCTCCGCTCCCTTCCCTGTGGAGGCTGAGAGGAGTCCCCTTCCTGCTCCTGATGACAGAAGTAACTTCAGTTAGAGGACAGGAGAGGAGGGTGCACTGTGCCAGCTACAGCCTCAGCCTAAGCACAGGGCCAGGAACACAGTCAGGCTGTGCTGCTGGACTGTCCCATGAGAGATGGAGAGTGGCTGAAGAAACTGTCACCAGACAGCTTGGTCTGAGCACAGGGGAGGCAGATGGGATGAGTGGGGAGGCAGACGGGCAGGAGGGGCTTTGTGGGACAGCAGTCACAAACAGCTCCTTGAAGGATGTAGTGAGAGGAGCCCCAAAGGAGCTGTGCTTCATTCCACACAGAGCATTCTGCTGTCCTTCCCCATTTTTCAACTCTCAGCTAAGATGTCACTTCAGGGAAGTTCTTCTGATCACCTCGCCTGCCCATCTCAGTCTGCAGCTTCCGGTTTGACGCTTTTCTTATCTTTCATCTATCTACCTGTCTGTCTGTCTATCATCTATCTATCTATCTATCTATCTAATTATCTATCTATCTATCTATCTATCTATCTCTGCAATGATCTCACTGTGTTTTTTTCTCTTACACTGCAAAGATCTGAGTACGGCTTCTCTCAGGTGAGTTCCCACCTTGTCACATCACGATGTTCTGATTTAACAACTACAAAGGCTGAAAGCAACAGCTGCACAGCTGAGTTACAAAGTAAACCAAACCAACCAACCAACTAAAACCCCTCAGAATCTGCTTTAAAGTCCTGACTGAGGGGGTGTTATGGATGGGGACCCCCTCCCCCAGGCAGCTCCTCTATCATCTTCTCTCTTCGGCACCTGAATCCACTCACACTGTTTCTTGGGGGACATAGCTCATGATGAAAATACGTCCTGTTACCCGAAAGCATCCTGCCATGCAGGGCAGCCTAATGTAGCCAAATGTAGCCAAGACTGCATTGTAGAGGGATCCAATGGGACCCTGGCTCCCCCTAGTGGGTCATCTTGAGAAATCCCCAGGTCTGCAATGAGGTCTTTGATTTCCCAGAGACACCCACAGGCTGGGCACGTAGGAAGGCCTATGTCTCTATTTAAAGCTCAGCACAACCCATACATGTCTCTTCAACCTCACCTCAGAATCTACCTGGAAAGATGGTCCTCGCTCTAGACTAGGGCTACTTAAATTTTTCTATTTTTAATTCCTTTCAAAAAAAAAAGACTTAAAAAGAATTTTAAGTCTACTGGTTTTTTTTTAACCCTTAGAATACTTAAAAAAAAAAAAACAACTTTTCATTGTTTCTTTGTGAATTTTACATCAGGTACCCCAATCCCACTCATCTCTCCGTCTGTCCATACCTGCTGTCTCCCCTTGTAACCTCTCACTCACAAGAAAACACATTTTAAAACATTAAAAATAAAAACATCATACCATGGAAGCATCTGTGTGTCACAGTATGTCACACAGTACACCCTTTTGCCCAAACAGCTTTACATGCAAGCCTTCATCCCAATGAGTCACTGGTCTGGTTCCAGGCCTCTGGTTTCTGGTTACACAATACCGGATCCTCACCAGGACTCCTTGTATATCCTGTTGTTGCCCTGTGTCGTGGAGATACTGCAGCTTTGGATCTGCAGGATCAACCCCTTCCCATGCTCTAGCACTTTATAGATGAGGTAGATGTTGGGGTGTGTAGGAGGAGCTAAGGTGGGAAGAGTAAGGAGAGGAAGAGGAAAAGGAAGAGGAGGAGCTAGAGAGGGCAGAGAGGTAGGAGGATGAAGAGCCACGCAGTATGGAGAGCAGTCCTGGGTAACAACTTTTATTTAGGTTAGTTAATTGGGAAACAACTCTAATTGTATGGGCATATTGTTATTGAGCATTACCAAACATATAAAGCCTTTGACTAATATTTAATGATTAGAGTCTCATTTTCCTACCAGGCCTGCATGGATGGTGGGATAGTCTGGGCAATGCCCAGCCTTGCGGAGACAGCATAGGAGATTGGCAGAGCCATCTCCCATGCTGGTGTCTCGTGGGTGTCAGGGCTGGTGTTTCTGGCTGGCCATTTCTAGCTGAAGTGCACATGTGGAACATGGCAGCTGAGCTAGGCAGAGCCACTGCAGCTTAGATAGTCAGCTTGACCAGCAGCCATTTTTAACTAATTACTTCAACAGTGGTGGGCCAACTCAAAGCCCTGGGTCTGTGTCTAGTTAGTAGCTGAGTTGGTCAGCCCTTCAGCTTTCCTGTGCCCGGGCTGCCAGGGCGAGTTTTCCCACTTGGCCCAGGTGAGAGGCAGGAACAGCTCTCCTGCCTGTGGCAGCTGGCAAGAGGCAGGACTGGCTCTTTCAGGTCCATGCCACTAGGGCCAGCTCTACTGTCCTGCCCAGGCAAAATATGGGGCTGCTCTCCCGAGTGCTGGAGCTGACAAGGGGCATGGCCAGCCCTCTCACCCACAACACTGCATGGTCAGTGAGGGGTGGGGCCAGCTCTCCAGCACTCACAACCTGTGGGCTGGCTCACACCACCAGGGCTAGCTCCACTGTGCTGCCTAGGTAAGGTAGGTGTGTGTGTGCGCGCGCGCGCGTGTATGTGTGTGTGTTTGGGGGAATGAATTCCTGAGTGCTGCAGCTGTTGGGGGGGCAGCTCTCCCACATTCACACCCTCAGGGCCAGCTCTACTGGAACACTTATTTTTTATTTTATTATTTATTTATTTATTTAATATAGTCTTGTCTATCCTGGAGCCTGCTATGGAGACCAGGCTGGCCTCAAACTCATGGAGATCTTCCTTTTCTGTCTCCTGAGTGCTGGGATTAAAGTCATGTACCACCATGCCTAGCAAAGCACTTATTCTTAATGAAACTTACTTTATGTGTATGTCTGTGCATCGTGGATGTGCTTTGTGCCTGCAGGCCTGAAGAGGGTGTTGGGTCCCCTGGGACTGGAGTTACAGATGATTCTGAGCCACCGACTGGGTGTTGGGAACGGAACCTGGGTCCTCTGCAAGAGTAGAGTAGCCAGTGCTTTTAAGTACTGTTTCTGGTGATTTTTTTAAAAAAATACTGTTCTATTTGTGCACGTGTGAGTGTGTGCATGTATAGGTGTCTATGAATGTCAGAAGAGAGTATCAGAGCCCCCTGGAGCTGGAGTTTCATGGGCTCTGGGAATCAGATTCTGGTCCTCCACAAGCACAGTATGGGATCCTAGCCACTGTGCCATCTCTCTGTCCCATCAATTTTTTTTTTATGAAATTTTATGAAATGCAGGTAGCAACTCAAACAGAACCTTTGTCTTTTTAGTTGTAAGCCATCTCACTAAGCACTTTTAAAGACCAAACATTCTGTATCTGGGCATAGGGGCACACACCCTTAATTCCACACTTGGAAGGCAGAGAGAGTCAAGCAGATCTCTGTGAGTTCAAGGCCAGCCTGGTCTAGATAGTGAGGTCCTGAAGTCTCACAACCAGACACTAGCCAACACTGCCAGATACACCTCAGATTTCTTATTCATTTGATTTTGGATTCATTTTTAAAAATTATTCATTTTATGTTTATGAGTGTTTTGTCTGTGTGTATGCCTATGAACCATGTGTGTGTGACTGGGGTCTACGAGGGCCAGAAGGGGGTGTTGGATTCCCTGGGACTGGAGTTACAGATGCTTGTGGGTCACTGTATGTGTGCTAGGAATTGAACCAAGGTCCTCTGCAACAGCAGGCAGTGCACTTAACTATTGAGAAATAGCTCTAGCCCCTTGAATGAATTTAATCTGTTGCCAGTTCAAAAACCACTTAGTGTTGCCAAATTTCCTGACCTCCCTCCCAACTCCACCCACTCCCCCCAACCCCCTGACACACACACACATTCAGTTACCGGACATGGAGTTGTAATCCATTTTAAGGAAGCTGTGGTCTAAAGGCTAGGTTGCATCCTTAGGTACTTCCTCCAGAGGGGGCTCTGCTCACAGAAGTCGGGCTTCCTCACCTTGCCTAGGAAGCTTTCATCCCTGACATACCCAGTTTCTAGATCAGTATCACCAGGGCATCCAGGTGTCACAAACACCTTTTAAGAGTTCATGGAACCTGAGGGACTCCCTGGATGACTTTTTTGTTTGTATATTTGTGTCTGTCTTTCTTTTTCTTCCTTTTTGAGCCTTGTATGCAGCAAGTCTCAAAGTAGATTGCTGAATGAATGACATTTTCAGGGTTGTGACCTCCACTCTAACACCTCCCTTGGGCCCCGCCCACAGCCCTACCCAGCCCATACTCTGTCACTCCTCCGCCTGCTGCACCTGTCTGCTCCTATGAGGGTTGTGTATAGCGTGGACAGACACTGACTCATCTTGGTGTCCCCTGGGCCAAAGCACACCCCTCCCAGGTGAGGAACCCAGAAAAGCACAGAAAGCACTGGGGTGGAGGGGAAGCCAAAGTGGGTGGGATTCAGTTACTTCAAACGGATGCAAAAGCCAAGAGAGCTGGGGAGCTTTCAAAGAATGCTGAAAGGCAATCTTTAAAAAAGAAAACATGGTATTTTATTATACATATGGGTGTGTTAGCATTTTGTCTAGGCTCTGCCCCACAGTTACCTGGCAACAGCCAGGTGTGCCTGATTCGCTATAAAAGGGGCTGCTGGTCCCCTCCTCGCTCTCTCTCGCTCTTTTGCCTTATTGCTCTGTCCTCTTGTCCTGCTCCCCATCTCTCTTCATTCCCCTCCCCTTCTCTCTCCACATGCTCATGGCCGGCCTTTATTCCTCTACACTTCTACTCTCCCACTCTCTCTCTCTCTCTCTCTCTCTCTCTCTCTCTCTCTCTCTCCCCCTCCCAACTCCCCTCCTCATGCCCTGAATACACTCCCCCTCCTCATGCCCTGAATACACTCTATTCTATCTCTTCCCTTCTATACCGGTGTGGCTGGTCCCTCAGGGGAAGGAATGCCTCAGCATCCACCAAACATATTCCTTTTCACGTTACTTTTATAAAACACAACAGGTGCTTTGCCTCGTGTGTATATCTGTGTTATACACGCAATGATGTGCCTCCAGACATCAGAAGAGAGCACTGGACCCCTGGGACTGGAGTTATAGAAAATTGTGAGCTGCCATGTGGGTGCTGGCAATCAAACCCTGGTCCTCTGAGAAAGTAGCCAGTTGCTCTTAACCATTGAGCCATGGCTCCAGGTTCAAGGACCATTCTTACAGCAACTCCATGAGGAAAGAGTCTAAGGTTGTGCATGTGATCCAGACAGATTGTCATCTGTCCACTGTGAGCCCATTCCTCTTTCTAGAGACACTAGTGTGCCCAAGCTGCCAACGCATTGTCCCTGGCAGTCTCTCAGGGAGAGGATAGGAACCTTATCTGTCATGCTGCAGGTGTCCACATTTCTTACACATGATACCCTCAGGCACGGTAACAGACAGCAAGCTCACGATGTTCTGTACTGTTGTTTATTGGGTTTCCACTCAGCAAAGCCTACTGGACAATGGAGATTCGCTAATGTCTAGATCATCTGCTATGGCTAAGCCTCTTCCCAAAACAGGGAATCCAGTCACCACAAGAGCAGGCACAATTAATTCTACAACTCTGTCAATACATTTTCACTGAGTACTTGCGTGTGCCAGACGCTGTGTAATTTGGGCAGGTGTTCAACTCCATGGCCTACTGCTTGATGGGGTAAATTATTCAACAGAGAAATTAAGCTGACTCAGGAGGCCAGAGGACTCTGATTCCCTCTGGTTCTAGGATTACAGGTGGTTGTGCTTGTGTACACACACACACACGCGCGCACACACACACACTCACATACACATGCACACCCATACAAATAGTAAAGAAAAAAATCATACTTTGAAGTTTTAGAAGCAAGTGTAGCTGTCTGGTTGACTTTTCTCTGAAGATTTATGATATTATCAGTAATTAAAGCTTACTTAGTGATTAAAGCTTATTTATTTTCTGACAAATACATTTCTTTGGGAACAAAATTATTACAGTCTCCAGTGAAAACTGTTTACTCCCGGTGGTCCTAAGGCATCCCCATGAGTTACTACAAAGCTACAGAACCTCAGCTCCAGCCAGGACTTCCCAGGCCTCTTCCCACTCACGGCTGCAGGCCAGCTAGTCACCAACCACCTGTTATTGACTCTATTCAGCTGGGAATTCTTTTCTTTTTGAGTGTTTCAGCCTTTAAATTTTACTCTTTGAAAATTCCATATGTGGATAAAACATATCCCGGTCAAGTCCACCATCACCTGAACCTTCCATGGCCTCTCCTTCCCGACTTCATGTGTTCCTTTCTAAACTAGTTACCTATCTTACCCAGAGTCCAGTTGGTGCAGTCAGTGAGCAGATGGTCCTTGGGCCATTCTCTGTGGCATTTTGAGCCAAATTCCCACCCTACCCCGGGCTAGCCTGGAACTCACTATGTAGCCCAGGCTGGAATTCATAGTGATCCTTCTTTCTTAGACTCCTGAGTGCCTGAATTATAGCCATGATGCAAAAGAAGTGATGTAAAAGAGGTGGGGCTTGAGGAGAAACTGTGACCCAAAGCTCTTGCTCTGGTGAACTCCTGGTCACCCTCCAAGAGTGCAAAGCCGATATGAACAAGCAAGACATGGGAGAGGAAAGGAAGGGAAGGACAGGGAAGAAAGGAAGGGTCTACTTGTAACACTTGAATAATTTGGAGATAATCCTCCAAGCAGTTCTGAAAAAAAGCAAAAGTCTGCTTCGTTCCTTCCTCCTTTAAAAAAAAAAAATCCGGAAACATCGACACAGACAAGTCTCAGTATCATATGTGGAAGTGGGCATATGCCTGGACATGTTAACTTTAATGATCTCTATTATTTGTTTAAAGAAAAAAAACTACAAGCTTATACAACATGGTGGAGAATTTAGTAAGGCCAGCGCTGAGACAGCTCTGATGACATTAAGCTTGAGAGTTAAGAAAAAGAGAGGCATTCCTTCAGAAAGAGAGTAATAGACACTCAAGCAGGGTACCATCTCTCCAGGGGAGGGTCACGGCCTTGGTATTAGTGGCATAAGATATTTTGGTGTCTCTCCGGTTACATTTTAAAAGGTTGCTAAGAAACACTGTTTTTCCTTTTCTCTAGATAAATTATATTATTATAGCATGTCTCTGGAGATTCCATGGATGGAATTATAATCCAATAATATAAACCAGGTGCCTCTAGGGGTGGGCAAGGACTTGCCCCCTCCCTGTAGATAGGGTTCCTGGTGGTGTCCCAGAGACCTGCAGGGTGTGGTTGGGAAAGGAGAAGGCCTTGGGCAGCATTAGTTCTGCTGGATTTCCTGCTTATCAGCTGGAGAAAAGTTTCAACCAGAATCCAGGGGCTCCTTGTCCTCATCTTCCCATAGACAGACAGACCTGGTTTGTCTCCACAGCCCCAGTAGTGAAACCATGAGTTATTAATCCTGTGGCATCATCCAGTTTCAGGGTAGCAACAGAAAAAGCTCTTAGCTTTGGACATGATCCCTGCTGGAGAGGTAGCTCTGCTCCATGTGGAAGGGGAACCATTTGGAAATCCATTTAAATCAATACTGCTGGTGTGGGTTTTAGATGTAGGTTTTCCTTCCCATGGACTGAAGCATCCTTTGGGTTCATTTTTCATGAAATGCTGGCCAGTGTTCAGTTTACATCCCCACGAGTCAATTCTTTAAGAGAAATTTCAGTATCCCCAGGCTCTCTGACACACTAGGCCTGAGGCAGCGCCCTGAGAGTGGAATCTCTAACATGTCAGTGGCTTACACTCGGAGAAGTTTGAACAGTCCGGGGCATCCTTGAGTGCTCTGGGATCTGTTCAGAGGAAAATTCTCCTGCATTAATGGAAGGGCAAACCCCAGGACCCACACAGAGCACCTCCTAGATGCCACCTTCAAATCCCCACAGAGATTCTATTCTTAGTGACTCCAAGTGGCCCAGCTGGGGGAAACAGACTAGCAGAGCTGTTGAGGCTGGGGACACATGGCCTCAAAATACAACCATAGGAGACCAGACTGTGCCACCTCAAAATATAGTTCTGTGGTGTATTTTGAGTGTGTTATTCTGAGAACTGCAGATACAGATACCAAGTAGCTCTGAAAAGCTGTGCTTTCCTCAAGAGACTTTGACTTGTCTGAAGTCAGCTACTTCAGGAAAGCAGTGTGCGAGAAGAGGGCCAAGATCTATCTACAGAACAAAGCAACATTTGTTCCCAACCCCCTACACTTCCTCCCCTTTCCCATAATTCTTCACGAGGTGACCTCTGCACATGCCCATTTCTGTTCTTGGGAAGCCTTCATCATCTGGACCCTTTTTTGACTCTCCTTTTTTATTTGTTGGGATAGGGGACTCTCAAGCTTATATATGTAATAACACAACAGGAATTTTTGTTAGTGTGTTTTATGCCAATTTAACTTTTAGACCAAGGAGTCTAGAAGGTGGAGTCATAACTACTTTCCCCCTCCCAAGACAACATTCCTTCCTTAACATTCACAATTCGCAAGTTGACCTGGAATGTGTTCTTTCAACTCAAACAGCTATCACTTGTCCCCTTAAAGCAGAGACTTCCCCTTGGTGACTGAATGGTTAATGACAGAAAGCCTCGGGTGCACCAAGATGGCCAATGGCTGGAAAGCTGTCTTAACTGATAACACCTGTGGACTTTCAGGATCCAGGGTGCTTCTGCTAAGACTTGTGTACCAACCTCCATAGATAGGTGTGGACCACTTTGAAGCCTCAGGTTAACAGAGCTGCAGATGGAATCTCCCATTCCAAAAGTCCCCTTTTGGGTCTTATAAAACTAACCCCTGCATCTTGTGGCACAGTCTCCACTCTCTCAGAGAGGCTGCAGCACGTCAATTGTTTTTGATTAAAGAATGGCTTTGTTTCTGAAGAGGTTGGTCCTTCTTTTATATTCATGTTGCCTACCTAGATCCATCTTGACCTAACAGTGGTAACCAACAGCTGTCTAACTAGATTTAAGACTGGCTCAACAAACATGGTGTCCCATGCCTTTAATCCTAGTACTTAGGAGTTAGAATGAGGCAGATCTCTATGAGTTTGAGGTTAGCCTGATCTACATAGCTCCAAGGCAGCCAGAGCTACATAGGGAGACCCTGTTATTGAGGTTTGATCTTTTGGTGTGTATTGCAATGACAAATACTGGCCCCCAAAGCCTGGCTGATCCCAGGAACAAGAGAATCCATACATACAATGTGACCTTGCTACTTAATTAAACTATTAGTTAAATAAGGATGCTGACAGCCAATAGCTGGACAGAAGAGACACACACGGGGCACTTAGGGCAAGTAAAGTCATAAATCTTGAAGGAGAACCTACAATCACCATTTTATTAAACCAGTATAATAACCCTAACTACACTCTAAATATTTGTCCTTATACCTGCAGGTAAGTGTAGTCTTCATCCCTCACCAAGGATATTTCTCTTTGCAACAGCAAGAGACCGTTACAGAAAACCACAACTGATCAAAATGCAGACTTTCAGAGTCCAGTCCCAATGGACTCCATCAAGACTTTTCAGGACCTCAGCCCACAGGACAGGCAGGATGTATCATGGCAAAATCCTAATTCTCACATTAGCCTACTTGACCATTTCCCTTCTGCCCCAGCCTGAGACCCAGAGGACAGGAAGTCCCCAAACCATCACCCTAACAGTGACCACTTTGTTAATAGGGACTCCACAGACTGTCAGATGGATGAGGTCTTTTGAATTTGCCTTCCAGATAGCCATACATAGTCTTTGGTCCCTCTCTAGGGAAATACTTAGGTCTTTTTTACCCAGTAAATTGTGCTTGGACTCAAGGGTCCTCATCTTCTGGGGCTGAGGCAGTGGGCTTCATGCATCCTGTTTATCTTTAATTCTGCTGAGATCCAAGTGAGCCTCACTGGCTCCTGAGAGAGAGGAAATGGGGACCCACCTTGTCTTGGAGTATGGGGTAGGCATTATGCATTCCTAAAAGCACACAAGCATGGATAAAAATCACTAGTAATGTTAACAGGAAGTTATTTTAAGTTTCAGTGTCTATTTTCTTGTAAATAAAAAAAAGGCAATTTGACTGATTGACAACTGTTGGACTCTCTGCTGCTGCCCGGCTGCCTTAAGAAAAATAACTCCTAGTAAACTAGCCATGGAATCCCTTCTACCAAACGAGGACCATTTTGAATACTCTACAGGGCACTCTACAGCAGTCCTGGGGAGTCTACACAATGACCAGAGTGCTTGCTCTGGCTCCTGAGGGTGTGGCCCCAGCTGGGACTATTTTAAGCATCCTATAGTGGACTTTCCTGCAGGCATTTCCACCCAGGCCAGAAGAGCACTGTACCTGGTGACCCAGCAGCAGGACTGTTGTGTTTGTGGGTATAAACAACAAAGTCATTCTTGGTGAAAGCACAATCCTTCATCAGCACAAAGGTCTACTGAGATTGGTGCAAATACTCCTCGGTATCTAAGTAGGCTGCCTGCATCTCTTGGAGATCCAGCTGACAGACACTGTGTTGTTGCTGCTGGTGGTGTCTGTCTGTCTGTCTGTCTGTATCTGTACAGTGGAGGCCAGAAGGTGTCCACCTTTATTATTCTTCCTTTGAGACATGGTCTATCACAGAACCCAGAGTTCACTGTTTTGCCTAGATTGGCTGGCCATTGAGATCCCGGAGTCTGCCTTTCTCCTGTGCTGAGGGTATAGACTTATGCTACAGCACCTGGCTTTTATTTAAGTGCTAGAGGTCTGAACTCAGCAAGTCATTTCCCCAGACCTTAGGGGTCAAACAACCCTTTCATAGTGTTGACCTAAGACCATCAGAAAACACAGATACTTATATTACAATTCATAACAGTAGCAAAATCACAGTTATGAATTAGCAACAAAAATATTTTTAATATTTTAAAATCACCATGACATGAGGGATGTATCAGGGTCACAGCGTGGGCAATAGACAAGGTTGAGAACCATGGCTTTAAAGGCTGGATTTGTTGTTGTTGTTTGTCTGCTTTTGATCCCCATTATAGAGCAGGCTGAGCTGACAACAGTGGAAAAGAGGTCTTGGCTGTGACCAGCAGAGCAACTGAGGGCCAAGAGGTGGATCCAGGGCCTTGCAGCTGTGCAGCCTGTTAAGCCCTGGACTGGGCACATCCTTCTTCTACAGGGCTGATGAGGGGCGAGTGTGATCTGAAGTCTAAGGAGCCAGACACAGAAGCAAACTGTGAGACATGCAGATCCTTACCACCTCTTTATTGCAAAGAGCCCTTTCTAATCACCAGAAGGGTCCTCAAGTGGAACAAAGGAGGTAGAAGGGGGGGAAGAGGAGCAGGAGGAGGAGGAAGAAGAGGAAAACAGTCAGATACTAAAATGTGAGCCCCTGATAGCTCTGAAGACAGGAACAGATGAGGACACAGGCAGCTTCTAGAAGAAGGAAAGGACAAGAGGTGAAGACCCTCTCAAAACAAAACACCAGAGCTCTGCATGGCTAACACCTTACTTTTAGCTCAGGTCAGACTTCTAGCCCACAGGACTGTTGTGTTTATGCTGTTTAAAACTGTATTCTGGCCGGGCAGTGGTGGTGCATGCCTTTAATCCCAGCACTTGGGAGGCAGAGGCAGGTGGATTTCTGAGTTCGAGGTCAGCCTGGTCTACAGAGTGAGTTCCAGGATAGCCAGGGCTATACAGAGAAACCCTGTCTTGAAAAACCAAAAAAATAAAAATAAAACTGTATTCTGTTAACCTGTTACATTGGCCATAGAAAATGAAGAGATGGTATAGGCGAAGGCCCTAAGCACAAAGGTATGTATTCTTAGCACATAGGGGTTCCTAACAGAGGCTCTGCATAACACCTAACGACCATTCTCCTCCAGCCTCGGAACACTGCCACTTTTCAATGCAAGAACTCCGGGTAAGATGGACGAGGCACACTCCTCCCGACCTGTTCCACTAATTCTTAGATCTTCTAACAAAACAAACAGGAAGGCTCTAAAGGTGGTGGTGGACTGGGAACACAAGGAACAATGTGGTGAAGAATCCTCTGGGGATTTTCTGTTCTGTGTTGTTTTTGCCTTGAGCATGTGGACTGGCTGCTAAAGAAGACTGCCGGTGAGTACAGCAAAATGCTCTAAGACAAGCTTAGTGAAGGGACAGAGGAACAGGCAGCCGAGCAGGACAGACAATAGGTTATGTCAAAACACATGGAGGAACAAAAGGCAGCTGAGACACCACAGTATGGTGTGTGTGAGTGTGTGTGTGTGTGTGTGTGTGTGTGTGTGTGTGTGTGTGTCTATAACCCTACTCTATCCTTGTCTGTAAAGGTCAAGTGGGGCTTGTCCTCCTTGCATGAGAATAACAGGTCACACTCCCATCTTCATCTAGGGAGGTGAGAGAAAGTCACATAGCTATCTCAACTTTGACCCAGCAGGAATGCAGGCCCTCCTCTGGGGCAGCAGTGCAGGCTGAGCAAGGAAGGAAGCATCTATTTCCACAGAGTGAGGGATTCATGCTAACAGCAGGCTGAGCTAAGCTCCAGAGTCACTACATAATCCTCTTACTTCTTTACTTCTGTGGCTGTGATTAAAAGCAGCTTAAGGGAGAGGGGTTTATTTGGCTTCGGCTCACAGTTCAGGCTCACAGTTCAGGCTCACAGTTCGAGGATGCAGTCCATGGTGGGGAGGTAGGCATGGCAACAGAATCTTGAGGAGGCTGGTCATGTTGCAAGCATAGTTAGAATGCAGAGTGACAAAGACCAACACAGCCCATACATGGGAATTATCTGACATGGATTTGATGACATCAGTGAAAACCACTTCAGTAAGCAATTATGAGCACCTGTAAAACAAGTGAGGAAATAAAGCAGACCCCAGAAAGCACGTGGGAGACGAAGGAGATACGAGGGAGGAGGATCGGGATATTCGAACTAAAAGCTACAAGAATGGTATCCAAAGCACACTGAATGGGCGCAGCAGCACACTGGAGAGGACAGAGAGGAAATGACCCGTGAGGAAGAACACAGAGCAACAGAAATCATCCAAACTCTATAGAGCCTGAGGAACCTCGAGCATACTAGCAGAGCAGCACCGGGTTCAGTGCAGTGTGCAAGAGAACTGGTAGGCCAAATAATTGTTCAAGGGAAAAATGGCTGAAAATAGACTTCAGGAACTGAGCAAACCTCACTCTAAATAAGCTAAAAACAAAACAAAACAGCACCCGACCCCCCCCCCAAAAATAAAACCTTCATCAAGACACATCAAAATAAACCATTTCAAAAACACGCAAAGAAAAAAAAATTCTCATCGGCAAAAGAAAAATGACATCTTGTCTATAAAGGAAAAACGAGTCAAAGGATAGCAAATTTCCCATCTGAAACCAGAGGCCAGAGGAAATGGCCCAACATTTTTCAAGTGACAAAAGAAAGAACTGTCAATTCAGAATTCTGCGCCCAATGAAGATATGCCTTAGGAATGCAGGGTGGATAAAAGTTTATCCAGACTGAAGGAAACCAAGGGAACTTGTGGCTCCTATAACTACCCTATGAGAATGGCCATAAGAAGTTACTGGCACACAAAGAAAACAAGGAACAAATGGACCATGGCATTCCCCTGCCTCCCACACCCAACCTCGTTATAAAAGTTATCTCAAAGCCGGGCACTCGGCTCTCACCTAGAGTCCCAGGCACCGTCAGGGATGCAGGAGAGCTGCTTGGGCCCAGGTGTTCAAGGCCAGCAGGGCAACACAGCAGAGTCCCACCATGAAAGGCAAAGTAAACAACAGCCAAAGACCGGAATTTAAAAGCCAAAACATAAAACCCTTCCAAGAAAGCCGAAGGTGAATCATTGTGACTTTGGTGTTGGTAATGATTTCTGGACTATGACATCAGGGCACAACAACCAAAACACCCACATTTTATTACAAGTTAAGGCTTTTATATTTATAAGTATGGCATGAAGACAGTGAACACAAAGGCTGGGAGATAGCTTAGCAGTTTAAGATAGATGGCTGCTTTTCTAGAGAGCCCAGAATTGATTCTTAATACCTTCATGGTGGCTTGTAACTGTCTGTGACTCCAGTTCCAGGGATCCAGTACCCTCTTCTGGCCTCTGTGGGGCATGCAAGTGGTGCACAGTCTTAAATGCAGGTAAAACATCCATACACTATATACATACACATTATATATTCATATACGTGTGTATATTATATATGTACACACACACATATTTGTAGTTGTAGAAAGCTAGTCATATAAAATAGCACAGTGCAACACCACATCAAAATGACATATTCAGAGCAGGCAACTGTACTTAGGAAGAAATCAGATTAGTGCTTTCCTAGGACAGAAGAGAAAAATGCAGATTAGGGTGTGAGAGCTAATGAGACAGAGTGTCTTTCTTCAGTAATGATATGTTCTAAAGCTGAGAGAACAATTCATTGTATGTAAATTATGTGAACATACAAAAACATTATTTAAAAAAGTAAACTTCCAGGCCTGGAGAGACTGCTCAGTGGTTAAGAGCCAGAGAACCTGGGGCTAGAGAGACAGCTCAGTGGTTGACAGCACTGGCTGTTTTTCCAGAGGACCAGAATTCAATTCTCAGCACCCACATGGCAGCTCACAACTGTCTGTAACTTTAGTTCTAGAGGATCTGGTACCCTTGCACAGTCATGCAGGCAGAGAACACCAATGCTCATAAAAATAAATCTTAAAAAAAAAAAAAAAGCACCAGAGGCCCCAAGTTCAGTTCCCAGCGCCCACGCTGAGTGACTCGTAAGCAGCTGTAATCCATGCTTCAGGGGAGCTCATGCCCTCTTCCGATCTTCATAGACACCTACACTCACACGTACAAGTGTGGATAAGCATGTACAATGCATACAAACCAATATCTTTAAAAAGAAAGCTGAAAATACAAGATGGTATCACAAATGGAAATCTAGAACTAGAAAGGAAGAAAGAGACTTTAAAAGCACAGGAAACTGCCTGGTAGTGGTGGCTTACACCTTTAAATCCAAGCACTTGGGAGGCAGAAATGGGTAGATCTCTGTAAGTTTGAGGCCAGCCTGGGCTACACAAAGAAACCCTATTTTCAAAAACAAAAAACAAACAAACAAAACAAAACAACCCCACAAACCTGCCAAGCTTCATAATTTGGTAATTAATTCACTGTAAATGACTCAAACACAGTAAGGAAAAAACAATCACTGGATTGTTGAATTTCAAACTATCCTAACTGATATGAGAAATTTGCTTCTGTATGTGTTACGTGAAAGCTGAGAGTAAAGGATGGGAAATGACACACCATGCAGACAGACACTAACTGGAGATGACACACCATGCAGACAGACACTAACTGGAGATGACACACCATGCTGACAGACACTAACTGGAGATGACACACCATGCAGACAGACACTAACTGGAGATGACACACCATGCAGGCAGACACTAACTGGAGATGACACACCATGCAGACAGACACTAACTGGAGATGACACACCATGCAGGCAGACACTAACTCAAGGCTCAACTGTATTATCAAATAATCAGACTTCAGGGAACGGCGGGTGTTGTCAGGGAGCTAAGTATTTTGGCACATAGCTATACTTAGGAGGCTGAGACAGGAGGGCTACAGTATGAGATCCTGTGTAAATACAAAGACTTCAGGACAAAGAAAGTTTCCAGAGACAGATAAACGAAGAGGGAAGAGAAAAGGGTCAATGTTGTCCATGTGGTTTACATAGCAACTGCTCACACACAGCTGTATATTAATACACCAAACAACAGAACTACAGAATCTATGAAGCAAATCCAACAGACCTGGACACAGAACCAGACAGCCACAGTCACCAGGAGACTCAGCATCCCTCCTGTGACAAGCATAGAGCAACAAGACTGAGCATTAACAAGGAGGGAAGAATCCAGCACATCCAACAGCCTGTACTGACATTTCTGTAATGCTCTACATAACAACAGCTCAAGTGCATAGTCTTTCTGAATGCCCATGGATCATTAGCCAATATAGATCAAACAAATCTCAACAAATTTAAAGGAATTAAAATCACACAGATTTTCTCTGCACCCATAATGGGTCCAAAGTTGAACTCAATATAGAAAAACAATTGAGAAAAATCTCCAAATACTTGAAACTAGATGGCACATTTATAAATAAGCCATGGAGTGGAGGAAATAGTAAGGACAACTGAAGAAGCAAGAGTGTGGTGACGAACTGAATGAGAGTGAAAGCAATACAGCAAGACACAACAGGAAGCTAGCATTGGGAGGAACCCACAGCACCAACAGCCTTGCAAGAATGAAGGCACATCACACAGTGACTGTGTAAGTGCTCACAGTGGGGATTCAGGCAAAGCAAGCCCAACAGAAACCGAACAGAAACAACTAGAAATCAACAGAACTGAAAGCTGAAAACTAGCAGAAAATCAGTGAAATCAAAACAGATCCAATGAAGAGACAGATAATCTACCACATGCCTAGCTAGCTAACAAACACAGCAATGGACCAAGGTGCAGACCATTTACACGTTCTGCAGAAATAAAAATGATTGCAAGGGAGTATTACAAACCCAAGAGATAAAACTTCAGCAACTTAGGGAAAGTGGACCAGTTTCTCAAAGAGTACAACTACCAAACACATTGACCGTGAAATAGAAAATTTTATTTTCCCTGTAATTACTTAGGGAAAATACCATAAAGAAAGTTCCACAGGGAGACCCTGTTGAGACAAGGAGAAGCAGAGAGATAGTCCCAAGTTCAGAATTCTATTTAATATCTGAAGAGTTCTAAATTATTTTTGATCTGAAAAATACAAAAATAGGGAAATTTCTCATTTTATGAAGTCAGCATTAACTAGCTTACAGACCACAAATCTTAATAAACCACAGACCAGAATCCCTTGTGAGCCACAGGAAAAACACTGATCTGTATGATGATAAAAACATAACATGAGCTGGGTAGTGGTGGCACACACATTTAATCCCAGCACTTGGAGGGCAGAGGCAGGTAGATTTCTGAGTTCGAGGCCAGCCTGGTCTACAGAGGGAGTTCCAGGACAGCCAGGGCTACACAGAGAAACCCTATCTCAAAAAAAAAAAAAAAAAAAAAAA
>NW_021604688.1:4881479-4966616 GCF_004785775.1 Grammomys surdaster | reverse complement strand
AAAAATTTTAAAAAAAAAAAAAAAAAAAAAAAAAAAAAAAAAAAACAGAACAAAACAAAACAAAAAACCAAAGCCATAACGTGAACATTGAGAGGAAAGCAAGGCAGCGTTGAGACACTTAACTACTCGCTAGTAATCTGTGTAACTCCAATCCACTGTTCCAGGGACCAGAGCACAGCCACGGGGATTGTCATTATTCCACATGTCACACCCTCAGATTCTCCACAAGATCCATCAGCATCTCTCAAGGAAGGTCCCTGTCCAAGACATCTCCAAATGGGACTGAGGTCCATCTCATCAGCCCTAAGTCTCCAGATGACTCTGCTCAAATCAGATATCAGGTGCTCCGCATCTAAAATGTTCTGGGGGCAAGATTATCTACCTATGCAGTGACTACTGAGACTATTTAGGGTTTCCCCTGAGCTCTAGGCTGGAACGTATGTGAAGCCACTTCATGTTTTAAGTGCTGATCTGAATCCATCCATCCCCCCACCCCAGGCCTTTAGTTAAAGTCACTGGTCAAAGCTGTAGCTTTGTAGTGTCTCCAAGGCTCATTGGCCTTTCTTATATCTATATTCAGTAGGAATTGAGAACAGAGGTGTGCACATGAATGTGTGTGTGTGTGCCTGTATGTGCGCCTGTACCCACTCTACCACTAAGCTACATTTTTAGTCTCACAAGTGCTGGTTTTATCTTCAAATTCTGCAACAATGTTCCCATGCCGTCCCAGCCCTCTCATTCGCTGCTATGTAAAGGAAGCACTCTTCCTGTGCTCCTGCTGTCAGTGCTTGTTCTAATTCATGGTCCTCCACACAAAGGCCAGAGTGGCAGCATCAGTTCGCCTACTTCCTGCCCCATGAGTATTCTTCCTAGCATACTCACGAGTCTGGGTTCTCGTCACGCTGCTAAACTTACATATTCTGGCTCCTGTCCGATTCTCAGGCCTCAGACCTCCCTGACTCATCATGCCAGCCCCACAACTTTGCTGGGGTCCCCACATGCTCATGAAAGTCAGGGCCTTTTCCCCACTGCTCACCATTTGGAACACCGTTTATCCATGGCTTGCCCTTTGGGTTTTGCTCAAAGCTCCCTCTTCAGGTGGACTGTCCCCTGATCAAGGATGGCTCTTCCCCTTCCTTAGTGTCTCCACGGCTCAGTCTGCTGCTGACTTGTTTAAAATAAAAAATAAAAAATAAAAAATTTGTCTTAAAAAAATCTTGTATGTAGTGCCTGCGTAGGTCAGAAGAGGGCACTGGATCCCCTGGAACTGGAGTTACAGTTGTGAGCCCTCATGTGAGTGCTGGGAACCAAACCCATGACTACTGGAAGAGTCATATCTCCGTTTGTTTGTTTGTTTTATACCTAGTCTCTTCCTGCCTCAACCCCCAGCAGCTCTAAGAGGACAAGGAGTGCAGCATGTTGAATGGTACATTCAGTTGACAAATGACAGCCACCCTCAAACAGCAGGAACAAATTGTTGGCTTGATATTTTGCCTCTCCTTTCTGTTTCGTGTCCGTCCTGCAGACTGCATTTCCTAAACAGTCATGAAATAACGGAGATTACAGGCATCCTTGCTTTGTTCTTGACTCAAATAGCAAGGTCTCTAGGGGCTGTGGTTAAATATAACGCTGGCTGAGGTCTCAAGCCAGACTAATCAACCCCGAGGTCTGAGAAGGCATGTTAAATGGCATGCTTTTCTCATGACTTTTTTTTATCAAATGTTCACTGCACCCATGGCTACTTGATTTCAAGTTCTGTGCTGTCTCTGAAGCCAGACTGACAACTTCTCTCACAATGACCTGCTCATCTGTCAGTTCCAATGGCAGTTATGAAGAGATTGTGTCTCTTTCTGTTCCCACAAACCCCTCAGGACACACAGTCCAATGCTGAGTCTCAGAGCTGAGAACAGAAAGGGAAGTCCTCTCTCTCTCCTCTCCCTCTCTCTCTCTCCCTCTCTCTCTTCCCCCTCCCCCCTCTCTCCCCCCTTCCTCCCTCGGGCCGTCGCTTCCTCCCTTCCTCCCTTCCTCCCTTCCTCCCTTCGTCCCTCCCTCCCTCCCTCTCTCAACACGTTTTTCATGTGGAGGTCACAGGCAACCTTAGTTCTCAGCCTTCAGGTGCCGGCTACCTTGATGTTTGAGTCTCATGTTTGCAGGAGCTCACTAGCTGCTGGCTGCTGAGTTCTTCCCTTCCCCAGTGCTAGAGTTACAGGAGCATGTCACTACATCTGGTATATTTTATTTTTGAAAACATGGTTTCTGGGGATCAAACCTGGGCTTACACTTGCAGGGCAAGCACTTTTACTGAAGGAGCTATCTTCTCAGCTTAGAAGTGGCAAGTTCCTGATGCCAGTGAGCCAAGAAGTTGGTCTGAAGGTTGACGATGAGGGCTGATCCCAGCAGCAGGACAGGGTGGGGTAGGGAGACTTGCTGCAGCCAGCCTTTCCCTTTACCCCTCTTGACATACAGGAGAGTGGAATTTGTCACCTGATGGAGAGGAAGGCTACTTCTCAAATTAGCTGTGGGTTTACTGAGGTTCCAATACATCCTGGTTAATACAAGTCTAATTTTTTTTAAAAGATAATTTTAGGGGCTGGAGAGATGGCTCAGTGGTTAAGAGCACTGACTGCACTTCCAGAGGTCCTGAGTTCAAGTCCCGGCAACCACATGGTGGCTCACAATCATCTGTAGTGGGATCTGATGCCCTCTTCTGGTGTGTCTGAAGACAGCTACAGTGTATTCATATATAATAAATAAATAAATCTTTAAAAAAAAAAAAAAGATAATTTTAGGGTTTTTCCTGCCTAATCACCTTAAATGTACATAAAACTAGTTATGACTAATGACCAAAGTAAACGGAAGCAACTAGCTGATAAACATGATTCACTTCAATCATTTTTTAATGTGTTGGTGTTGGAGATGGCTCAGTGGTTAAGAACACTTGCTGTTTCTTCCCGAGACCCAAGCTGGTTCCCAGCACCCAAGGCAGGCAGCTGTTCACAGCCAACTGTAACCACAGCTCCAGGCAATTCGTTTATCCTCGGCATCCACATACACAAGCTAACATGCACACACATACACCTACACAGTTAAAACTTAAAAATGTGAATGTTGACCTTTGTTTTTAGCCCCAGATATCACTGTGTGGATCAACTGGCTTCGAACTCACAGGGATCTCAGCCTCTGCCTCCAGACTGCTGGGGTTAAAGGCACGTGCCAGCAGGTCACCTACCACTCTTTCAATGCAATTTTACAAGTGAAGAAATCTCCTGTGTCTAGCTGGCTGTCCAGATTGTTGCTGTCTTTTCTAGCCAATCATCATCAACTCCAAAGTCACATAATGTGTCCCCTATACATTCCTGAAGGTGTTTAGTAACTTTAGGCCTTACATTTAGAACTTTAACATATGCTTATAATGTAGGATAAAGGTCCTTGAGGACACTACCCTTCCCCCCCAAGTGAATGAATAAATCTCAAAGAGGTAGTGTTCTCGTATTTTATATGTGCATAGGTGTTTTGCTTGCATGTATGTCTTTGCAATATATTTATGTCTGCTGTCCGCAGTGGCAAGAAGGGGGCTTCAGATTCCCTGGAACTGGAGTTAGAGACAGTTGTGAGATCATGTGAGTGTTGAGAATTGAACCTGGGTTTTCTTGAAGAGCAGCCAATGCTTAATAACCATTGAGCCAACTCTCTAGCCATCTCCATTTTATTAGAAAAAAAACTTAGCTATTTTTTCTTATTCTTTCCTAAATGTACAATAGTCTTTTATGTGTCTATGTGTGTATGTGTAGATGCCCCATTTGTGCAGGTGCCCAGAGGCCAGAAGAGGGCATTGGATCCCTTAAACTGCAGTTATGGTGTTGTGAGCTGCCTGACATGGGTGCGGGGAACTGAAGATGGGTCCTCTGGATGAACAGCAAGTGCTCTGCTAAGCAGTTCCTCTATCTATAAGAACTTTTTAAGGTCTACAGGAATAATAACATTAGACTTTACTACTGCAGCTTCCAGTTACTTATTAGCATATTTTCCATTAGCTTATGAGATTAGAGTAAAAACCCTATGTCTGCAGTTGGTCAGCATGCAGTACTCCTCACCACTGACCACCTCTCCAGCTCCTTCTTTGTAAACCTCGGATACAATTTCAGTTCCAACAAGAAACTCTTGTTTTCCAGCTAAAAGAACAAGGGAACTGGGGACCTGGCAGAGCAGTGAACAACCTGTGATTCATGAGGGGTGAAAAGATGAGAGATTCAAATGATCTTGGCCAGGTTTGGTACTTCATGCCTTTAATCTCAGTACTTGGATGGCAGCTGAGGCAGGAGGACTGCTGTGAGTCAGACACTAGTCTGGGCTGTAGAGTAAGGGCCTTGTCTTAAAAAAAAAAAACAACCCACATCTTTTGTTGTCACACTTCTGAATCCTTCACTGGCCAAAATCAGCCCAATTGCATTCTTGAGTTTCCTTCTCATTCCTTTTCTTCTCAATTAGATTCCAACAGAAACGACCGTTTGCTTAACCCACAAAGAGCTATGATGAAAGGATCCAGTTTACCTCCAGTAAAACCAACGTAAGGCACAACTACTCAGAGTACTGTATATTTTCAAAGTATTTAGGAATATTTTAATTAGAAAAATAAAGGCAATAAGATTATCTAATAGGTTCTAAAAGTACCCATGAATTAAGTCACTCACATCCCCCCACTTAAAAAGTGAGACACATTTTTAAATCACAATGCTGTTAAACTTTTACAATAAGGAATAAAACCATGTTATGTTAGGGTACAAAAATCTGAAATTCTGAGCATGAAAATAATTTATTAGACATCTGACTTTTCAAACATTGGGCCCATTGGAGATAGAATTAACATAGCTCACAGAGGAGAGAAAGTATTCCAGCCAACACCTGTTTCATTTCAGATTTCGGGTGGAGTCTCTGCATCCTGGAGGACAGCCTCATCCTCAGCATCCGTATATTCGATGCTAGCATCCGTATATTCGATGCTGATTGGATGACTGATGAGAAAGGTGTGTGTACATGTGTGGGCAATGTCACTGGGGAGCATGACTACAGGGACATTCTTTTTTTTTTTTTTTTCTTGAGACAGGGTTTCTCTGTGTAGTCCTGGCTGTCCTGGAACTCACTCTGTAGACCAGGCTGGCCTTGAACTCAGAAACCCGCCTGCCTCTGCCTCCCAAGTGCTGGGATTAAAGGCGTGCGCCACCACTGCCCGGCTCCAGGAACATTCTTAAGCACAAGAAACAGCACTCCCTGCAGCATTTGATAATCAAAAAAAAGGAATAACATTAAATATAACCTGGCAGACAGGAAGCACAGTGTATGCATTTTGGCCAATGGGTTACTATGGAAAAATGTCACAATGAGATTTCTGTAAGATCAAAACGTAAACTTTAATTAACAGCAAGTTTTAATGCGTGATTCTGTTACTAAAAAACAGAGTAAAGAAAATCAATTAACAAAATGGAATTTAGGGAGGAAATGCAGGACTGTAATGTGGAATCATAGCTGCATCTCTTTGGCTAACTCATTAAAAAAATGCCAATTAAACATTTTCAGTCAATTTTTATTTTTAAAAAAGCAGCAAATCAACATCACAACTCAAGACTAACCTAAGTGTGCATCTGACAGTGAAGCACACCTGTAAAGTGGAGTGGAAAAGGTTTTCAAAAAACCCATCAAATATATGATCTCCAAATCTCCAAACAAACAGTACTCTTTGTAAGACTTTGTTAAGTGACTCACGGGATCTGGGAGGTTATTGCTATGAAAACAAGTCTGCAGTACAGTAGCATGAGTCTTGGGCATTAAGCACAATCAGCTCAACGGAGTTAAGTTGAAAATATGGTAGGAAACTGTGTGGATGAGGGAGGGTGGGGTGAGGCAGTCTGTAAGCCAGTTGACCCAAGAACAACAGAGATAGCTCTGTAACTTTCCAAATCTCCATTAAAAAAAAAAAAAAAGGCAATTAAAACTGACAATTCCAACAGCCCACAAACCAAATCATAATATTGTAAAAAGAAATTCAAACTATGTTCAGAGAGTTCCACCCCACCCACTATCTCATTCTGAGCACCCCAAGGAAAACGGAAGCATCCGTGACCATCACAGATGAAAACAACATGAACGTCACTGGAATCAGTTTTTCCCCACTGAGGTATAAAATCTATATAGAAATCTCATACTATAACAAATTGTACTTCTCATAATTCTTTTTAATTTCCTTTAAACCCTGTTTGACATAATTTTTATTGTTGTAAAAATGTTTTCATGATTCTGAACCTGGTTCCAGTTCTTTTCCACTTACTTTTCTATCAATATTTAATATTCTGGCTACTGATTCTAATCAGGAAATCTCTTCTTCACAAGGCACATCCAGCAGAAATGGCTGACGTGCACGCAAGCTGTAGAAAGTGCATCCATCCCGAGAGCACTTGTGCGCCTTTTTGGGATCTGAAGGCTTTGCCATTGTTCTTGATGAAGACTCTTCCAGTCTTGTAAACATCAGTGTGCACAGTCTCGCTACTTTGCAGTCTCATGTCCTGGGACAGGAAGGCTGGTTCACAGCAAGTGAAAAGCTAGAGAGTCTGAGTTTTAATAATGGCTGATAAGCCTTAACATCCCACAGAAGAGGAAAACACTTTTCCTTTTTTGCTACTTAAGAATGTGGCAGAAATGTATGCTGAGGTAGCCCAGTCAATCCTTCTTTCTTTCTTTGTTGTTGTAAATTTGGTCTCAGAATATTTCTGGAAGGGTGACATTTCGAAGAAGCCACTGCTGGGACCGGCTTCCAGTGCAGTCTCTAATGCTGGGCACCTGGCTGTCCTCTTCTGTGGCTTTATCCAGGCACTGATTACTGTTCACATGCTGCAGGGTTAATTTCTGAAAGGGGCAGAGGGAAGCACACAGCTTAACTAGAAAGTGGAAAAAAAGCACTACCCCAGCACCGCCCCCTCCTTTTTTTGGAGACAGCATCGCACTACTTATCCCTGGATGGCCTAGAACCTGCTACACAGACCAGGCTGGCCTTCAACTCCCAGAAATCCACCTGCCTCTGCCTCCCAAGTGCTGGGATTAAAACTGTACACCACTGCCACTGCCACCCCTTTCCCCACCACACTTTAGTTTCCTTAAAGTAAAAAGAAAACTCCAGGCCAGATTAGTGACTACTAACCTAGGTTCCTCCAACATATTTCCAGACGATTGTTTCCATTATTTTCATTTCTCTATTTAATTCTACGATTCTAAACCTTAAGCTTTTAGAAACATGGGTCCTTCCACAGACTCAACACACAAGAGTGCTGGAGTGGCTGAGACACAGTACAGTCAACCATAAGCTTAGATATCAAATCCAGACGTTACCCTTATGGTGAAGGGAGGTTTTGTGGCACACAAAAGCACAGGAACCTAGACTGGGTTGCTAGCCTAGGCAACTTGGACTTTCTCACTTTTAAAATAATTATTACACTACAGTCCATACTTTAACAGGCTGTGTGAAGCAGTAACAACAGAGCTGAATTATGTGGTGTCTCACTCACAAAAAAAAAAAGGCTACAAATAATCAGGGAGGGGGACAGCTATCTACCTTGATGTTTACGTTTTAGATCTGAGACTTTCATGCTGATTTTTAGGGTAATTTCTAAAGAGTAAATTCATAGTGACCATGATCCTCAATGAATCTGATAAAATACTCTAGACTAAAGACAGTCAAAGGACTAGTGCAGAGTGCACCCGCTGAGTGGTACGCAACAGGCCAAGTAAATGTAACCATAACAAACACACATATATCTGATTTTTTACTCACATCTTGATTTTAATGTGATTCTTTTCTCTGTAAGATCTCACTTAAAATTTTATATTCTATTTTACTTTATGTGTATGGGTATTTTGTCTGTATGTATATCTGTATGCTACGTGTATGCCTAGTGCCTTTGGAGGTCAGAAGAGGGCATAAAATCCCTTAGCATCACCATGTGGGTGACAGGAATTGAACCCAGGTCCTCTGTAAGAACAGCCAGTGCTCTTAACCACTAAGAAAACTCTCCAGTCCCTGAACCATCTCATTTTCATGATGCCTCTTTTAATGGTTTTGTTAACTTAAAAGATAACAGAAACCCACGATGGCATCCATTTCTTTTCTTCTGGTTCTGTATTACCCTGTGCTGTGTCTGCACTGACCTGAGCTGGCAATGACCTGAGGTTCAATCTCACCTACTTTAATTCTCATAGATGCATGGGAACTGCACCTAGAGGACACCAAAGCTGTGGGCGGTGACTGTGCTACCTTTTCTAAAGAAGGTGGGCATGACTTCCTGGCTGAGGATGGGCTTTGCAGTGTGACACAGTCTAGTAGCTAGGAAGCCCAGATTCTACATGCATGCCACACTTCAGTCTTCAGTTTCGGCTGAGACAAAACCAGTGTACAATTAAGGGTCTATCCAACATTCCAAACTCCCTACAAAGGTGGTATCCTTCCTCAGGCTCGAGGTCAGTAGTACTAAAGCAGAAGAAAACCAAGCACAACCAACCTGTGATTGGGCAGTTGCTTTCCATCCAATTTCTAAAAACACACATTTCATTTACTTAGGTTCTCTTTCTTTTCTTTTTTGAGACAAGGCTTTGCTGTACAACCCGGGCCTCCATGGCCTCTGAGTGCTGAGACTCTGAAATGTGCCACAACATCCCGTTTTCTAGAGTCTTTAAATGCCCCATGCTGAGCATTCAAGTGCTCAACATCCAGACCAAATGCTATCAGCAGGAGGTAAGCCTCCCAGGAGACCTGAACACTAGGTCTAGACAAGACTCTGGCTGCTGACGGACGTGCCAAGCTCCAAGGCTCCAGCACTATACACTGTGACATCACAGCATGCAGTGGGGACCTAAAGAATACTGGCAAGTCTCCAGAGAAAACATGACTCAGGCATTAGGCAGGCAAGTGACACACTTCTAACAGCAACCCTTGAAGGAGAGGATAAATGCTTTGACTTACTGCAAGGTTACCTACAACAGAAAAATATTCACCTACCTCCTGCCTCCAGACTCTAAATGTAAATGGGTCTCAATGTACACTGTATTTCTGAAGACAGTACAAGCAGCAAAGGCAAAGCGCTTACTGTTATAAGTTTTATATAGTATATAATATAGATAAGATTTAAACATGCACAAAAGTGCAAATTCAATTAAAAGTAGTAGGGTACTAGACAAAGAGTCTTGGATCAAGAATCAAGAATCCCAGGTCTGATTTATACCATCTTTTTTATTTATTTCCCATTGTGTGACCAGCGACAATTAACTTCTACCCATACAACAGTCTCCTGACTTGAGGCCTCTACTGTGGACTACTGACACAATGCTCCACTCTTTCCTGGTTGCTATGCTGGGACAGATGGAAGCAGAGAGCAGTTCTGACGGTCTGCTCCCCTCCAGATCAATCTCTCTCTCTCTCTCTCTCTCTCTCTCTCTCTCTCTCTCTCTCTCTCTCTCTCTCTCTCTCTCTCTCTCCCTCCCTCCCTCTCTCTCTCTCTCTCTCTCTCTCTCTCTCTCTCTCTCTCTCTCTGGAATCCACTCAGGCTACTGGGCTAGCAAGGCAGCTTGCCACCCCTTCCCTTTTCAAGTATTAATTCAGAAACATTCCTTAGTAAACGTCTCAACAGTCACCTTTATCTTGGAGTCTGTTTCTGTGAGCAGCCAGCCTAAGACATTAATAGTTTTATCTCAGGGAAACAAACTTTGCAAAGTGATCTGGAAGTTTTAAAACTTTGCATGTACAACTAGTTCTTTTTAAATATTTGAAACCATCTCTAGTTTCCTACATTTATAACTGAACATTCACTTTTCAAATATCCACTGTGGCAGGGTGTAGACTGACTAGGCTAAGACCATTCCCAAACTTTGTGTCTTGGCCACCTCACACTGTAAAGACAAGAAACTGAAGCCCTTGCTTTCCCTGTCTTCCTTACATCTATGGGTCAAATCTACAACTCCCAACAAATTATAACACTTTAATAAGTGCTTTCTAGGAAACTTTATTTTCCTGAAAAATAGTAACATCTGACAGTAAACAACACATCCTCCTTTCTTTCAGAGCTGAAATCACAGTTATTTTAGGAATTAGAGTGACCCTAATTCACACCAGAAACTATTTACAACTACGTAACTAGTTATGTAAGAAAAGTATCATCTAGTCACTGAAGCTACTCTAAGTAGGTTATTATCTAATTAATATCCTACCTAATTAATATCCTGTTGTATTCCAGCAAACTGAAGACAAGGAGCTTCTTCATTAAAAAAAAATCTGTTGGTTGTCACAATGGCTATGCCACTGGGGCTTATTGTAAGGAAATAGAGCTATAAGAGTGGGACAGTCACACTCATAGTGGTAATAGCACATATCTAGAAACAAAGAGAACATTTGGACCACTTGTAATAGCCATATTAACAATATTAGTTACTATTAACAAATCAGCTACAAAATCTAAGTATGCCCAGGGATATGCTGTAGCACCTATTCCTATAGGCAGCTGGGTAACTTACCACTGGGTCATACTCCCAGAGCTGGTTGCCTTTTAGGTGGTGGCATTTGAGCATGGTAACTGGGCCATTAAGTTTGGAAACATCCAAACAAAGGTCGTCTGTTCTTATTTCTTTGTTGGCAGTGTAAGAGAAAACCTGAAAAGCAAACATGAACCTATGTAAGCTTTAATAGTAAAAAGAAAGTACTCAGCATTTTAGATACCAACACTTCTATATTTTGTAGCCATAAGACAATGAAAGCAACAGAATTAACTTCAACAGACACAGAGGAGCATATGAGCATAGAGATACATACCAAAACTCAAGCTTAAATGTTCCCTGGGCTATACTGAAATAACCTGCAACTATTTCAAGACACCATTTTTGTACACTGTTAAAGTGATGGAAAGTCTGAGAAAAGCTACACCAATTTTACAGAGAAAAGTAAAACCACCTTAGTTCTCTGTAGGCTGAGTATATTATTAAGGGCAGTCATTTGTTTTTGTTTTGTCTTTTTCTAAAAAGAACAATCAGCAATGTTAATTCAGTTGTCATAGAGGCCTTTAAAAATGCTTTATTAAAAAATCATTAGAAGCTGGGTGTGGCAGTGCACACCTTTAGTCCCAATATTCTGGAAGGCAGAGACATGTGGATCTCCATGAGTTCAAGGCCAACGTGGTCTAGAGAGTGAGTTCCAGGACATCTGGAGCTACATGGAGAAACCCTGTCTGAGGGTAGGGGATGGTGAGAAGAAACCATTAAAAGAGGCAGACAGATTTCAAGTTCAAGGCCATCCTAGTCTATACTGAAAGTTGTAAGCTAGCCAAGGCTACACAGTGAGACATATCTAAAAAATAAATAAAATAAAATAAAATAAAAAATATATCTATATCAATCATTATATTGAAAGCTCCCTTCACCTAATACTCCTTTTTTTCTTTAAAGATATAAAAATGCTTCTTGAATAATGTTATGAGATTAAAAGAGCAACATAAACCAAACTAAAAGTTGTTTTGAAAGTTTACTAATACACTTACCTGATTACCTCCCATACCATGACAATTAAAAATTCCAACCTTTTCATTCTCTTTTCTAGCCATATTGTCTAGACATTGATTTGTTTCCACATTTCGTATCTGGGGGACAATGAAGACACCAGGAGTTAGAATGCTGGAGAGGTACATACAGATACACTAAAAGTCATTCCTTTATTATTTTAGTGACATTTATATCTTGAGTATAAATAACAGCTATCTAAGTGGACTTAGGGCCTACTCAATAGGAAAGAATTCATACTTGGTACAGTAAAGACCAAGCCATTCACATGTAACTAGTAAAGTCACAGACCCTAAGAGAGAACCTACAGCTGTCATTTTCCTAAATCAGAAAAGTTTCTATCTGGGTAGCTCTCAGCCCTCATTAAAGAAGCTTCTTTTGAAGCAGATGAAGACTATCACAGAAAGCCACAAGTGGTCTAGATATCAAGAACAGACAGGGATGTTCAGCCCCAAGTGATATAACTCCTGCAAAGGCTCAGGGAACATCATGAAATGAGTAAAAAGACTGTACTAGTCAGAAGACCAGGGTTTCTGCTTCAAGATAGTGTCTTCTATATATGACAGGGAAGTTGTACCAATGAAATCTCAACAATATGGCCACCTAAACATGACCTGCATAACACCAACTGACATTCCAATGAAGATGAGGGAAATATCACAAGGTCCTCCCTCTAGTTAAAGAACTGTAAGCAATTAATGGCTGTTTAGAGAGTGAGAATCAGTTTTCTCCAGGGACAAGTCCCTGATAGGTTATCCAATCCCAAATAGTCAGTCCAAAACACATGTATATATGAGCAATACTAAATGGACTCAAGGTGGGTACATGTGTGTATGTGTGCTTATGCATGTATGTATGCATGTATGTACATACATATATAAATACATGTGTGCGTGTGTAACAATAATTAAAGAGGAAGAGGTTCATAATTTGAGAGAGTTGAGGGGACATAGGAGGAGCTGGCGGGGGAGAGAGAAGGGTAGAAATGATACAAATACAGTTCTTAAACAATGAAGGGTTTTTAAATTTTAAGTTAAAACTGTTCTATCTTGTTCTTATTTCTTTCACTCTTTGAGTAATAAAGCAATTCAAGGACACAGATGCTGCTTTTAACAATCCCTCTGATAACCTCTCAGGAGACTGTAGATAGGCATTTTCTGGCCAAAAGAGCTTTGGAGACTAGCTTGTGGAAGCAGCCATGGCAAGGCAAATTTCCCTTTCCCATTAGATAGGTATCCACTCCACAAAAGCCATTTTACTGAGTCATCAGAAGAGGAACATCTCAAGATTGGTAAGGCACTCAGACTGCTGTTTAACAGAAAGTAGAAGCCGGGCGGTGGTGGCGCACACCTTTAATCCCAGCACTTGGGAGGCAGAGGCAGGCGGATTTCTGAGTTCGAGGCCAGCCTGGTCTACAGAGTGAGTTCCAGGACAGCCAGGACTACACAGAGAAACCCTGTCTCGAAAAACCAAAAACAAAAACAAAAAAACAAAACAAACAAACAAACAAACAACAGAAAGTAGATGGTAAGTAAATGTTAGAACCATCAGAACTGTCCAAATCGACTGCTCTGCCCCACTAGCTAAACAAGAAAAGACCAGGTTGTATCTCTCTGTGGTTCCTTACAATACTCATGGATTAACAACTACTACCTATCATGATCAGATATTGATTTTGGTTTCAAATCCTACAGTACAAGTTCTGGAAGGCAGACTTGGTTGAAGACTTTTTATCTGGATGTGACCTGGTACAAAAAGACCCCAGGCTGCATTTCTGAGACAATGTCAAGAAGACCAGATGGTAAAATCTATGTCACTTACGAAGCTAGCAGGTTAGAAGAAGGTAAGAGGCCAACTTGCCTTGACAACCACTTGTCATGAGTTGGACAGGTATCACCTTTTAACTTGCACAAACCCCAGCCCAGCTCATAATGCCTCAGCACTATCGAACTCTGGATCAAAGAGGAAAAACCTTTCATTCACCAGTCTAAAGGTGTGGCTGCTCTAAATCCTTGAGAGTCCTGTCACTCATCCTAGATTGTTCTCACTGAAAGGGTAGGAAATGGGAGGTGAGGTAGGTGGGGCTCATGGTCTTACTCACCAGCAACAGCTTCCCCTGTGGTCACTGATAGCCCAGGTTTCTCTTTGCCCTCTTTCCCCAAGACTACCACTAACAGCCCCTGACTTACTCTCAACCAATAATCTTTATTCACCTGAAGTCATTACAAGGGGACTTCTCAAGCATCAACACAAAACTCCACCACTCTCATCTGACCTGTACTTGATCCCATCTCTCCTTCTAGTCTGTCCCAAGAGATGAACTGCCTATGTTCCATCCTTTACATTGAAACCTTCCTCTCTGTGCTGATCCCTCCCTTATCAATTTAAACACATGATGCCTACATTGGGTCTTTCTCGAATATAACATACAATTTATCACCATAGTCAGTCCCTAGTAGGCAGACCAGAAGGGTTAAGTACATTCACACTGTTGTGAAACAGATCTTCAGCACTTTGCCGCTTACAAATCTGAACCACTTTAGCCACTAAACAAAGCATCTTTTCTACCTCTATCTGTTTCTGTAGCCTCTACTTTCTATTTCCATGCACACGACTGTTGTAGGTACTTTACACAAGTGGAATTACACATTATTTTTGTCACCAGCCTACTTCACTTAAGCAAAATGTCTTAAAGTTCATTTATGAGTTAATATATATACATCAGGATGTCCATCCTTTTGAAGGCTAGATAATTTTCCACTGTATGTACATGCAATTTTGACTTACCATTCATGTGTCTAAAAATCTGAATTGGCCATGTAGGTCTGTCAACAGTGCTGCCATGGAACATGTCATATCCCTAAGACCCCGCACACCTGGAGGTCAGGTCACTACGTCACACGATGGCTGTATTTTACATCCTGAGTGCTGATTAAGAGCACTATCACTGAGTCAGACCCCAGTAATATAGTGTTAGCTTTCTGAGGAACTCTCTGTTGTTTTCCAGAGCCCTTGTATCATTTTATAGTCCCATCAACAGCACACAGAGGTCCTGACTCTTCCATATCTCTACCTATACTTGCTACTATTTTTGACAGAAATTATCTTAAGGTATGGGAGCTGGCTTGGTCAAATTTTCTCTTTTAGATCATTCTCGTCAGCACAGGCTTCTTTCCTTCTTTTTAAAGTAGCAAATCCACTTAGATATTTATTCAGTATTGGAATTTAAGTCTGTTCTAATCATGACCACTAACCCTTAGGCAACAAAGACTGTTCATCATTGTTCAGGCTTGAAGGCCAGCATCTCAGTAAGGTTCTGACTGAGCCTGTTGTATTAAAAGGACCTCAGAAGACACAGAGGGTAGTACCCATCTCGTAAAGTTATTGATACCACGTTATAAATAGTACTTAGACAAGTATACAACATGGCTCCATCTTCCCACCTAACACATCTTGCTTAAGTTTATAGGTTGGCAGGCAAGTCATTCTGACTGAACTTAGGAAGCCAGCTAATGACAGCCACAAGCAGATTCAAGACTTGAGCTTCTCAAAGTTGCACTTGTCTTAAATTTCTGTGCACTATGTGTATACCTGCTGCCCATGGAAGTCAGAAGAGGGCATTAGATCCCCTGGGACTAGAGTTCTAGATGGTTATAAGTAACTATGTGGGTGCTAGAAATCAAACCCAGGTCTTCTTCAAGGGCATCAAGTGCTTGTAACTACTAAGCCTACTCTCCATCCAAAGCTTTACTTCTTTTATCATAACTCCTAATTTTTATAAATGATGAAGGCCCTCAACCCCACTCTTATATAAACTGCCTTGTAACCTAGGTATAGCATGGCTCCAAGGAGACCCAGACTTCTTAATAAAGATTTTAAGAATCTCGCTACAACCAAGGCCTCAGGCTGTACCAGACCCTGAAAAGTGACTGGGAAAAACTCAGCACACAGTTTTATAAAAATTAATAAATTTTCTCCCCCTTCCTATATTCTCCTCTACCTATCATCCACTTCTCTACATTACTTTATAGCACAATGTCTTGCCCTGCAAGATTAGTACACATTCAGGATCTATGTTTCTCCCACTCTCTTGAAGCACCAGAGTCACTAATACTCTCATGGCCATTCTCTCAATACTGAGGCAGAAGCACCAACGCAATCTCTGACCAATTCTCCATACTTATGTTATCTGCCTTCTCTATAGCATTCAGCATTAGTTGAGCACTTCTGTTCGTTCAAGTCTTTGAGACATCACTCTCCTGCTCTTTTAACTTTACCATCTACTCTTTTGTTTTTATTTTTGAGACAAGGTCTCCTTATGTAGCTTTGGAACTCACTATGTAGATAGACTAGGCTGACCTCAAACATGCAATCCTGCCTCTGTCCTCCCAAGCACTAAGATTAGTAATGTCTATGGCTTCCAAACTGTTCCAGTTGCCTATAGCTGGGTCCTCTATTATTTGATCCTCTATATGGTTTATATATGGTTTTATGTATGAGTGAGGGTTTATACTTACAATGTTGACAACCTTAGTTGTCAGACTTCATTTTGAAATGGAGTCTTCCTTTTGTCCTTACTATTTGCCACTGCATAAACCTAGCTAACTGACCCAGGAACTTCAGGGATTCTCCTGTCTCTGCCTCCCATCTCACCACAGAAACACTGGGATTATAGAGACATACACCCGTGTTCAGCCTTACATGAGTACATGGGATCTGAACTCAGGTCCTCATGTTTGTGACTCAAACACCATGCCCAGTGAGCCACCTCCTCAGCTTCCTCTTATTATGGTTTTATTACCTACCTACTTGTTTTCTTCTATACAAGTGACCTCCCTACTGTTCCTGGAATATGGCAAGTACACACTCATCTTAGGAATTTTTGCACTCCTTCCTCCTTTGCTCAGAAACTATTACCTTGGCAATGTATATATGGCTGAGTTAGTAACTTTCTTCAGGTTTCTGTCCACAAATTGCCTTAGGGGTGCGTTCCTCAACAGCCCTACGTAATCCAGCATCATTTTCAGCTCACCAGTCGTCTTCTATCTCATCTGCTCTAACCACTGTCTCAGATACCCTATGTTTTTCATTAATTTTTTTCCCCAAGTATAAGATCAACAAGCGTGGGATTTTCACTTTATTTTATGCCATGTAGGCACTTAAATAGTTGTTAAATGAATAAAAATCAGTGAAGAAATCCCAACTTACAGAGATAGGGTTACACACTGAGTGTCAGGGAGACTGAAATCAAAGACATGGCTGTGGCCCTCTTGTATCCATATGCAATTATGACTTACACAGGGAAATCTGTCCTGTTCACTTCTATTACAATTTCTCCTCTACTTGGGTGTGTAATTTTTAATATGTGAGCTTTGTAATTCAAGCGCATAAAGATCTGCAGTGAACTACAGACGGCCCATGTTCCACTGCTACACCAGGCAGCACAGACCTACTTCCTGATACAGCAACCCAATGGAAACTGAACGTTTTCAGTGGAGGAGGGGAAAGCACAGTATCTACACTAACAAGTAATAAGGAGGAAGTAGGTAACACAACATCAGTTTTACCAACTGGAGGAAAATGCTTTCAAGACTAGCTGCAACAACTGGAGAGGGAGGATAAGGAGTACAGCAATGACTGTCCCTGTCTGCATACCCTAGGGGCTGGAGAGTACATTCTTTCAATTTGTGAGCAATCAATTTGTGAGCAATCTGGTCTCTAGGACAACTGTTCAACCCTAGTGCAATAGTATAAAAGTGACCCAAGGCAGTAATAAAACACGGGCTTGGAAATAGGCTGGACTTACCCTAGACACAAGTGTCTCATCCCTGACACAGAGAGTCAATATATGCCTATGCTCCTGAAAGAACCTTCCCTTTGCCCTCTCTGAAATATTTCTGAGATTTTAAGTTCTAAGTGTCTCAGAAGAAAATTATGCCAAATTCCAATAAAAGAAGTTTATTAGAGGGAGGAGGAAGGGAAGGAATGACCGACTATAGTATGGCAAGGTAGAAGCTCTGTGTCTCCTGGAAAAGACAGGTAGACAATAATGAAGGGCTAATGACCAGAAAACATTCAGTAAGTACTATATCAAAGGAGACTCTTGAAGACAGCAACTTTTAAACTCATAAATAACTATTAAAAAATGATCTTTACCCCATAGACCAATAAAAACAAATTCCTTTAACACACTTTCATACATTTGTTCCTATACTATTGTTATATGCACCTAATCTGATGTTAAATCTATACTAGGTTGTTGAAAATTACCACCTTGAACTAACAAATAGGATCTTGGGATGTTAGACGATACTAGGAAAAGAGAGTTCAAGTCTTTATAGTTTAATAGGCTAGATTATTCTACTGTAATGAAGGAGTAGTCCAATGTTTTTGCTTCAAAAACTTGGAACGGGAGTAGTCAAAGTACAAGTGGTAAAGTACTCATTAAGCAGTAATTCAGCGATGCACACAGGATCTCTAGGGTGACCATGGAAATAGACACTACTAGCACTAAGAAGAACTCAATAGATGAGAGTAAATTGGAATACAAAAAAAGTTCATTCTTGGGATAAAGGGAGGGCAAGAGTCACTAAAGCTATATGGAAGATGGTTGGATTTCTTCCAAGAGAAGAAATAACTCAGACTTGTAGAGACTGAACTTTTAGATAATGATTTTAAAAGACTCGAAGTCTAGTCTAAGAAAGACCAAACTGATTGTTTTGGGGAGGAGGGGTATCTCTTATTATATAGCTCAAACTCACAGAGATCCACCTGCCTCTGCCTCCCAGTGTCAATGCGCGTGTCACTACACTGGCTCCAATTTGAATTCATAAACACAGAACAGAGGTCTGGCTAGATGCTAATAAATAAATAACTGACATATTATAAACAAGATACAAGAAACTGTTTACTGTCAAGGTCACTATAACAGATAGCAACATCTTTTTCATACTAGATCCTTTAGTATAGGCATGCACTGGGATTAAAAAGTACAACTAATTTGCAAATTTGTCTTATTTATAACCATTAATTAGCCAATTATTTCAAGAAAAATAACGCTGAATTCTAAGAGAAGCAACATAGGGCATCACGAGACACAAACATGTTTTTCCCCATTTCTATGTTAAAACTGTGAAACTTAAAATTCCCAAAGGAAAATAAACATGTACCCCAAATGTACATACAGAAAAGTGTTTCAACCCTCCTCGTCAAGTTATCTTCACTCTGAAATTTCTCAGGTATTAGAAGGTGCAGGTTTCAAGTAAATGCCTTAGTTTGTTGAAATATGTACATTGATGACACAGCTACATTTAATTTTTTTAAAAAAATCTATTTTTTAATTTATGTGTTTTACCGGCATGCATATATGTATACCATGGATATGCCTAGTACCCTCGGGAGCCAGAAAAGGACACTGGATCCCCTGTAACTGGAATTACAAGATTTCACCTTATGAAGCAAACTATTAGGTAACAAGAACTTACCTATACTTGAGATTAAATATACTTTAATAACAAAGATACTTTAAGAATCTTAGAGGTTAGAAGTTTTAACTTCTTAAACATATAATATATATATATATATATAGTGTGTGTGTGTGTGTGTGTGTGTATATACACATATACTTGTTTTTACCTCTCCCAATGAGAAATAGTGACGAGGAATTTGAGAATCAGGGTAAATATTTTCTAGGTACCAAGAGAAAGGTTTGCATTGTAGCTTATGTCTCAGACCCAGTCTTGATGATATATCGCCATAATCTACCTTTGTAACACCTGTTGAAAGAAATATTGATTTATTAGAGTTCTGTCTGGTAACACAAGTCTGCTTATATGTTCAGTCTCATGAAGCAGCTGAATGGAAAACAGGGAGTTATTAGGTGATATATGAACTCCAGGTGGTATGCCACCTCCCAGAGTTGAAAGCAAGGATAAAACACATATTTTAATTTTTTTCAAAGAAAAAAAAATCATGTGAGAATGTAAAACATACTAATAATAAACAACAATAAGCTACATAGGGATCAAAAAACTTGAATGTTCATCAAGATAAAAAAAACTTTCAATTAAGATCTATTTGATGTAAATATTAAATAGTACGACTATTTCCAGTCAGCTTTCTCTCATATAACTCACTGAACTATATTCACACACCCATGAGTCTTGAAGTATTATAACTGAACACCAAGGTAGAATAGTAATACTTTCAGATAGGCTTACTGCTGAGGAGGAGGAGAAAACATATAAACACAAAAGCTCGATTATTCTTGTAGAGAACCCTCTTGAAGAATGCTATGGGCTCTGTATTGGCTTTATGACATGAGACGGTTTCATAAAAGCTGTATACAGCACCATGGAGGGACTGCTTACGGAGGCTGCTCATAACACACTTCTGAGGTGGCACTGTTTTATAGGGCAGGGGTGTGGGTCAGTTGGGAGTACCTTCTGCAACAATACAATCTTGAGCCAGTGAGATGACTCAGTGGATAAAGATTCTTGCTAACAAACTTGAAGACCTGAGTTCCATCCCTGGCACCCATATGGTAGAAAAAGAGACTCAACTCCCACAAGATAAATGCGGATTTACACATGGGCTACGGCACAAGAGCCACCCCACTCAGATTAAAAAAAATTATAAACATACAAAAACAAAAGTACACTCTTGTATATATCATTCAATATGCACTAACCTGGAGAAATTATATAGAAGAAATTCTTGAATTCATCCATCCATACTTCTGCAAGCCGTCTGTTATTTTTATTGATAATCTGCCCTGTCCCCCCTGGAAATGTGTACGGTGTAGCTTTCCGAAACACATGACCAACATGGGAGCATGTCACTATTTCCAAAGTTCCTCCACACTGCCAAATCTGAAAAGAGCAAGACACGGCTTAGGGACTACCTAGCAAAGGTTCCTGTAGTTTATGTGCAGTACTTTTCTTTTCAATGGAAGGACTTTGGCTTTTATTTATAACCATGAATGGAAAAAGCTGTAGTTACTGGTAAATTTTCCCTAAGATGTATCCAAATTACCAAATCTGAATTAAAGAGCAAAGCAGACTGTGTTGGAAATATAGTTTAAAATTCAGAGCACAAGCCTGGCTATGGTGGTCTATGCACTTAATAGCAACATTCAGGAAGTAGAGACAATGGATCTCCAGGAGTTAAGGCCAGTCTGGTCTACTTAGAGAGTTCCAAGCCAGCCTATTACACAGTGAAAGCATCTCAAAAAGAAACAACAAAGTTCAGGGCTCAGAGATTTTGCTCTGGTATATAGCTAATACTGCCCTAGGATCAAGTGTTTTACAAAATTTTGGTCAAGATCAGATTAAAATACAGAATAGATAGGTTACGAACTAGACATAGAAGAGTGGGACGTATAGAAGCAAATCTCTAAATGCAGACGATGATGCCAGCATCACAAATTCAAATTGCTGAAACACAATCAGCTCTTGTCAGCAAGGACACTATTTCAGGAAATGCGCAAACATGTTTGATGTGGCTTATGATTTATCACTAAATTATATACACACACACCCACGAACATGGAGCACCCAAATCTTTTCTATTTCTGCCTTTCCAAACTTGTGCCACTAACGACACATCACACAGAACAGACACTGCCATGATTTCTACAACAACACAAAGACAGTGTACATCCTACTCCATTTGTTCAATCAATGAACACACGGAACAAACAGAAAACCAAGAACAGACTTATATTCTTGATTCAATGCAATTGTTTCAAAATATATTTTTGTACCATAAAGAAAAATATCATATTTGCAATTAAAACTCACATGTTGAAAAAATGTTGCCTTTGTTAACTATTCATTGTGTCTACCCTCAGGTTTTCCCAGGATTATACTGTTAGCGTTGAGCTAGATGAGATTGCCCAGAAGTTGCCAAGCCTCTCCTTTATAAGCAGGGAGAGTCTTTGGTAGCAAGAGCTTCCTGCTTCCACCTACAACACACTCAGCTTTTGTCTCTACTGTAATATGCTATGTGTTAGAAGCTATTAGCAGCATACATTACCATTTAACATGCTCACAGTAGTGACTATGAAATGAAAGGTCAACTAGGTTGAACTAACTGAAGAGTAATTCCAGAATGCTTTACACTTTTCTTCTTTTTTGTGGTGTATGTGTGTGTGTGTGTGTGGTGGTCAGAGGTTAACATTGGGTGTTACTCTCTACTTTATTTTTTGGGGACAGGATCTCTCACTGAAACCGGAGTTCACTGATTTAGCTATGGATTCTACTGTCTCTATGTCCAAAGCACTAGGATTACAGCATGTATTAATTGTCATGCCCAGCCTTTAAGAAAAATGAAGCAATTTATTTGGTATGTGCATGTCAGAAAACAACCTGTAGGAGTCAGTTCTGTCCTTCTCCCATGCTGACTCAGATTGCAGGAAGACGTTACCCACCGAGCCACCTCAGCACATCTATGTCCAGCTCTTTTTAAGGTGGGAGCTAGGAATCAAACTCAGATCTCCTTGTGTATATGGCAAGCACTTTACTGACTGAGCCAACTCCGTAACTGTTGTCACCTTTTATCGAAAAATATAAAGCTAATAAGGTAACCAGATTTAATCAGAGAATAATTTTCAAGTAGATAAGTACATAATACAATAAAATTGTTTTTGCAGTTACACATCAAAGCAGCCTGCTTAAATTACAAATTGTTTCTATTTAGTTGCTGATGCCTGAATTACTTCCTTAAAATAACAGAAATTGAGAACTGAAGGATTAAGCATAGGTTTAACAGCTAGACTATTAAGGATAACTGGATTATTTGCTGAAATTGGTTTTAACAAATTTTCCATAATATCAACAAACTTTTTATAGGCTGAAGGTTCTGGAGTAAGATTAAACTCACTAAATTTTACTTCTTATATAAACAACAAAAATAATGAATACATATTTTTGGTTAAGAAGATTTTATTTTGTGTCAAAGGGAACTTACCCTAAAGGAAATTTCTAGGTTTTCTCCTCCCCATATATCCATTCCAGCATCATATGTTCCAATTTCCTGAAAGTAATCTCTGTCTATTGAAAAAAGGCCTCCGGCCATTGTGGGTGTTCTGAAATTCAATCATAATACTATGCCATTAATTTTAATAATTTAAAATTTATAATCAGTGTTTTTATAAAAGTACTATACTTCTACAGTTGCTTATAACTACAGAACAATGCTTACTCTTACTCTCTTCAGCAACGCTTATGCCCATGGGGTTTTCTGTGTCAGACATGATCTGTACCTGCCCATGCTCTGTTTAAGCCCTATCCTGTCCTTAGCATCTTTCTTGATCCTTAGTACTGATGGACTTTCTATCTCACAGTCCTTAAACTGAATGAATTTCTCATAATCTCCATTTGACCAGGTACTTGACTCCAAAATTTTAGCAAGTAAAAAGGTAGCTGACTATTTTATTCAACTAGACTTGGACATTAGGGTTAAAATGCCAAGTTCTAGCTGGGCGGTGGTGGCACATGCCTTTAATCCCAGCACTTGGGAGGCAGAGGCAGGCAGATTTCTGAGTTCCAGGACAGCCTGGTCTACAGAGTGAGTTCCAGGACAGCCAGGACTACACAGAGAAACCCTGTCTCGAAAAAAACAAAACAAAAAAAAAAAATGCCAAGTTCTAAAGGGTGGCAAATACTGCAGAAATGGCAGGTTAAAACAGGATGAAAACAAAGAGACCCTTTCCTAGATTTACAAAAATCTTAAAGGAAAGGAGAGGATTCAGTGCAGAGCAACATCAACATTCTCCTTGTACAGGAACTGCCATTCTGACCACCTGCGCTGACTACCCACAGCATGTCTACTGCAGAAGACAAGTCCAGGTGTGCACAGGGTAGCATGGAGGTAGAAGCACAAAGAATTACGAAGAGGAATGATAATGAAGGAGGATTTTAATGAATGGGTATCAGTGGTTTCAGTTAACCATTGATTTCCAGGAAGGATGACTGTGAAGGGAAAACCTGACTCTAGTAGGAGGAAATGAAAGTTCTTGGCTCCAGAGATAAAGCTCCTAAGTTCAGAAGTCACTGACACACACTATTCCAGGCCCCTGTAGGGCAGCAGCACTGTCTCTACAGTGGAAGGTGTAGTTTACAAAGTTTTCAAATGTCTAAGAGTCCTTGATTTAACACTGAACTGCACTAAGAGCAGTAAGTACCTCCTTATACTGGTAAGAACTCAGGCTGGAAAAGAATATGAGTGGAAAATAAAAATCTCTTTTACTTCTCCAGAATTGGATTTGAATTTAAGGGAGAATAGGCCAGAGAAACTCAGAAAAGGCGAAAGTGGTATTCCATTACTACAGAAGCTACAGGTGGATGCACCTGGAATAAATACTAGGGTGTCTGTCTGTCTATGTAGCTAAGTCACAGGTCATGTCCTTACCAGCATGCTTTTTATGCCTTCCTGAATAAAGCCACATGTGATCAAGTATAGTAGTAAAAATATATACATTAATGGAAATTCTGTTATACCCTGTTAATTCTAGTTATTTTTAGAATCTTTCTTGATCCTCAGCACTGATGAACTTTCTTAAGACTCTTTAAATGTATTTCTCATAATCTCCATTTAGCATTGTTAGGACCAAGCTTTTCTATGCTTTGAAGTCAGTAAGTACCACCCAGACAGTACATGCTAGTAAAATGTTATAGCACAAGACACAACTCTGAGCTAGTATTTAACATAAGGACACAACTGATTGAGGAGTAGCTTGATTTAAACACGGACTCAATTTAGAAATCTGTAATGTCTTCACACAGAAAAGAAAGAATATGTATGTTATCATCATTTATCATGCATACTAGGAGTTTACAGAATGAAAACACTGTAACTTTGTTAACTGGAGGGGAAAAAAATCTTTCTTTAAAAAATATGTGAAATACGAGTCTTGACTGCCTACAAAACAGACAATTGCTTTGTTTCTCAAAGATCACCTTTAACCCATGATAAAGTGTCACAACTCTGCAATATACTATAAAGAAAATGTCTGACAAATTACCTGACAGGAAGAGTCCGGTCACCTTTCCTTCTGTCCATTTCTCGTTGGGGAACAGGATACCAACGAAAATTGAGCTTCCAGTTGAATCCACCATAGGTCATGTCAGAGCCTGCCATGTACTCGAAAGTATCATCACTGATCACATCGATGATAGGACACACCACTGTTCTCCTGAGGTCAGAAAAGCAAATTTAAAATCTTCAACTGTTCCTACTTACTATAACAGTTATACAACTAAACAATGGTAAAGTTTATTCATGCTATAATCTATACCAAGCCAGTATCAAAAATTATTTGTTAGCTGAGAACCTTCGGTGTTTTTTCATTTCTTCTTTTACACACACTCTTTACTATCTGCCACATGGAAAATATTATAAAGTATTTCAAAAATTAATTTTTAGTGATACACATTTAATCCCTTTTAGGCAAAATTTTTCTTTATAAACAACACTTATCATTTCTATTCTTCAGTTTTTTGTTAGTGGAGAAGTGAGTAGATACTCTACTTTCAGGGAAAATGTTCGGCATTGATGTTACTTAATTAATGGCGACATTCATTACTGTTTTCTAGTCATGTCATATAGTTATATATGTATTTCTCCCTATAGCTTTATCATAAGGCTATCAACTTTGAAGTTGATTTCTTGTACTTTTTTTTTTTTTTTTTTGGTTTTTCGAGACAGGGTTTCTCTGTGTAGCCCTGGCTGTCCTGGAACTCACTCTGTAGACCAGGCTGGCCTCGAACTCAGAAATCTGCCTGCCTCTGCCTCCCAAGTGCTGGGATTAAAGGCGTGCGCCACCACTGCCCGGCTGATTTCTTATACTTTTAATTCAATTACATTTAAAATAATAGCTCAGGACATATATATAAAATTTTGTTTGCTCGTTTGGTTTGTTTTTGGAGACAAGGTCTCTCTATGTAGTTCTGGCTGTCCAGAACTTACTATGTAGACTAGGCTGGATTCAAACTCAGAGATTTTCTTGCCTCTGTTTCCAGAGGTATGAGACTACAGGTAGGTGCCAGATGAAAATTATTATTTTAGTTATTAGAGGGAACTTTTTTCTTTCTGGTTTATATTTCTCTGTATAGACTGTGTGATCATACATTCATAAATTTTCCAGTTGGCTATATATATATAATTTTTTTTTTCAAATTGTAATTTATACTCATTCACACAGGGGTTATAAACACAAAAAGGCAGGAGGTGGGGAAGGGGATGACACTGGAGCGTGGGTGTTCAGGGGGAATACAGATTATCTTTCAGAACAGGGTATCGGGTGGGTGAAGGTTCAGGGGATAGGTCACTATGACTCTGCCTATGATTCACTTGTCCTTATCTAAGTTGGTATTGTCTGCCAAGGCTACCTATTTACAAGGTCTATGACTACTCAGGCTGGTAAACTGTCACAAAAACTGCTTGTTTACAATAGCTTATAGCCATCTGTTTCAGTGTTTATCCACAGAGACCCAAGACTTTATGTTAGCATGCATGTATGTCGCGTCTATTGCTGATTTTAGGCCTATGGCTGATTTTAGGCCTTCAGTGTGTAAGCAGGGCTGCCCCTGACATCTCCTCCCTTCTCTAAGTATAGAAGGGCTGTGGCGATTCTAATCTTACAAAGGCGGGTATAGAGGCCTGACCTCCAGTAATTGAAGGGGACCTTGTAGTGGCTCTCGTCCCCGTTGTTGTGAGGCATGAGGGTCATACCCGTCCCGATGTCTTTTTCCTGGAGAGGGGATACTTTTGACATCAACCCCTATCAGTTAGCTTTTTTAAAAAAAACTAAAAACAATCACGAATGACAATAGCCTTTTTGAAGAAAAAAATGTCTCAAATACAGCCTTTAGTAGATATAGTTTATAAATGTGATATCATATCACATTTTATTGGTGTTTAAAGAAATCTTTTTCTATGAGCTTGTAAATGGCTCAGCGGGTAAATGAATTTGATCACTGGAGTTCAATCTTTGGATCTACATGTAGAAAGAGAGAATCAACTTCCAAACGTTGTCTCTTGATCTCTCCATGACCGCCATGTCTCTTTTCTCATAGTATGTCTTTGAGGCAGCAAGATGGCCCAATAGTTACAAGTGCCTGCTTCCTAACACACCAGTCTGAGTCTGATTACTACACTCATGGTGGAAGGAGAAAACCAATGCCTGCAAGTTGTCCTCTGCCCCCCACACACACACACAAATGCGGGGGGTGGGGGGGGGGAGGAGAGAGACACACAGACAGACAGAGAGACACAGAGAGAGACAGAGACAGAGAGAAACAGAGAGAGAGAAACAGAGACAGACAGACAGAGAGACAGACAGACACACACAGACACGTGTGTTATTTAAAAACTAAAGCATGTCTTCATTTTTTAAAAAATTAAAATTACTGTAGTCACATAAAAATAGTCCATTTTCCTACTTTTTCTATATCCTGCTTGAACATTGTGGTGGAAGCTGTTCCCCTCTTCCACACCAAAGGTGAAGCACCAAGGTTTCCTCTGATGTGTGTGGGCCAGTTCTCATTCTCACTGGGACCGACTTCAGTACCTCAGCTTTACTTGGGTATTTGGTATTAAGATCACAGCATGCCTCACCATGAGTTGGGCCTAGGCTTTGCTCCTGTTACTCTCAACTTGTGTATTTATCAAGGGACAAACAGTACCCAGAATTCATTACAGAAGCCACAAATACCAGTTGCTTTGAATGAATGGACAGCTTGTTTGTTCTCACTTTGTGATGTATACATTTTCCCTTTATGACAACTCAGTAGTGCATTTAAAAAAATGTTTTTGTATTTATCCAGCACTTTATCCATTGGAAACTATTTAGGATATATATTGTCTACTACACAGCCCCAACTGTAAATTATTTTGTTGTTTTAGTCAACTTTCTCCTGTACATCACATACTGCCTTCTCAGTTTAGGTCCATGTTTCTAAAGTTTGTTATCTTTATGTAAGTATTTCCTTAAACCAATCACCTTTTACTTATAAAAAAAGTATTTAGAGAGAGATTCTATTCTTTTGATTCTTCAAGGCAATGGTGTCTTTCTTAAACTGTTGGGTGTCCTCTGATCCAACGCTGGTTTGTTTTCTGTCTCTGAGAACAGATAGCTGTATGCCACCATTTGCTAACGAATAGAATAAATGAAGTGGCCTTACCCTCTCCATTCTCCACTGGGCTAGGAAAAGTCTACTCTATAAAATCTAAACTTGCCACAGCTAACAGAAATTCAACTAATACAGGTCAAGCAGACTGACATTACTTCTTTCCTGATCCTTAGGAACCAAGACAGAATCAGACAATTCTTTGCAATGTGTGTACCACAAAAGCTGATAGTCACAGACGCACTGCAGCAATGCTCACTCTGTATTAATAGCATTACAGAAGTATCCCATACACAACTGAGTAGTATAGGGTACAATGTGCCTCTCTTCAGCCTTGTACTACAAGATGAGAGCTATAGTCTCTGTGAAGATGTCAACAGAGACGAGATAATCTGCCTGCCTTAGTGGTTTCCTTTGAAAGCAGGGACAAGCAAACTTTCCCTGAGTTCACTGTCTACCTGTTCTGGACCTATTTGGTCAACAGAGCACAGAGTAACTATTCTACAACATGGTACTTAATTCATCCCCATTAGGACAGTTCGCAAATGTGTTAACTGCCAGCCTTTAAGAAAGTCGTCTTGTCTGCGTTGTTTGGAACACTCTTAGGGGGCATTTTAAAAGCAATTTGAAAGGATGATATTTTTGTGCTTATTTAAAAACAGAAATTTGCAATGTTCCACACAATTTAAGATAAAAGTACTAAGATGGAATTCACAAACCCAGAAAATTACCTGTCATGTTTGATCCTGGCCAACAGAGGCTCCAGCCACCCTGCTGTACACTCGCAGTGAGCATCTAAGAAGGTGATCACTTGGCCTTTGGACACAGCAGCTCCTTTTAATCTAGCTCTGATCAACCCAGAACGTTGTTCCATTCGAATTACATGAACTGGCACTTTAAGTTTTTTCACATAACTCTCTAGAGGTCTTTTCAAAAAGTCTGAAAATATAACAAAACAAATGAATTACATGAACTGGCATTACCCAAATATAAAGCAATTTTGATTTACAGCATTCCTTCAACATATACATATTGACACAGCACTAGGTGAGCCTCCTTGTCCCATCAACACCACTTCCTAAAGGAAACTAACTTCATGAACTAGCTGCCTCTGTCTTGCCACCTGAGCACTAAGACAGTGTCCATGGCTCAGTTATCACCAGGAAAGGCACATCACCATGCATCATCTATCAGGCTTCACAATTCTCTTCCTAATCATGCTAAAATTCTGCAACACAAGCAAAGAGGCTGAGCCAGGCATGGCAATGCACACTTGTAATCCCAATATCTGGAAGGCGGGAACAGCAGGATTTTGAGTTTAAGGCCAGTGTAGGCTACACAGGAGTTATAAGATCCTGTCTCAAAAATTAAAATGCCAACCCCCCCACTCACTTTCATGTGTGTGTGCACATGAAAGAAAAGAAAAAAAAAGAATATTCAATCTAGAGAACAGAGAAAAGAAATACTGTATGTCACAACTATTATTTTTTAAGATTGTGAGATTTCTTCTAAGACAGAAACAATGTGTCTCACTGATCACCATAGTTTCTGACTATAGACTTAGCAGGAGGCAGAAAGTAAAAATCTCCTAAGAGAAATGGTAGACAGGAACTGAAAGGTAAAGAAAGACCCTTGTCAGACAAGTGTGAATTAAAAACTATTGATGGTGTTGGGACCATGTCTTTCTAACTAATGTGAGTTAATAGGTATGTATAATCTACCTAAGCATAATAGGGCCCCAGACCTTAGTATGCCCACAGATGTTAGCACAACTGACTCCATGATAGAAGTACCATTCATGTTGTAAAACTCAGCCTCATTTCATAGAAATTATGGTATGTAATTAAGAGGCTACTTAAATACTGAAAGCAGGGATCCAAAGTGTTCCCTATTAGATCAGGTAGAAAAGACAAATGGAAGCAAAATGATTCCGTCTGGTAAGACATTAGTAAAATCATCAGAAATCCAAAACCCTCCAAAAGGACAGGGCGGTATCAGATTACTAATCTTTTCTGATTAACTTATTTCCTAGTATTTGTGCTTCAATAGTGTTTCAAAAATAGCACTATGATTTCATGAACTAAGTCATAAAGTGAGAAGAAGATAACGAGATTCTGAGTAAAATGGTATGAACAATGGCAATCTGAGAAAAACATTTTTGTGTTGACAATGAGTAGTTTTGTGACTATTCTGCATAATTTTAAACTTGCTTAATCTTCACAGTTATCTGTAAGGTTGTGTTGTTACACACACTTTAGAAATGAGTATCTAGCTCAGAATATCAAATGAATTTGATCAAGGACTGTTATGGCCCAGGCTTGCCTAACTTTAATCCCATCATTTAACACTGAACAGAGCACCATACAAGTACTGGCCAGGCATAGTGGGGATACCTGTACTCCTGGAACTTGGGCGATGGGGCGTAGGAATAAGGATCTTAAGTTTGAGGCCAGACTGGCCTGAGCTTTGTAGCAGGTCTCTATCTCAAGAAGCAAACAAAACTAACAATGAACTCAACAAGCAAACAGAATATAATGGAAGGGATTACAGGAAATGTGGAACACTTAATCAGTACAAATATGGATTAGCATTTAGTCTATAAGTCTAAACCTGAACAGAATCTTATCTGTGGTGATTCTAGGTATGCTCATTGGGCATGCTCTAATATCTTAAATCGATCAAAGTTGATTGTATGATAAACAATGTCTCCCAATAGGTTTTTTCAAACAGTTTTTAAAATAAGCCTTAAAAACCAAGGCAATCTAATTCTAAAGTCCTACATTTCTGAAAGTTATTAATACTGTCTTGTCTATAAACAACAAGTTTTTAATGCATGATTCTGTAGCACTATAACAAATTCCCTTGGCATTTCTGACATCTTTGTGACTTTTATACAATGGACACTAAGAAATGTGTCCATCAGAAACAGAATCTAATCAGAAACTAATGCCATCAGAAACAGGCAATTTGGGGAAAATGTAACACATGCGATTTGGGGCACTGAAAGTCTACAGATGAGCTCCTACACAGTTCTTAGATCCTTTTCTGGCTCCTTCCCCTCTTCACTTAGCAAACAGTCCTATGGAGTCACTAAGGATTTTTCATTTCACAGAAACGTATACAGAAAGATTTCATTGCCATCTGACTTGTTCATACAGATAGAATTCTATCAAATACTTCACTTTACCTTACAATCTATTATACAGGCAGAGTGCCATACTTGGAAATTTCTATCTCAGTACACTAAAAACTGCAAAACCAATATTGACCATGTACCAAGCAGATTTAAAACAAATCCACATGCTAAAAAAAAAAAAAAAACAACCAAACAACAAACAAACAAAAAAACAAGAAAAGTATGCTATTCCCAATAACATCTGAGAAATATTAGCTAGAACACTATAAAACAAAAAACAAAAAACAGTACAGCCAGGACAAATAAGCTTTGGATCAAATAATGGTGTGCAGCAGCCCAAACAGAAGAGTCCATAGATATTATGTTTTGAAACTCTGGTGAGAATTGTGTTCCCAGGTGTCTTTTGGGGGGGCGGGTACAGGTCTTGGAAGGTCAAAAAAAGCTTCTAGAAATAATTATCTGAGCACTGAGGGTGATTAGAAGGTAAGCAGGTTGGGAAGATGGTGAAGAACATTTCCTAGAGAACAGTGTTCTGGGCATGGGAAGATAGGGCAGCAAAGAAAGTGACCCACAGAACAAATTCAAAGGAAGCTATGGACAAGCCAGGAACATGGGTCTAGGTAGCAGTAAATGGCTCAAATATGACTAGAGTTGGAGCCAGTCACACATGTCTGGGAGAACTGCACCCATTATATTTTTATCTTTTAAATTTTATTGACTTTTATTTTATATATATGAGTATTTTGCCTGCATTTAAATCTCATAACCACATGTGTTCCTGGTGTCCAAGGAAGTCAGAAGAGGGTATTGTATCCCCTGGGGCTAGAATTATAGATGGTTGTGAGCTATCATGTGGGTGTAGGAAATAGAATCCAGGTCCTCTGGAAGAACAGCTACTGCTCTTAACTGCCAAGCCCTGCATGTTTCCTCTTACAAACTTATTCTACATGTGGTGTGGAGAACAGATGGGAAAAGTAAACACTAATACAGACAGACAGGATTGGTTGGTCTATATTAGAGTGCAGGTGAGAAATATTGTGTCTCTGGAATAGAAAAAAGTAGATACACAGAGTTACTGCTGTAACTCTAGCTCCAGGGGGTCTGATGCCCTCTTCTGGACACCTGCACTCACATGCAAGTCAATACACAAACACATAATTAAAATCACATAGAAAAGAATGAAGAGCAATAAGAATCTATTTCCTGTAGTTCTTCCCAAAACTTTCCCATGTAAACAAATACTGGCACAGCACATGACACCACTGAGTGCTAAACAGATGGGCTGTGGGGAAAAAAAAAAAAGCAACTGGGAAATACTGGGTTTCTGATTTAACAAGGTCTACCTTTTCTATAGCATCTACAACATGAAATCTCCGAGGGTTCAGAGTCAACAGTGCTGGTTCAAGTTACTTTTCATTAGTGTGCCTTTTCCTAGGAGTATCTCATGAAACAGATTAGGATATTCTAAATCTATGAAAAATCCTGATATTCTCAGAAGGGTATCTAAGCAAGAGGTGTGACAGATATATGTGAGAACAAAGTCAGATTACACACCACATTTTAATCATGCTTAATTATTTTATGCAGATCAATCCTGAAATTTAGAAAAGAAGACAACAGGAAGCCTCAGAAGAGTCCAGAGAACTCTAGTCTGAACTCTATTTTGCTGTCAAGAGTTCTTCCTGCCACTCAGAACTAAATTTCTCCCCTCATGATCAGAATTGCAGCTTTCCACAAAGAAAATTCTAACAAAATTGGCCGGTTTTTTCCTGTTCAACATCAACATCACATTTTAAAGCATTATTTCTTTTTCCGAGTAAGATTAAGATGCAGCACAATTAAACACTTAAATAATACGTTTATGAATCACAATGGTATACTTATGTGAATGAGTTTAAATGGCAAGAATTTTCAGGTAAATTGGAAGTTTACATAAAATTATTAGGTAAAGTTACAGCAATACTTTGAAAGCTGTTAGTGATCAATCAAAGGTCTGATACCACTGGTATTAAAATGCGTAATTTACCTCTTTCACTGGCATCATCTACAAGAACAATCTCTTCTATCATGTGTCTTGGCGAGCGATTAATGACACTATGGACTGTTCGCAGAAGTGTGCTCCATGCCTCATTGTGGAAAACAATCACCACACTTGTTGTCGGAAGGTTATCTGGATACACCTTTGTTTTACACCTAGAGACAAAGCAAATGCCTTTATAAGACACCTTAAGATACTAAATGAATCTGTACTTAGAAAAGTTGACAGAACAACAAAAAGTTTGTGCTAATGGTGAAACTATAAGTGATTTTCCATTTAAGTTTTTTTTTTTTTTGGTTTTTGAGACAGGGCTTCTCTGTGTAGCCCTGGCTGTCCTGGAACTCACTCTGTAGACCAGGCTGGCCTCGAACTCAGAAATCCACCTGCCTCTGCCTCCCAAGTGCTGGGATTAAAGGCGTGCGCCACCACCACCCAGCTCCATTTAAGTTTTGATTAATGTTGCAAGCATAAATAATACTGATATAGAGGAATAAAAAATTATTTTAAAGATACTGCCTACAGTCTTAAAATAATTTCTCCTGATGCAGACTTTTGTTTTCATTCATTTTATTTATTTACTTATTTATTGTTTTTTCATGTTTGTTTATTTGTTTTTTGAAACAGGGTCTCACTATGCAGTCTTAGCTGGCCTGAGACCTGATATGTAGACTAAGGTCCCTTGGAACTCACAGAGATCTTCTGTCTCTGCCTCCCAAGTACTGGGATTTAAAGGTGCACACCACACATGGCTAGGTTAATTCACATAAATGAAGAATGAAATAAAGCTATATTATCAATCTCAAATTGCTCTTTAAGAACCAATTGGCTAAAAAAAAACCAAAAAGAACCAAATAACCTTAACAAAAGTGTAACCATCACAAAATAAAAAATAAAATAAAAAACAGATGCATTTACTAAGTACCTATCATGTGTTATGTTCTTCATCTTGGTAGTCATTCTGTAAAGCAGACACTTGGAGCCACCTGTCCAGGTGAATGAGGTCTTTCAAGGTTATTATAAAAAGGAGAGACAACCGTAACTTCCTCTGCTTTCCTGTCTTAGCACATGATTTATCCCTCTCACACGTGGTAGACTCTGTGATGGAAAACCTTTGTCATGCTGTAGACTTTGCACCTTCAAAAACACTAAAGTAGATAAATCTCTTAACCAGCCTTGATGGTAGCATTATTACTATTATCATCATTATTAACTGAGAGAGGATTAATATGAACTCTGTGTGTGTGTGTGTGTCTAATGTGCACATCTGCAATGTGTATAAGAAGAACTAAACAAAGAACTAAGGATGAACAAAAAAGCCACATTTGTAACTAGCAGCATTCTACTATTCTGTCCCAGTGAAGCATCACATTCCATTATGACAACTCCAGTGGTAGACTGGGACTATGTCACTATCAAGGTATCATATGCAAGTTGGTCCAAAAGACCAAACGGGAATTAATGGTGAACCAGCTGTGTCTGAGAAATGCCCAACACTTAAGTCAAATATGAATGCTCAGATCAAAACTGTATTATACAGATAAGAATAGACATGTAAATAAGTATAACTAAATCCACACCTTGACCATTACAGCATATTCAGATGCTATGCTAAATGAATAAAAACAAAATGTACACTCCAAAGCATCAGCTGGAAGCTGAAATTTGTATCAGCTCAAACTGTGCCTCAGGAAAGGAGGGAAGAGAATAAAAACAGTATTAAACAGAAAGCTAGAATAAATCGGATTTCATGAAAACTTGGCTCTCCCCAACTCTGTCCTAGTAGTGCATCTGTCCTTGGGTTACTCAATGTTATGTGCTATGGCTCACAAAGATCCGCCTGGGCTGGACGGTCTCAGTTCAAAGTAACTCAACCCTCATGCGGCCCTCCTCACACTCCAGTTCCAGCTTTCCTAGACAACTCCTCAAACTCTCACAGCTCAGACTTCTAAAACCACTCTTCCCCTCCTCATTTACAACTCTGCTTCCAGTATCACAAAAGAAGTAAAAAAGCTTCCAGAAGAGAATTTCCATAATGCCACACACCGTCCTGTTAGTATTTAGACTATAAAATCATGTTTTTTCCTCTATACAGGGCTTGAATGATTAGTCTTGTCTACACACCTTCTCACCTATTGATGTCCAAGGCCTTTGCTTTTAACACTTTAAAACTTCTTCCCTCTCAAGGGAGTCATCTCCATCAACACACACTGTTAGCCTCTCTGTCCTCCCCACACTCTTGCCTTGCCTCATCAGAGCTGTCTCAGCTCAGACGCACTGTTCTACAGCTAGCTTCACAGCTCACTCATCCCAAGCTGATTATATTATGGAATATGGCAAACACAGAGTACACACCCAATATATGTGAGCAGAACGAGCTGGTAGAGAGCAGATGATGATGTAACCACCACTAAGTGAGAAGAGAACTCATCTGCTCACAGACTATCCCTTTACCATATTATTTGTCCCTAAAGGAAAAACTATGGTGGGTCTAAAGGAGTTTTATTTGGTTTGTTTTGACTTGTTCACAAATAATATTATTCTCTTTATATTATATGATTATTTGGGTACTTATTATGTTGGTAAGGTTCATATTCAGAATGACATGTGACTTTTGTTCATTTCTACTACTATAAAGTATCTTATTCTATTTACTACCTGTTGTTATTTGAGACAGTCTCACTATGTAGCCCTGACTGGCTTGGAACTCACTATGTAGACCAGGCTGGCCTTGAACTCATAGAGATCCTTCTGCCTCTGCTTTCTGAATGTTGTCATTAAAGGCATGCACCGCCATGCAGACTTCCTATTTTACTAATAGAAGTTTAAGATTTTAAATTTTGGAACAAACTTACTGCTATAAACATTTTGCCTTTGTCTCCTGTTGCATGCATATATACATACATGTATAAATACATATGTATGTATATATGTATGTGTACACACATACACACACATATATACATATACATATACGTATACGTATACATATACATATATATATATCTAAGGTATCAATGAGTGAAACTGTTAAGTCATGAATGATATAAATGCTGATTTTAGCATGAAAGGACACATTTTCAATATAGCTAGACCAAATTACTTTCCAGTAGTATATGACAGTATCAAATGATTTGCCACTGAGTTGGTTTTTAAAATTATTATTAACAAGTTGGAATAATTTGTCATATTCTCACAGTTATTTGAATAATCTCTTCTGTAAAATGTATTCAAATCTCTCACCCCCACCACCCTAAGACAAGGTTTCTCTGGGTAGCCTTGACTTGCTTGCAACTCATTTTGTAGACCAAGCTGTCCTTGAACTCAGAGATCTGTCTGCCTTCACCCAGCTCAAATTTCACATTTTTTTTAAACTGGGCTAGTTTTCTTTTTGATATGTAGGAGCTGTACTACTGGATTTGAGCACTTTGCTAGTTATAAATGTCACAAATAGTCTCTTTAGCAATAACTTGATTGCATATACTTTTCCCCCTCTCTTATTTAATAAGCAGAAAGTCTTTAAGGGGCTGGTTGTCTATCAATGGTAGAGCACTTGGCCCAGCATGAACACGTCCTTGGGTTTGGTCCCTATCTAATCTATCAATTCCCCCTCCCTTTTTTGTGTGTGAATCTTATTATCTGTTTAAGAAATCTCTTCCAGGGGCTGGAGAGATGGCTCAGAGGTTAAGAGCACTGGATGTTCTTCCAGGGGCCCTGAGTTCAATTCCTAGCAACCATACGGTGGCTCACAACCATCTATGAGATCTGGTGTCCTCTTCTGCCCTGCAGGCATATATGTAGACAGAATGTTGTATACATAATAAATAAATCTTAAAAAACAAAACTGGGGATGGAAAGATGGCTCAGCTGCTCTTCCAGAAGTTCTGAGTTCAATTCCCAGCAACCATATGGTGGCTCTCAACCATCTGTAATGGGATCTGATATGTCTGAAGACAGCGACAGTGTACTCATATACATAAAATGAATAAATAAATCTTAAAAAATCTTTTCCAAGTTTAAAGAGATGTCATATGCAATCATTTATGGCTCTGCCTTTGTATTTATATTTATGATACACAGAATACAAATTGTTTTCTATGCTGGAAGCAAAAGTACAATTTCTCTTTTGTCCTTAATTACAGGAGATTCACTCAATGGCATTTGTTGCTTAAAAGATCATCCCTTCAGGGCTACACAGTGACCTCTTAGTCATCAATTAAATGTTCATGTCTGAATGAGATGTGAGATAAACTGCCTATTCTGTTCCACTGATCTATGGTATTCCTACAAGAACGTCAGTATCTTGACTACTATAGCTTTTAAAGAAATCTTGATTAAGTCTACAACAATGCCTGGCTCTCCTAGCTCTTTGTATTTCTAGTGACACAATCAACAATCAGCTAATCAAATTACAAACACACACAACATATAGTCACAATTATGACTATAACTACACTAAATTAACAAGCCTGAGTGAATCAACATCTTTATAGTATTGATCATGATCATAGGATATTTTCTTCGTTTATTTATTTATTTATTTATTTAATTTCTCTCAATAGTACTTTAGAATTTCCTTCAAGGAGTAGATATACCCCCACTCCCAACAGACATTTGTTATGTTCTAATAATATCTAAATAGATATTTCAAAAATATCTTCTAGATCTTGCCTTAAAACAACATATATTAATATCTCTTCCTTAGAAATATAGACACCCCCCAACCATCTACCTTACTGAACACTTATGGATTATAATCCTCTACCTATAATCCATTTGAGGATAAAAGGTTGAGACTAAGGTTGAGGCAGAGCCTATATATCTTCAGTCTTTCCTCAATCTCACAACCTTCCTGCCTCAGGCTCCTGAGTACTGAGAGTAGAGCACACCTGGCAGAACTCCAGTGTGACACTGAATCGAAATAACAACATAAGCACTCTACATGCCCCTGATCTTCCAGTCAGAATTCAACACAGCTAGCTGTTGTAGGGTTTACCTGCTGCGCTGCTCTGTTCAGACGCCCTACAGGTCAGATTAAGGAAATGCCCTTCGAAGTTCTTAAGGATAGCAGGACAATAATAAATTTTATCAAATATTTTCTCGTATTTAAAGAAATAGCCACATGAACATATCCTTTTTCTGTTACTGTTGTGAATTTCAATGACTTTAAAATGACTTAATCATCATTCTATATATGATAGTTTGGCTTGAGTATATGAAATTTACATATTGTTAGATTCAATTAACCTTTCACTTGTAAGGCTAACACTCCTTGTTTAGTATGTCATCTAATTTTACTGATCACTCTGATTTCATGACATACACTGGTATGTTCCTTCTTTTCCTAATAAATGCTTGGCTTTGTTTCTTCTTCCTTAGTGACAAGACTGTGCATGACTGCAAGTTTGTTACTGTTTATAATGTCTGTATAAAGGCCTTAAATAATTTACGGATTTAACAGTGATACTACTGTATAGTTTCTGCTCTCACATCAGTTATTGTAGTGAGAGTTTTGGTTTCTTTAAAAACCCAGCTATGTTATGTAAACATACATAATCCCAGGTGTGGGATACGGGACTGCTTTAGATTCTCCAAGGCAACAGACTATTTGCCTCATGCATGCTCTGACAGGGTCATGATTCTGCCAGCTGCAGCCAGTTTAATTCTGAGGACTCCGGATAAGGTAAAAATGCCAAGACCCAGAGAGGGTAATGGGGATGTTCTGAAGAAAGTGTGGCTGTTCCTCCTGCTGGTTCCTTCTCCTGCTGCTACTACTGCCGACGGTTGAGAGAAAAGAGACGAGAAGCTGGAGAAGAGGCTGACTAAATGAAGACAGACTTGCCTCAAGGAACTAAATGCCCCTCATCAGCAGGAAGTAATTTAAAGAGACTTATGTCCCCTTTCCCCTCCAAACTTTTTTCTCTTCTACCTGGTGGTGGGATATTGGAAGGAATAAAGGTTGGAAGGGAGGTAGAAATAAAAGAACCCAAACAAAATAGACTAAAAATGCCAACAAGTTATATTTTATAGGAACTGATAATTTAAATTTTCCAGATTTTATTTGATTGTTTTTCTGTTTTTATGTTTTTGAAACAGAGTCTTATAGAACTCACTATGTATAGCATGCTGGCCTTGAACTCAGAGATATTCCTGCTAAGAGCTAGGAATTAAAGGCATCAAAGGCTTTGATCTAAAATTTTAAATATGCCTATAATATCTACTTATAAAGGTACATAACATCTACATTATTGCAGATTTTTATTTTACTATTTGTTTTTGTGATTCCCTGTGTGTGAAATGTACACGTAAGTGCAAGTGCCCTCAGAAGCTAGAAAAGGGAGTTAATGGGACCAAATTGAGCGAGTGGGCCTAGAGCAAGAGGGAGAAGGGAGGGAGGGGTGGGGGAGAAAAAGGAGTTAGATCCTCCTAAAGCTGGAAAAGTTAGTAGTTGTGGGCTATCCATTGTAGGTGCTTGGAGTGAAACGTGGGTCTCCACAAGAGCAATACATGCTCTTAACTCCTGAGCCACATCTTCCCAGCTCTCCTTCTAAAGAATTTTTATGCATGCAATTTGGTACTACTGTCTACAGGTACCGTGTTTTCCAACAGAGGTCTAGACTCTCTTGTCTTCCATAATGGAGGAAGTATATCATCTCAGTTTATAGGGGTCAAAACAATGGTTGTCTCTGGAAGTGGGAGAAGTAACTGGAGAAGTAAATAAAAGAACTTTATTTACTTGGTTTAGATGATGCTACATACACCGAAAATCTTTCTGTAAAAGGTTGAACATATGAATGTTTTGCTTTGTTTTTGTTTTTGTTTTGTTTTTTTTTTGAGACAGGGTTTCTCTGTGTAGCCCTGGCTGTCCTGGAACTCACTCTGTAGACCAGGCTGGCCTCGAACTCAGAACTTCACCTGCCTCTACCTCCCAAGTGCTGGGATTAAAGGCGTGCGCCACCACTAACCAGCATGAACATATGAATGTTTTCGAAAGTGTTTAGAATCCACTACTAATTCATTTAGAGAAGTAATCACTTTCCTAGTTCCTGGGTAAGCAGAACAGTAATATCCGGGGGTGTTACTTCATCAGTACTCAACTTAGGCTTCACACAGAATTCAACAGGAACTGTGCCAGAGCTATCAGCACTAAGGCAAAGTACTTGTTGGGAACACAGACAAGCCTCCATTCACACCAACTATATACTATATACTTACCCCTCTAACCTTACATCTGGTAAAGATCTGTTGAATGCAATCATCTCACTTGCCATTAAGTTGAACTGATTGATTTTAAACATCTCTTTCATCTTTTCTTGATCCTCTTTAGGAATGACGACTGGTTTCCCCATTTCTCCAGGACCTTCGTGAGGCTTCTGAACTAGCTCTGGAACTAAGAAAGAAGAAGCTTAACTGAAAACCAATTTCATAACAACTAATGCATGCTTTTAAGTAACAACATTTAAGTTAAAACTGCCCTCAACAAGCAGAGCAGACTCATCTGGGCTCAGTAGATAAAGGGGCCTACCACTAAGCTCAATAGCTTTGAGTTTGTTGCCTAGAACCTGAACAATGAAAAAGGAGGAACCCAGTCCTGCAGGTCCTCCTCTCATCTCTTATGTACACCACACACAGCACTATATACAAAGATGCAAAACACAGACTAAAGTTAAAATTGTTATTGGTTCCAGAAGGTCCTACTAGTAAGTTGTATTCATGTCTGGTCTCAGGGATTCTGCGGACAATGGGTAGAAGACCTTGTGCTTGATGGGTTTTGGGGGTTTTTGTTTGTTTGGTTGGTTGGTTGTTTTTTGTACTTGGATATGTTCTATGACCCACAGATCTGTAGAGCACAACCTTGTTCATCTTTTCCTTGAAAATAGGCTTTGTTTTTTTCTCTCTCCTATTTCTTTTAACACACTAGTGAGTGAAAAACAGTGATAACTAAAAGAAGTATCACAGCTGACTCTCCTTAAAACTGGACATGAAGTTGGTAACGTGCCTGCCAGCTAGCTGAAGTGGAGCAGCATGTGGCTGCAATCTCAGTGCTGGGGAGGTAGACAGGAGGATGTTTGAGCATTGCTGGCCAGATAATTTCACCCAATAAGTGAACTTCCAGCTAAGAGATTGTGTCTCAAAAAATAAAACATTATCAGGGCCAATGGTGGCCCTAACCTATAATGTCAGCACTCAGGAGGTTGAGGCAGGCAGATCTCTTAAGTTTGAGGCCAGCCTGGTCTACAGAGTGAGTTCCAGGCCAGCCACGGCTACACAGAGAAGTCACATTTCAAAAAGACAAAACAAATAAAAAAATAATATGCAAAGTTATAAAGGAAGTCAGCAGACATCAACTTGGCTTTTGTGTGCCACACAGACATAATCTCACACATACGCATCCACAGACTCTCTACAACTCAAATCTCATGTGGAAGGAAAAAAACATGACCACTGCTCCCCTTATTAAACTTTAAAATATCACTGAATAACAGTACAGGGCCAGGCAGATGGCCCGGTGTTAAACTGCCTGCCACACAAGCTGGATAACACAATTCCATCCCTGAAACCCTGGATCGTTAGATGTAGCTCACATCTGCAATACTAGCCCTCCTATAGAGAGCTGGGAAGAAAAAAAACAGGACAATCACCCAGAAACTTAAAGAGGCAGCTAGTATGGAGCACATCAGCAGAAACAAGAAAAACCCAGCCTTAAACAAGGGTCAGGAAAAAACAACTCCCAAAAGTCGTCCTCTGATTTTGACACACACCCTCGGCATATACATGCACACATATATAAAGGAACAGAAAGAACAGGAAGAGAGGTAGTAGGGCTTTGTTGAGACCTGTGAAGGGAAAGTGCTCCCTCCACCCCACCCCCATTTATTTATAAAAGCAATTTTTATAAATCCACTTTTTTAAAAAATCTGTTCTATTAAATGACTACCATTCATAAGAATGAGTTATATCCCTAGTTCTGGGTAGAAATATAACATTCTAAACTGTCTGAAAGATGAGTCCGTCAGTCACCTATATCAGAGAACTATATGGTACAGACACTTTAGAAACAGTACAAGGCCTATAAAAAACTGTAGGTGAGCACAATGGTCTCACTAGTCACTCTCAGTGTCCTACTCTGCAATGGTCCCTTTGGCCACTGCCCATTCTCATCTCTTGAGGATGGCCCAGTTCACTTTGCAACAGACTGTTTACGCTAGTCTGCTTGCTCTGTTGGAATTCTTTCAGCAGAGATCTTAAGAACAGAGTAGCAGAAAGGACACCAGAGCTGCAAAATAGGAAGTTATTCAGTGTGTTTCCAACAACTCTCTCAAGAATATAAAATGTATCCACAGACTCACTAAGAAAAAAATATAGTTTTCTCATTGTTGCTGCGATTTTAAGATAGATATTAAAATATTTGACATCATAGAAGGCTCGAGTAATGCCAGGACACACCTTTAATCCCAGCACTTGGGAGGCAGAGGCAGGCGGATTTCTGAGTTCAAGGCCAGCCTGGTCAACAGAGTGAGTTCCAGGTCAGCCAGGACTAAAGGGAGAAACCCTGTCTCGAAAAAACAAAAAACAAAAAAGAAAACAAAAACAAAAAAAGAAAAAAGAAAACAAAAATTTTTTAAAAAAGGAGGCTCAAGTAATATAGTTAAAAAAAAATAAAAATAAAATAAATCCTGCCCACTATCTGCCAAGCAAGCGAACCTTTTAAGAGGTGGGACTAGCAAGTGAGTATATATCCACGAAGGGATATTCACATCCAGTCCCCACCTCACCCCTTCACTGTTTCCTGGCCATCTGAGGTGAGCAGCTTCCCCTACTACACACTCTGCCCTGGCCATGATGCACTGGCCTCATCATGGCTAAAGAACATTTAGTTATCTTTCGTAATGTCACAGTGGCAGAAAGCTAGTGTGCTTCTCCGAAGTAATGCTCTACCACTGCTGATGTCCTTCTCAGTTTAACACCAGATGCCCTCACCATCACAAAACTACTTCCTCCATCTCCCCCTTAAGATCTGACTCAAACACAGCTCTCCTCCAGAGCCCATGAACTTCATTACCTTTTCTGAGATTCTGTGTTCAGTTTTTATTCCATAAGCAAAGGATTATCAGCATGTTTCATGCTATTATTATCAACCATTTCTCCATTACTTTGTATTTTCGTACAAAAGTTGTTCCTTCTCTTTGAAGTCTGTCGCTAGTGTTTCAAAACCATATTGACCTTAGGATCTTCAAGAATAACCCTTTTCTTGTGATTTCAATACTACACTGTCCTACCTGCTGAATTTCCTCTTCCCCCTTTTTACCAAAATCCATCTCTCTCCATGCACACACACACATGTGCACAGATATTCCTTTAACACTTTATTACCCACTTCCTTCATGCTGAAGCAGCCTAAAGAAGCTGCACAACTCTGGTTTTCAATAGAACACCCAATCACGGCCTTCCATGTTTACATTCCCTGAAATGGCACTTACAGAGGTATTACCAAACAAATCATAAACAATTCATCTTGCCATACATGGTGGTATACACCTGCCATCCTAGCATTTAAAAGATCAAAGAAGAAAATGGAAAAAGGAAAACAAAACAAACAGTGTTGTGTGTGGATGTGTGAGAGGGGAAGGGGAGGAAAACAAACTGCATGTCAGTAATATGTGCACAGAACTTATTCCTAACTTTCTAAGACCCAGAGTCTCACCCAGACTGCTCCCCTGATGGAGTCTGCCTCAGCAATCTGTAAGGAGACATGAAGGTCAACTTAAACTTTTCTTTCTTTCTTTCATTCAAACTTTCATGACAGGCTGCAAGTAGTCCATGTACCCACGTCTCTTCTAGTCATTTCTCTTCTAGCACACAACCACCAATTCATTCAAAAGTCCCAGTCTTGTTAGATGATTTAACACCTTGTCTGAAATCCTTTGAGGGTGTGCCACTGCCTGCAGATGAGCCAAAATCTCCAGCATGCCACATGATCCTCTTTAGGCCTACTGTGTAGGCATCATGTTCATCTTTGACAAGTTTCTTAAAGGCAGAAATTCTTTTTAGATGTATTTATTTTATATGTATGAGTGCTTTGCATATACATTATGTGTCAAATCCACTGGAACTGGAGTTACAGATGGTTGTAAGCCACTGTGTGGATGCAGGGAACTGAACCCAGGTCCTCTCCGGGAGCAACTAGTGTGCTCCTACCTGCTAAGCCATCTTTCCAGCCCAAAACTTTTCTATTCTTGTCCAGTACCTATCCAGCTTTAAACACATTCTCTAATTGAGTTTTCATGTGCTACAGAGTCTCTATTGTCTCTGCATTCCAGACAGACACCAGAAGCTCCAACTCTAACTGACAATACATTAAAGTGGGGTGAAGGAGAGGAAAGCCACTCTGGAAAAAGAATACCAGTTTCAGGCTGGAAAGATGGCTTAGTGGTTAGGAGCACTGACTGCTCTTCCAGAGGTCCTGAGTTCAAGTCCCAGCAATCACATAGTGATTCACAACCATCTGCAATAGGATCCAATGCCCTCTCTGGTGTCTGAAGACAACATACTCATACAAAATAAATAAATGTATCTTAAAACAAACAAACAAACAAAAAAAAAACCCCAGCAGTTTCTTACCAGTGAGAGGTAACACTTGCCCTCTGGGCTAAAGGGAACAAACAGGGTGCACAGCTCTACTATCAGTCTAAAGAAGGCACTGTTTTGTTAGTAATGTTGTGTAGTAGCAGAACCGTAAAAGTAGTATTTTGTGAATGTATATAAATGTGTAAGTAGACTGAACCTAACCTAGGTATCACTAACATCCTGTTCCAGCAACTAAGCAGAGCTAGTTATGTAAACCTACCTATAACAATTATAATTAAACAGGCACAGTTTCTAACTCAAATAAATAGCTTTTAGATCACAAATTTTGGAGAACCAAGTATCTTCCTCCTTATAAAAATTAAAGAGTCAAAGAAAATTAGTACTGGACTAATAACTACATATAATTTCTTCAAAAAGTAAAATGCCAAGCCAGGCATGGTGGTGCATACCTTTAGTCCCAGCACTTGGGAGGCAGAAGCAGGTGGATCTCTGAGTTTGAGGACAGCCTGGTCTACAGAGTGAGTTCCAGGACAGAGAAACTCTTATCTCAAAAAACAAACAAAACAAAACAGCAAACAAACAAACAAACAAAAAGAGAGTATTGAATAACCCATTCCCAGGGGTCATATAAGACCACTGGAAAACACAGATATTTATGATTCATAACAGTAGTAAAATTACAGTTATGAAGTAGCAATGAAGATAATTTTACAGTTGGGGGTCACCACAACAGGAGGAACTGTGTTAAAAGGTTGCAGCGTTAATAGGTTCAGAACCACTGCTCTAGAGAATGAGAGTCAAGCAGGAGACAGGATACCTGCTAACAAAGCTTTAATGTTCCACTCTGCATTATGGCATTAGACCAATCTTCATTACAATTTTAGTAGTTCCAACTATGAGATTTCTTAGTCATTTAGTAATATAATTTGTAGAAAATTAATTATATTATCAAATTAAAAAACTAAACTGAGCAAAGTCAATGACACTTTCGACATTCAACTGTCAGAAGAACCAACCACAACATTGTTAGAAATATAGTCACCACATAGGAACTTAGGGATTACTATTCGTCTTAAGACTTAAATCTATATATAAATTTAAATTTTATATAAAACATAATTTAAACTGTTAAATATACAGCTATAAATCTAAATTTGAAATACAGTAGAAATGACCACTATACTCAAGAGGGCAGCTGTATAAAGGCACTCACCGTCTCCAGCAGGAAGTCCTCTCTCCTTCTTCTCTTCACATTTGTTGCACTCACTGAAGTAAAGCAGCAGGAACATATCCAAAAGTACCCAAACCAAGGAGGTGGCTAGAACCACCTTGCAATATGCAAATTTTCTCATGGCACTTTAAATCAAATGTAAAATTTTAAAATATATATATATATAAATATACAAATATCATGAAAATTATTCCAATATGGTTTCATCAGAAATCACAGTCATATCCTATAAAGAGAAAAGGGGGAAAATGACTCTTGAATTCAATACCTAAAAAATGGATCATATGAATAATTTGACATATAAATATTAAGATATGAATTAATATCATTAATAAGAAAGTCCATTATTAAAAAAGAAAGTCCATTATTATATAAATAACTCTTATAAAGCAATATTCAATAGAAAATGGGTAAATGGTATAAAGAGATATCTAAATAGCCAATAAAAATGTATAAAAATGTGCTTATTTTCTTATAATTGAATATGTAAATTAAAACAGCAGACAGCTACTACTTCAGTCTCATAAAAACATGGGTCTTAAATTTCTTTCTTCCCAACTGTTTTACTAAGTTCTAAGACAAAAGCCATAACAATTAATCAGCCCAAGATCTTCAGCAAACAGTGATTCCAGTCTGAATATCCAGTTCTCCTCCAGCTGGTACTGCAGTCTCTCGGACTAATTCCTGTCCTCTTTCCCCCACCAAATCCTATGTACCTCAAGTCACTACTTACCTAGAAAACATTCCTAGAATGCACTGCAGGAAAGGGAAGGGATTCTAAGACTTACTCCTAAACTCTGATGTCCTAAGTTTACTTCCCACTCTTCTGCATTCTATGACACTCTTATATTGTCATCAGAAAGTGACAAGGATACTCTAAGTAAAACTGTTTCTAGCAAGTCAATATTTACCTTGGAGAGCCCTGGAGTAGCCTGAGAATAATGTCACTGAATAACTAACACAAAAGCCAGTGTTGCTGCTCACTAGGCCAGAAACAAATCAAGTGTATTCAATCAAGAAAACTGAGGAAACCCCTTGTACATGGGCCCCATGCTGAAAGTCATGTTAGCAATGCCTGAAGAAGCAGGCTGACAGGTGATGTGAAGCTTCCTACAGGGCAGTCAGCAAAGATGAACGAGCTGAACAACCCCAGGGCAGGTGAGTGCATCAGTGAAAGACCTAGAGTAATTCTTTACAAAGTTGCTAGACAACAGACAGTCACCCAAAGAGGTACTAAGTGACACTTGTAACATACATTACTTCTGCACACATCTCTGGGGACATATGGTCTTTCATCAGAACAGCATTTTTTTGATGGCAAGGTGGGACAAAACAAAGGTGCTACAGACTTTTTCTGCCTCAACACCATGTCTATTCATTTGATTGTGTCACATGCAGTGAGTAGTGACTATAGAAAAGCATGTAAGGATTATATAACACAATGTCACAGAACAATGGCTCTCACCATGAAAGCTAGGTATATAAATTTATATTTGAGCCATTTTACTTGGAAAACTGTCTGACAAAGAATCTGACCACTAATGTTGTGTGTGTGTGTGGGGGGGGGCAAAACCCAAGACACTAACAAAACAGGGTCTCATGTAGACCAAGAGGACCTAAAACTCCTAGAGGGCCAAGAATGACCTTAAACTTCTACTCCTCCTGCCTCTAACACTCCAGTGCTGGGATTATAAGTGGGCACGATAGGTTTATGTGGCGCTAGGAATCAAACACAGGATCTCATGCATCCTAGGCAAGAACTTTATCAACTAAGTACCTCCCCAGACCCATTCTTTAAGACCCAATGACCATTCCACTAATATATATTATAGTTAGTTTATTTACATCTAAAAACCATGTCTTTTCACACTGAGACATCGCAGGAGAAAACATGTCTACCTAACAACTGTGTGCAACTTTTTTTTTTTTGGTTTTTCGAGACAGGGTTTCTCTGTGTAGACCAGGCTGGCCTCGAACTCAGAAATCCGCCTGCCTCTGCCTCCCAAGTGCTGGGATTAAAGGTGTGCGCCACCACCACCTGGCCTGTGTGCAACTTTTTTAAAGTATCTTTGAGCATTCTTCATATAAAATGCTTCAGAAACTGTTCCAGATTTTAGAGCTTTTCAGATTTTGTAATATTTGCACAGACTTAATTTTTTGAGCGCCACAATACTAAATCTGAAATGTTCCAAAATCTAAAACATTTTGAGTATATCATCTACATTCAATGTAGAGTTGAGAGCATTATAGACACACACACACAAATACAGTGAAACATTACTCAGAATTTTTTTTTAAAAAAAATCACTGTTGTGATCACTGAACTATTTCTCTGAGTTATTATCCCAAGTTTAGAGGTCAAGAGAACAGAGCTCGCTTGGAATGCTGATAGACAGAGACTCTTAACAAAGCTCACCAGATCACGTGTGTGCATTGGGGGCATGCAATGTTGAGCATATTGACTGGTATATCAGTTTTTTAAAGGTGATAAACTGGCTTGGCTTCTAACAGTATCTTGGAATTTTCTATTTCTACTTAAAAATGACATATGCTAAATATAAAGAACTCTTCAGGGAGGCTAGAGAGATGGCTCAGCAGTTAAGGCCACTGACTGCTCTTCCAGAAGTCCTGAGTTCAATTCCCAACAACCACATGGTGGCTCACAGTCATCGATAATGGAATCTGATGCCCTCTTCTGGCATGTATGTGCACATGTAGACAGAATACTCACATATACTCATAGACATATAAATAAGTAAATTTTCTTCAAACACTGCAAAGTAAAATCTCAGGGCTGCCATAATCTACTGTCACAGCTCTATTCCGCTATTAGTGCCGAAGTGTTTTTGTCATCATTCAGGACAGATGAACCATACTTCAACACTCATTTCTGTTATTTTGAGCACTTTGTGGCAACCAGATCTCAACACAAGTACAAGAGAATTTACTTAGGGCAGTGATTAGCAAATTGTTTTAGCAAAGGGTCAGACAGTAAACTTTTGAATTCTGGTGTTGTAGGAATAAAACAGCCATAAATGAATACAGCAACATTCTAACCTTTTACTTAAAGATACTGAAATTCAATTTCATATTACAAATTTTTATTTAATAATCCACTTAAAAATGTGAAAACTCTCCTTTGCTCCTGAGTCATCATCCCAAGAACTCCAGCTCTCCCACACAGTCTGCTGCCCATTCAGAAGAAACATACACTTTCATAAGTTTTATGTATTTACATTAGCAACACTATTGACATGAGTTTTTATTTTTGATAATCTTCATGTGTAGTCACTATCTTTTGTAGCTGCATTTCTGATTTGCTTGCTGAGAGGGGACATCACCATTTAATCCAGGCTAACCGCAGACCCTTCTGCCTCATCTCCCATCGTCCAGCACCACCTCCAGCTTTGTATTTGGTGTTCTACTGTCTCTGCTATAACTGGTGATCATTCCATTTTTTTCTCACATACCTACAAAAATCCAGCACCAATATTCTATTAGGTAATTTGTCTTGTCTTTTTCTTTCTGTGAAATTCTTTATTTAGTGTGTGTCAGTTATAAGTTCTACCTGTAATTTTTTTTCTAGTTCACAGTCTACCTTTAGTAAAGAATACCATTTATGGTTCAAAAGAGTATCATTTCTCATATCTTAAGAAATATTTCTACCTGGAAATCATTACCAGTAATATTTCTGTATCAAACTTAAAATGTTTTGCCTTTTCTGTATAAGTAGGGGGCCAATGTTATTGTCTCCCAAAAGGATAAAGTGTCTTGGTCCTACTTAAGTAACAAGTCATCTTTTCCTAAAGGCACAGAATACTCACCCTGCTGTAAACTAAGTTTTTGAGTCTCTATGTTCCATTCCACTGACCTGTCTCTTCACATGGAAAACTGCTATCTGAATTATAATAACTAGCTCATATTCTTGATATATGGTTTAAAAAAAAAAGAGGTATCATCTTAACTATTAAAAATGTTGGCACATGCCTTTAATCTCAACAATCAGGAGGCAGAGACAGGAGGATCTGAGTTCAAGGCCAGCCTGGTCTACAGATGGAGTTTCTGGATAGCCAGGGCTATCTACACACAGAAAGCCTGTCTCAACCCCCATTCCCAGGACCTTGCAGTTTTAAAAAACAGCATTCTGCCATTAAGTCATCCCCAGCTTTAAGACAGGTCTTTGCCTGCATTCACACAAGTGTTAAAATTACAAATGAAAGGCACCACACCCAGAAGGTCTTTCTGCTATCTGCAGCTCTATCTTTTGCTGTGATGGATCTTAGCCAGGAGGTCATGTGAGTTTTCTTAACATATCAGTAGCAACTTGAACCATTCAAAATGTAGCATTAAAATTTTGGTTTGACTAAACCAGGCATTGATGGCACGTGCTTTTAATCCCAGCACTCAGGAGGCAGAGGCAGGCGGATCTCTGATTTCAATGCCAGCCTAGTCTACAGAGTAAGTTCCATGCTAGCCACAGCTATACAGAGAAACCCTGTCTTGAAAAACAAAACAAAACAAACAAACCAAAAACAAAATAAAAATTAATTTGCCACTGCACCTACTTCTTTTCTTTGTCAGAACATAAATAATTGTAACTTCTTCAAATGAATAAATCAATGTATAGAGGAAGTTAACATAGCAAGCAGGCCTGAAACTGCTCTCCTTGGAAAGGTATGGTATACAAAGTTGGCCCTTAGCTCAAATCAGGGAACTTGAATGACAAACAGTTCTCCATAGCGATACAAAACTTTCTCTAAATAACAAGTGTACCCCACTGTGCCTTAACTGCACACACAATTTGGTTAGTTAAACATCTTTTCTTTCTGTGACTCTGGAATGTTGGTATGTGCAAAATACAAGGAATCTCTACGTGATCAGCACTAGTAAAAACCTTGGGCATGAGTTTCTGACTTTCCCTGGTAGGCAGTATTTCCTGCGTTGTCACAATTGCTGGAGAACTAATCACACCCTGCTATCCCTCGGGAAGAGGATACATGCAAGCTCACTCCTTGTGTCCTCAAGATTTTGTGTCCTTTTCCTGCAATGTATTTCTGCAGCTAGTATTACTGTGCTGAAGCCTTTTGAGTTCTCTAAGCCAATCAGAGACCTGAGGGTGGTCTTAGGAACGGCAATACAACATATATATTAAAACAAGGAAATATTTAAGTTCATTACTAAGGCAAATGTTTAAGTTCAAATTTCAGTTCTAATACTTATTACTTATGTAGCCTTCAAAAGGTCAATTTGTCTTATTTGCAACAAACATCCAAAACCCACATGGCCTCACTGTTTCTTTAAAAGACAGTACACTTGTCTTACAGTTCAACTGCAATAATGCGCACTCAGAAAATAGCGATTTTTTTTTGTTTTGTTTTTCGAGACAGAGTTTCTCTGTGTAGCCCTGGCTGTCCTGGAACTCACTCTGTAGACCAGGCTGGCCTCGAACTCAGAAATCCGCCTGCCTCTGCCTCCCAAGTGCTGGGATTAAAGGCGTGTGCCACCACTGCCCGGCTTTTCCTTTTTTTCTTTTTTTCTTAATAGTGATATTTCTAAAGGTGCTTTCTTAGATGAAACAATCAGGATTCTTTTATATATGCACTGATGCAATGAAAATGACCATCTGGACTAGAGAAGCTCAAGACAAACTTTACTCCAGTATCTTCAACACTAGTACTGTAAATGATTTCCCAGTCACAGAAGACTGTGAGCTTAACTTCTAACTAAAGGTTCTTTCCTGAACCTGGTCTTCATTTAGTTTTCAAACTGACTTGCTAATGAGAAATAAATATAAACATACTAATAAAGTAGTACTAAGACTACACTTTATTGCTATATTTCTCAAATTTTATTCAAGTTTTTATGACTTAGTATAGAATCATTCCAGTGGTGAACATGGTGACACATACCTTTAATCCCAGCTTGGGAGTGAGGGGGAAGTGGATTTCTATTGAGTTTGAGGTTAGCCAGGACTATATAGTGTAATTCTGTCTATAAAAAACCTAACAAGCCCTTCTAATACATGAACATAATGCATAAAATCCAATGGATATAAGTTTCAAAATCCATGGAGAAGTATAACTTGAAATCATTAATTCCCAATTATTATCAACTTACCCCAAAGTGGCTTTTCAAATGAATTCATATCACAAATCCACGTCTCAAATCATCTGTTAAAAAATAAATTTCCTAAAATCAGTGTATTTCAGAGTTAATTCTTTCCTCCTCCTTTACCTCCACTACCTGTACACAGACTGCAGGCCAGCTGCCCACTTGAATGCAAGGGCCACTGATTATTCAGTTACTTCCCCAAAGCTAAGTATAACATAAGGGACATAGGCATCCAGTTGCTATTTTAAGAACAAATAAGTTATTAATAAAATGTTACTAAGTGAAAATTCAGGGGAAATAGTATACATTATCTTTTCTCCTCCTAGAAAACGATGGTATCAACTTTTCAGAAGAGAAGGCCAGAGCCATGTAGACTGCATCTACAGTGGATACTGTTTACTTCTTAATTCACAACCAATATTCTTCGCCATCAGACTCCAGTGGAATTCTTGTGATAATTCTCTACTAGGCCACCTATTCCTGACTGGCCTAAGCCAACTACAGCAACTGTAATTTATCTTACAAAAGTACAAAACTAAATCATGATCAATGGAACCTGAAGAGAAATCTGTTAGAAAGCATTTGGGGAAAGTTCTCTCTTTAAGGAAAAAAGATGATAAAAAGAAATAGTATCTTCCTCCCTCTGGCTATTCTTTGAATCAACATATAGTTCAAGTCCTGAAGCTATCTTCAAGCTTTAAGGACAGCCTTTATCATTCTGAGAATGGCAAAGTGAAACTGTAGAAAGCAATGAGGTCTAGATGCAGCATAAAGTCAGACCAACCTTTAAACTCCACTCCATGTATGATATGAACCTCTCTATGTGAGAGGATAACCTTTCAGTGATGAGGTATTGTGGCCCTACAGTCAACACCCCACCCCAAACATCCACCTTGTTGTAACACAGCAAGAAAGTCCTTATCAGATGCTGACTACTTGATACTGGACTTCTTAGCCTCCAAAACTAGGACAATACATGGCTTTTATTTATGATTCATTTTCAAGAATTCTGTGATAGGAACATAAAATGGACTATCAAATCCTGCCTTAACAAATCTCATCTTTAGATGTGGTAAGATGAGAGAGCATGCCGGGCGGCGGTGGCACATGCCTTTAATCCCAGCACTTGGGAGGCAGAGGCAGGCGGATTTCTGAGTTTGAGGCCAGCCTGGTTTACACAGTGAGTTCCAAGACAGCCAGGGCTACACAGAGAAAACCCCTCTCGGAAAAAAAAAAAAAAAAAAAAAAAAAGATGAGAGAGCACATCATATTACAAAGTGATTTCATATCTTTGTAAAGGTTTCAAAGGTATGAGATGGAGATTACAAGGAAAAAAAATGGTGAAGAAAAAGACCACTTTGTTTTAAATAGGACAAAGGCAAAAAATATATTTACACAAAGTGAGCTAAAAGCACAGAAGCAGGAAAGCACAGGAATGTCTGTCAATGGCAAACAGTATTAGGAGTTCACAATTCAACAGTACATGGTAAACAGGAATGTTTGGCTACATTCTACGGAAACTGAAAAGCAATACTCAGGGTAAGTTATTAATTTCTTCTGTCACTTTTATCTCTTCAACACAAGTATCTAAATGTTAAAAAGAAGACTTTATGTTGGGTTTCCTCTAACCAAAACCTAAGATATTAGAAAACAGCATCAAACATCATTCTGGGGAGCAGTTTCTGGAAAGTAAAGGATCCAAAAGGAACTTCCCCAGACCAGAGGACCACAGTATTTTCTAGTCCACATAGTTACTCAGCTTACTGTCATATGAAGTGCAAAAATTCAAGGCCTATATTCTGTCTAATATAATTATTATAGTATATGGAAGTTCTTGGCACAAGACAAAATAGCTCAATAATTATTGCAAGAATAAAAATACTAGAAAACACATTTGAGAAAAAAAGTAAGTGAAAATAAAACGCAAGGTCTCCATGTTTATATGCAGGATAAATATTTAATTAATGTTGGGCTTTTTATTCAAATATCACACTGAAAACAAGTAGAAAACGATTGTTAAAACATCTAGGTGGAGAGGTAGGGGCAGTGTGCATGGCTCTCTGTCAGCAATTCTTCTATACTTTCTAAGTGGTCCTTACCTATGTTAAAATTTACTACTCTGAACTCTGCCATGCAGCTCAATGCTCTGAGTTTAGAAGTGGAGTTAGCCCAGAGTTAGAGGGAGTGTTCAACAAATAGCTTTACAAACAAGAAAAGGGAAGGGAAGAGAAGGGAGGGGGTGGGATGGAAGATGGGAGGGGAGGGAAGAAGAGGAAAGGAGGAAATAAAGAACCCAAAGTTGAAAAAGAAAAAAGAAATATCAATTCAAAAGATAATTAGAAATGGGATTTAAAATCACAGAAAACCTGCCAATATAGAAAGTATAAATGACAGAAATGAAACCAAACATGAGTAAATCGATGTTAAAAGGACAAAACGTGTATATTAAAAAGGTGTGAAATTTAAAGAGGTGGCATGTGCTTGGCATACAGACAAAACCATAAAGACTCCACAAGATCCTGTTAGTAAAGCACAGTAGATGTGCACATACAAGTGCAAAGTTATATAAACCAATCCGCCATGGGCGGTTATGGTCTCCGGATGGAACTAGAACAAATGTCTGCAACTACCAGGAAGAAACTAGAGAATGGCGACCCTCGAAAGAAGGAACTAGACTAGGTGAGCTATAAGACAAAAAATAGAGTGACTATTTTCTTCTACTGCTTTATAATTCAACCATTAACTGTATTGTATAGTTAAAAGATTAGCCAAAGACCAGAAGAAAATTTCACAAAACAGTTCATGGATTTTAGTATTAGAACACATAAAAACTTCTCCAAATGAAGCAAGAAGGCGGAGTTGGAAACTTGCCTTGTGCTAAGCACTTGTCTAGGATGGCAAGGCCCTGGGTTCAATCCCCAGCACCAACAGAATAAGAGGAGGAATGAATGATGAAAGCAGAAGGAACATAATGATGACAACTGAAGAAAGGAACTGGTGATATCTAATAAAGCTAAGGAAAGCACCACCATAGCCCTTCATAATCCAACTCCAGGTTCACAGTCGTAAGATATTTAGGATATAAGGACTTCAGTACTGTCTATAATGGCCGAGAAAAGAATGACAACTTGAAGGTATATCAAGAGAAAAATGGGGTAGGGGTGGGGGCTGAAGAGATGGCTCCAGAAGACTTAGCTTGGTTCCAACTCACAACCATCTGCAACTCTAGCTTCAGAGGATCTGATCTCCTTCTGGTCTCCAAAGGTGTGTACAGACACACACACACACAAATTAAATAAGACTATTTTTAAATGAAAATGAATAAATGACCTATATAAAATACTCTACAGCAGATAAAACAAATAAACCAAAACTCTGTGTGTCAATATGAGTACAAGGAAGAAGAGGCATCATTTCCAGTATAGGTACAGTTTATTCCACTTAGTTAACTTTAACAAGTAAAAGCAAGACACATTGCTTATGGGCCTCAAACTATATTATATATATAGAATTACATACCAAATGCCTATTAGTGACTATTTCTAGGGAGGAAAGAAGAGCTTCAAAAATATTGGAACTTTTTTATATAAAGAATCTAAATTTGGAAAAACTAATTGTTTTCCCAATTGTCCACTCCATGAGTACTTTCCTGTTCTTTCATCCCAGTCAAACTGCTACATAACTGCAAGTGGCAAGTTTATCCTTTTACCTGTCTTGCAGGTTACAGTGGCTGGAAAGACAAAATCAGAACACATTAGCTGGGGTTATAAAAGATACTGACTGCCCTGGAGGACAGCTCCTGGGACCCTGACTCCTGTAGTGATCCTGTCGCTTGGGATATGAACACAATTGAAAGAACTGAACAAAAAGGATTTTCGTAGCAATCATGAGATAATATTAAGAAAAAGGATATAAACTGGAGAAAATGACAAACTGCCATTAATGTATAAATTTATTGGTAATTTTAGATAACTACGTAGGGTATATTTTGATTTGTTCATTTTTGTGGAACTAACAACTTAACTCAAAATCTACTTGGAAACAGGCCAAGAATGGCCAAGATATTTCAGAAGCAAATGCTTATTGTATGAGAGTGTTAAGACTTAGTACAAAGCCTATATATGTAGCTTAGTGACAATACTGTTTTGACATATGTGAAAATCCTAGGTTTGGTTCTTTTGGTGGTTTGAATATTCTTGGCCCAGGAAGTAGCACTATTGGGGGGTATGGCCTTGTTGGAATAGGTGTAGCCTTGCTGGAGGAATACATTACTGTGGGGTTGGGCTTGGAGACCCTCCTCCTAGCTGCCTGGAAACAGCAGGAAACCGCCTAGCTGCTCTTGGCTTCCTTTGGATGAAGATATACAACTCTCAACTGCCATGCTTCCTGCCACGATGATAATGGACTGAACTTCAGGACCTATTTAAAGGTATTGCCCCGCGTGCTATTGTTGGATCTTAAATAGTCCCATAACGCCTCACACTTAAAATCTTGACCACATCCTAAAGACACATATTCTCTTTTAAATACTTAATCACGTGGACTTTTAGCTATTCTATTACTAAATTTTTATTCTATGTTGCTAGTTTAGAGAAACAAAACTGACTTTACTGTTGTAATCATACATAAAACAAGCTAGTAAACTACTACAAATCTGAAAAATTCTCTAGACTCTTGAATCCTCTATGAAAACATCCATATTGACTCTAAAGGATGATTACTGTTTCTTTTAGCCTGGTAGCTTCTATTGCCCAAGGTCTTCAAGAGAAATGTACTGAAATGACAAAGAAAAACTAAAGTGTCAGTTGTTGACTGCTGCTGACATCTAAAGGAATACTATGAATGTCTTACTATCATATATGGTACTTGCAGCAGGCCTTCCATAGATGCCTGTGGTGGCTTGAATGAAAATGACTACCAAAGACTCAAGACATTTAACTTTGGTCTCAAGTTGGTAGGATTATTTGGGAAGGATTAAGGATGGTCTTGTTGAAGGTATGTCACTAGGTGTGAGCTTTGAGGTTTCAAAAGCCCACGCCATCTCCAGTTAGTGGCCCTCCCCCACCTCATGCATGCAGATAAGGATGTAAATTCTCAGCTACAGCACCAACACCAGTACCATGTCTGCCTGGTACCATATCCTCTGCAATGATGGTCATGAATTCACCCTGTGAAGCTGTAAGCTCCAAATAAACTCTTTCCCCTATGCTTTGTAACAACAGTAGAAAATGGGATGACATATGTTCTTAATGTGGATCAACACACACCTTTAACCCAAATCTTGAGGCAGAACTTTCATCTGGGCCATACCTTCCACTGGAGGCCTATATGAAGATAACGGAAGAAGGAAGGTGGGGTGACTACTCCTGGTTATGAACTTGACTATATCTGGAATGAACTACAATTCAGAATTGGAAGGCTCACCTGTGATCCTGATCTTGAGGCATAGTGGTTATGAAAAGCTTAGGTCCAGGCAAGGTAGTACACACCTTTAACCTCAGGAGACTTAGGCAAGTCCCAGATCCAGGTGTGTTGGTACATACCTTGAATCTGGGCCACACCTTCTGCTGGAGACCCACATAAGGACACTGCAAGAATAAAGGCTCATTTTTCTTTGCCTGCTTGCCTTGTGGGACCTAGCAACTGCTAGATCCTTGGACTTCCATTCACAGCTGCTGCTGACCACAGACTACAGACTGTAAGTCATTAACAAATTCCCTTCCTATATAGAGACTACCCATAAGTTCTGTGACTCTAGAGAACCCTGACTAATGTAGAAGGGTCTGGGGTTTTGTTTGTTTGTTTGTTTGTTTTCTTTGCTTGCTTGTACTTACTTTGCCAGCAAATCTATTGGAACCTACTTCAGGATTCCAGTTTATAAAGAAGTTGGTACCAGGGACTAGGGTATTACTGTGATAGGCCTGACCATGCTTTTGTTTGGAGGAATGTGGATTTTGGGACTTTGGAAGCAGTGGAATGCTTTAAGTGGGGCTTAATGGACTATACTAATAAAACATGGAAGATAGTGATGCTGAGGGTGATTAGAACTGTGGGGCCTGGCTCAAGAGGTCTTCAGAGAAGAAGAAATTTTATTATGTGGCCTAGAGACTGTTCTTGTGATATTGTGAAGAAAGTGGCTGCTTTTTGCCCTTGTCTGAAAAGTCTACCTGAGGCTAAAGTGAAAAGATTTAGATTAATTTCACTGACAAAGGAAATCTCAAAACAGCCTAGCATAGACTCTGTCCTATGGTTCACTCTTCTGAAAAGCCTTTTGATCAGATATAGCAAACTTAGAAAGGAAAAATATATAATGGTTCAAAGATTAAAGAGGCACCAGGAAGTGAAATAGAGCTAAATCCTGTGTTCACGGATATTAAATGGAATTAAGGAAGTGGTGACCTCACAGCAAGATCCCATTTAGCTAAGTTTACTGTTTATGTTTGCAGTTGAACAGAGATAGTTATATCATGTTCGGCATTATCATGACCTGGTTATTATTTTCATTTGGACATGAGAAAATATAAATGTGTGCCAAATGGACAAGGGATAGATTGTAATGGCTATTCCTGGTTGTCAACTTAACTATATATCTGGAATGAACTACAATCCAGAAATGGAGGGCACACCTGTGATCCAGATCTTGAGGCTGGAAGACACAGGCTTTTGATCCAGATCTTGAATAGTGGTCATGCTTATAAAGAAAGATCTTGTGAAAAGGAATTAAAGAAAAGCTTAGGTTCAGGCATAGTGGTACACCCCTTCAATCCCAGGAGACAGACATAAGCAGATCTTTGAGTTCAAGGCCAGCCTTGTACAAAGTTCCAGGTAAAGAAAAGCTTAAGTTCAGGTATGGTGGTAGACACCTTTAATCTCAGCGCTCAGGAGACAGAGGCATGCAAGTCTCTGAATTCAAACTCAGTCAACAGAGCAAGTTCCAGGACAGCCAAGCATAGGCAGTAAGGAAATCACCAAAACCAGAAAACTGATGAAGATGTAACTGAATGAGGGGATCATGTTCTAGCCCTAGCAAGCAGCAGTACTCAGCAGTTTCGGTCAGGGGGTTCTGGCTTTAGAATCGAGGATGGAATTTCCCTACAAGACTAAGGAAAGTCACTGAGGCCAGATATGTGTGCCTAGGATGTCCCTGCACGGAGGACAGAAAGGTCATTGTGTGAGGTGGCCAAGGTTTACCTAGAGCTAGCATCTGGACTTGTTCATGTATAGGAGTCACCCAGGTGGACTGGTTTTGAACATGTGAAGGGAAATAGGTCATGGAGAGCAGCTGAGGCTTGGCATTGTTAAAGGCCACTGGTGAAGGTGCAGCTTCAGTGGCAGTTGACAGCCCAGAACTGAATGGGTCATGCAAAGATGTTGAGGCTTGGCACCATGAAGAGAACCTATGACTGGCTTTCTTAGTTAGGGTTTCAATGCTATGAAGGGACACCATGACCAAAGCAACTCTTATAAAGGACAGTATTTAATTGGGACTAGCTTACAGTTTCAGAGGTCAGTCCATTACCATCATGATGGGACACATAGCAATGTCAAGGCAGATATGGTGCTGGAGAAGGAGTTAGTAGTTCTGCATCTTGATCTGAAGGCAGCTAGGAGACTCTCTTCTGCAGGCAGCCAGGCGATTATTTTCTGCACTGGGCACAGCTAGAGCATATATGTGAGACCTCAAAACCCACCTGCACAGTAATAAATTCCCTCTAACAAGGTCACACCTACTCCAACAAGGCCATACCTCCTATTAGTGCCACTCCTTATGGGCCAAGCATTCAAACACATGCATCTAATGGGGGCCATACCTATTCTAATGACCACAATGACTATTCCAATGGCTACTGGTGAAAGTGCAGTATAATTGCAGTAGAAGACCCCGGTGTTTTGGAGATGCCAGTACCATAGGATGGCCACCAAAAATAGAAGCAATAATGGACTAGAGTCAGCCAGAGCCAAGAGTGCTACAGAGGGCAGAGCTGGAGAAGTGATGCCAGCCCTTTGGAGAAGCCCAGAAGATTATGTGTGGATCCCAGAAAATGGAACAAAAGCTGTGAAGGTGAAATTGTCCTAGAGACCCTAAGATGTTAGAGATGCCAGAGTCATGGAATACCTACTGAGGAAAGCTGCTAACAGGGAGTGGAAACAGCCCAAGAAAAAGAATTGTGTTGCAGTCAACAAAGCTGAAAGGAGTTGGGCATCAGACATGAAGATGCAGAGTTTGCAGTTTGCCCAGCTGGTTTTTTTAGTCTTGCTTTGGTCTAGTAGTACCTCACTAGGACGTTTTGGAATAATAATTGTGATGGCTATTCCTAGCTGTCAACTATATCTGGAATAAACTACTCCAATCCAGAATTGGAGGGCTCACCTGTGATCCAGATCTTGAAGATGGAAAAGACACAAGTTTCCTACCTGGATCTTGGCATAGAGATATTGAGGCATAGTAGCTACGAAAATCTTAGGCCCAGGTAAGGTAGTACACTCCTTTAATCCCAGGAGACTAATGAAAGGAGATCTCTGAGTTCAAGGTCAGCCTGGGCCACACCTTCTGCTGGAGATCAATATAAGGACATTGGAAGAAATAAGATTCACTCTTTTTTGCCTGCTTGTATTAACTTGCCAGCACATCTGTTGAAATCTACTTCTACAGAAGACCAGTTGAAACTACTAGCCTAGTGGGACTGAGTACCTACTAGATAGATTCTTGTATAGACTGTAAGTTATCACAACAAATTCTTTTAATATACAGAGACGTTCTATAGTTCTGTGACTCTAGAGAGCCCTGACTAATACAATAATGCATATCTTGTAATGCTGGAAGTATGTGGATTTTGATCTTATAGCAGATTGTAGTAATTATAGCAATTAAGTGACTACATGAATATCAAAAAGAGACTTTGCACTTTTAAATATTGTTGAGACGTGATAGACTTTGGAAGCTGGACTAAATGCACTTTGCATTATGTTATAGCTACAAATGTATGGGGGCCAGGGAGTAGAATGAATGGTTTGAATAGGTTTGGCCCCCATAGATTCATGTGTTTCAATGCTTGGCTATAAGGAGTGGCAATATTAAGTGTGACCTTGTTGGAGGAAGTGTGTTGGGGGTGGGCTTTGATGTCTCTTCCTATGCTCAGGCTCCACCCAGTGTGGACTACAATCTCCTCCTGGCTGCCTTTGGAGCAAGATGTAGAACTCTAAACTCCTTTTCCAGCGCCATGTCTGCCTCCACGCTGCCATGCTTCCTGCCATAATGATAATGGATTAAACCTCTGAAACGCCAAGATCCAATTAAATGTTTGTCTTTATAAGAGTTACCTTGGTCATTGGTATCTCTTCACAGCAATATAATCTCAAACTACAGTCATTAAAATGACATCTTTTAGAAGGTCAAAGAATTTCATTTCTACCCTAAGTCTGTAATAGGTTTTTACCATAAAAGACTTAATAAATTAATTTTCTGTGTCTTAAAGGCACTGGCTTTATTTTTTTTCTTAAATTGTTCATGTGCTGGGGACATAGCTGAGTGGCAGAGCATTGCCTAGTATAAGGCCCTAGGCTCAATCAGGTACCAAAAGCAAGGGAAATAACATTTAAACTGCTTGTCTGAATAATTACATTAGTATTCTTTTAAAATGTAGAACCAAACTTCCCTGCTAAAACCTTTTTTAAACGTAAGTATTTCCTTACACCTTATTGAGTGCAGCTAATTGTGACAGCTTGATTTTATGGAACCATTTTCTCAATTGAGGTTCCCTTCTCTCTGATCACTATACCTTATGTCAAGTTGACATAAAACTGGCTAACATAACGACCAAGACAACTTACAAAAGGAAGCATTTAACTGAGGGTTCACTTACAGTTTTAGAGAGTTAGTCTCTGATCAACACGGTGGGGGAAGATAGCAGTAGTCAACCAGGCCTGGTGCTGATGCAGTAGCTGAGAGTCTACATCAGTTATCTACAAGTAGGAGACAGAAGGAGGGGCAGAGAATGACATGGGCTTTTGAAATTTTCGAGCCGAGTGTCACACCTCCTTCAATAAGGCCACACTTCATAACCCTTCTCAAATAGTTCTAACTGGAAACCAAGCATTTAAACATAGGAGCCTATGGAGGCTATTCTTATTCCAACCACCACACACATACAGATAAATATAAACAAGTCTTTTAAAAATATGTATTTATCTTATGTGCCATATCTTACACAGCATATCTATAACTATAGAGTGCTCGGTTGTAGTCTTCATTGCTCTGCTGATTAAATCACTGACTTCAAGTTTGAGGTGGCTGGTTTTGTGTGTCAACACAAGCTAGAAATATCACAGAGAAAAGAACCTCAGTTTAGGAAATGCCTCCCTGAGATCCAGCTGTAAGGCATTTTCTCACTTAGTGATCAAGGGAGAAAGACCCAGGCCATTGTGGGTGGTGCCATCCCTGGGCTGGTAGTTCTGGGTTCTATAAGAAAGAAAGCTGAGCAAGCCAGGAGAAGCAATCCAGTAAGCAGCACCAAAACATGAAACCACTTTTCACTATATTTTTAACTTGGGTTTTTTGTACCATCCCCTTAGAATGAACTCTAACTCGAAATACAGGTGGAGTGGAGCTATGGCAATAATTTCCCAAGGAAATTATTTTACCTTCCCAGTGAACACAAATAAGACAAACAATCTCTGTTAAGGTTAGAGTCTGAAATGTTCCCAACTAGCTCCAGTGTTTGAACACTTGCTCTCCAGCTGTAGAGGCTGTGGCCTAACTAGCAGAATGGGAAGTTATCTGCTTCTAATGCCTGTTCAAGTGCTTTGCTTTCTAGTCAACCATCACTAAGGAACTAAGCCACATCATCCCTGTCCCGTGCAGATTTAACTGTGAGTCAAATGATCCTCCCTCAAGTTCCTTCTGTTCCTTCTGTCAGATAGGTTGTTATAGGAAAGAGAAAAGTACTTAACTTCTAATCCCTGTACCCTACAACAGGTTTGCTATTTCTTCCTAATTTATTATTCACTGATTGTTTTTAACTTTACATGAAGGTCCTGTGGATGGATATTCTCACTTTACTCAACTCTTGGACGGTCCAACCCTCCATGGATACTCTGTAAAAGGTAAAACTCCAGGTTTCTCTGGCCCTACAGAACATCAGCAGAGCAACAAGTGTGGCTGCTAGGCTTACTGCTCCGGAGTCATGGTTTTCTTCACAGGCTGCTCTGAGAAGTCTATTTGCTTACATGTCAGTTCAATGATAAACACACCCACACACACCTGATTAGTGTAGAGATTATGATCCTAATCTAAGCAGCTACTATTGAAATACTTCCCCCTAATATAACTATTAACTTTTTTAAATTAAACTTAAGATGGTAAGAACTTTTCTTCTTGGTAGCTCACAGAGATGCTAATACTGCATGGCTCCATCAACTTCAAAGAAACCAGGACACATCTAAATACGAACACTTGGAGATGCCACTCAAAAAGTGAAGACATTCCCTATTCAAAAATTTGAAGTAACTGAATATTTAAAATAAATAATAAAATATATAATAGGAGCAAAGTGCTTAATATTTATTGAAATAATGGTAAAATGAACAGAAATACCTTTCATACTTCTAAAGGTAATTAGAATTTAATTAGGTCACTATTAGTTCCTTTGAAGAGTTACCCTCATCTTGAAGGCAACTTGTTCAATTTTCTCATTACTTTTGATGAGGATTGCTTATTAACTCTTTAAAAATCATGCTTCTAGGGTTGGTTTCTGCTATTTCTGCACCTCTGCTTCGTCCCCCAAGAGTCTCTTTTGTGTGCCATGGACGGTATCGTCCCAGACATAGCAGTCAGTACAAAGCGGAGATCCAACGAGGTCTTTTCCAGGAGTGTCAGCAATGGCCCCTTCATCATGAGCAGTTCAGCCTCAGCAGCCAATGGGAAGGATAGCAAGAAGTTCAAAAGTGACAACAAGAGCACAGGAGTTCCTTCCAGAGTCATCCATGTCCGCAAGCTGCCCAGTGATGTCACTGAGGGTGAGGTCATTTTCCTGGGACTGCCCCTTGGGAAGGTTACCAACCTCCTTATGCTGAAGGGGAAGAACCAGGCCTAAATTGAAATGAACACAGAGGAGGCTGCCAATACTATGGTTAACTACTACACGTCGCCACCAGTGCTTCGTGGACAGCCCATCTACATCCATTTCTCCAAACACAAGGAGCTCAAAAACAACAGCTCACCCAACCAGGCACATTCCCAGACAGCCCTGCAGGCTGTGAACTCTGTCCAGTCTGGACAACTGGCCTTGGCAACCTCTGCTACCACTGTGGATATAGGGATGGCAATGGCAGACCAGAGCCCAGTGTTCAGGATCATCGTGGAAAACCTTTTCTACCCAGTGACCCTGGACATGCTACACCAGATCTTCTCCAAGTCTGGCACAGTCCTGAAGATCACGTTCACCAAGAACAACCAGTTCCAGGCACTGTTGCAGTATGCAGACCCTTTGAGTGCCCAGCACGCCAAGCTGTCCCTGGATGGCCAGAACATACACTCCGCATAGACTACTCCAAGCTCACCAGTCTCAATATCAAACACAATGACAAGAGCAGAGATTACACTCGACCTGCCCTTCCCTCTGGAGACAGCCAGCCTTCACTGGACCAGACCATGGCAGCAGCCTTTGGTGTGCCTGGCATAATGTCAGCCTCTCCAAATGCAGAAGCCAGGTTCCCTCCCACCTTTGCTATCCCTCAGGCCTCAGGCCTCTCTGATCCTAATGTCCATAGAGCCCTGCCCCACCCCAACCCCAGCCATACCCTTTGCTGCAGCTGGCTGCATTGCCATCTCAGGGCTGGCAGTTGCTGGGAATTCTGTCCTTTTGGCCAGCAACCTGAACCCTGAAAGAGTCACACCCCAAAGCTTCTTTATTCTCTTCGGCATCTATGGAGATGTGTAACGGGTGAAGATCCTGTTCAATACGAAGGAGAATGTGCTCATGCAGACGGCAGACGGCAGCCAGGCCTAACTGGCCATGAGCTTAAAGCTGCATGGGAAGTCGGTGCGCATCACACCTGTCAAAGCATCAGAGTGTGCAGCTGCCTTATGAGGAACAGGAGGACCACGGCCTGACCAAGGACTATGGTAACTCACCGCTGCACCACTTCAAGAACTTCCAGAACATCTTGCCACCCTCAGCTACCCTGCACCTCTCCAACATCCCGCCCTGTGTCAGAGGATGACCTCAAGAGCTTCTTCCCCAGCAATGGTGGTGTGGTCAAAGGCTTCAGGTTCATGAAGGACCACAAGATGGCACTGATCCAGATGGGCTCTGTGGAGAAGGCTGTGCAGGCTCTGACTGAACTGCACAACCATGACCTGAGGGAGATCCACCACCTGCGAGTGTCCTTTTCCAAGTCCACCATCTAGGTGTCTGTGGGTTGCAACAGCTTCCACTATTCCAGAAAAGAAAGCCACTTTAAAAAACAGCTGAACTAGCCGGGCGGTGGTGGCGCACGCCTTTAATCCCAGCACTTGGGAGGCAGAGGCAAGTGGATCTCTGAGTTCGAGAGTTCGAGGCCAGCCTGGTCTACAGAGTGAGTTCCAGGACAGCCAGGGCTACACAGAGAAACCCTGTCTCGAAAAAACCAAAAAAAAAAAAAAAAAAAAAAAAAAAAAAAACAGCTGAAGTGACCTTACAGACCAGAGATTTTACTTCTTTAAAGAGAGATCAGTTTACCTGTTTTTAAAAAAATTAAATCTAGTCCACTTTGCCATGGCAGGAAATGGCTTGGGCCACAGAGGCCCTGTCAGTCCCGGCACCATGCCTGGAGGGGCTCAGGTGTGAGGCCACAGTAGTGTCCCAAACACAGCCGCTTTCTTTGCCTCACAGACACACACCCACCCTCTAAGGTCACCAGTTGTCTCTAGACCTGCAGGTGAGCCAGGTAGCCTATACATAGGCTCCCCAATGCTGTGTAAGAGCTAGGGCCACTCCCCTACACCCTTATAACCAAGTGACATGATTCTCCCATGCCCCTGGTCAGCCCAGGGGGCCCAGGCCATCATCAGCTGTTGAGCCTCGTGTGACCTTTGTATTCTATTCCATGTGGTCACAGATACCTGTGCCTAGCAATATTTCCACTTAACCAAATACCCAAATCTTTTCCATTTGTATGCAAGAGATATAGTTTTAAGTAACTTTTTACAGCAATGATACAATAGTATATGTGTACTCTAAGTTTCTGTGTCTCCTGCGTTCCTTCCTTCCAGTGACCAACTTGCAGGTCAGGAGACCAAGGCCAGGGCTGGAGAAAAAGCTCTGAGACTTGTGGGTTTCTACCTTCAAATTTTGGACCAAAGCTTTGTTTTCTGCCCACCTCTGACTGCCCAGTTGAGGGGCTAACTTCTAGGCCTTAATGTCCCTCCCGGACAGCCACCTCCATCCTAGCCTGTTTCTATGAGAGGGATTCTCTGCACCCTGGTTCTGTGAAAGGCGTGGAAGAGTGTAAATATTTATGATTTTAAACCTGTGGGGCTGAGGCGGTGCAGCAGTTTTTTAATGGTGACAGATGTATATTTTGGTAACGACTACAGGCTCAGTATTGTCCTGGGGTCAGCCCTGGCCACATCTACCCCATCCCAGATGGTGTACTGGGGTTGGGGAAACTTTCACTTAAAGCAGTTTTATAACTTTTGCCTTCCCTGAGCCCTTCATTACCAGCCGTAGGCCAGGCTGGGCCTGGATTCAATAAATACCTATGTCTTGGAAAAAAAAAAAAAAGCTTCTTTTTCTCCCAATATAGCATTAGAGTATAGCATTAGAGTATAAAGGTGTTAAATTAAACTTTAAAGACAAAGAAAGAGAGGAAAGGAGGGACAGAGGGAAGGAAGGAGAAGAAGGAAGGTGGGGTATTCTGAGTGCTGGAGAGAAAGCTCACCTGTTAGGTACAGCCTGCTTCTCCTAGGAATGTAGGTTGGATCTGTAGCACTCACATGGTGGCTCACATCTATAACTCCAGTTTCAGGAAATTCAACACCTCCTGGCCTCATGCAGGCACTAGGCATGCATATGGTACACACAGATGTAGACAAAACACCCATATACACAAAAAAGATTGTTTTTAAAGAAACAAACAATGGAGAACAATCGAAGAAGACATTTAATGACCATTTCTGGCCTCCACATAATCTGTCCCCCACCTCCCCAAAGACTCCAAACTCAAGACAGCATTCTGCAGCCCCTATTTTAATGCTTTTCTGTTTATCTTTCAAGTTTTGCTTCTTTTTCACACATTAACACTTTTTTTAATGACAACAAAGTAATAAAGGTACTTTGCCAGATAAAACATCAAAGAACAGGATCTAAAGTACTTAGATCCTTTAAAAAAAAAAAAGGCAAACTTATAGGAAACTTGTATGGAAACTACTACTGTGATTTCCTTTTTAAGACAAAAACATTAGAAACACCTTCAGAGAGAAATAAAACAGACTAAGTTAAACTGAGCCACACATACTAGCATCTTAACACAGCACATGTAGTAAACCATGAACAATGTCAGGACTTAAATCCTTCCAAGTTCTGCCTCCTCCCATCTCCAGACCATGAGCATTCCCTGTTCCCTAAGTTTGAAGTTTGTCTTCCCATACTTCCTAACTTTTTTAGATATCTGTTAGGGGCTGGAGTGTGATTGCTGTTGGAGAGGCAGGTCCCCAGCACTCATCAGGTGGCTCACAATTGCCTGTAACCCAGCTCCACAGGATCTGATGCCTCTGGCCTCTACTGGCATCTCCATATGCTTGCACATATCCTTGCCCCATAAAACTAAAAATAAATCTCTTTTTAGCTGGGTATAGTGCCACATCTTTAATCAAGCACTCAGGAGGAAAAGATAGGGAAATTTCTGAGTTTGAGGCCAGTCTAGCCTACATAGCAAGTTCTACAACAGCCAAAGCACTATAGTTAGACTTGAACTCAGGAAAAAAAGAGAAGAAAAAAAAACTTAAAAAAAAGTAGATATATTTTAAATATTTAATTCAAAAATAATTCTATAAGCTTGTTGAAATTTCAGTAAATTTTTCTTACTAATATACAAAACTGGAAAAGTAAATCTCAGAAACAAAATTAACATATTTGGGTCAATTTTTTTCCTGTGAAAACAAACCAATAATCACTTATTTAAAGAGTAATAACTGAGCTGGGCGTTGGTGGCACACGCCTTTAATCCCAGTACTTGGGAGGCAGAGGCAGGCGGATTTCTGAGTTCGAGGCCACCCTGGTCTACAAAGTGAGTTCCAGGACAGCCAGAGCTACACAGAGAAACCCTGTCTCGAAAAACCAAAAAAAAAAAAAAAAAAAAAGAGTAATAACTGATAAAATATCAATACTAATATTTCAGTGGTATGGTATACTAAAGCAAACACTGTAAAGCACAGTAAAGGAAATGAAATCCCAACAGTGTGCTCAAATGCCTCTCTGATCCTCATACTATATTCCTACCCTCAGAGTTGTCAAAGCAAGGAATAAAGAGAAAGGATTGGCTCCTCCTCATTCCCCAGTACATTTCCAAAACTACAGCGCAGTTTCCTTAAGGACCAGTTTCAATTCAGTTTCCTGAAACTGTACTCCAAAGTTGAGAAATAAAAAAAGGACAGATAAGGAGCATGCCATAAAGAATTTTCTGGCTGCTATGTCAGCAAGTGACCGCATAGTTGGTTATTTTACTGTGTTCAGGAAAGGCTTCTCTGGAGCAGTGTATGAGGAGATGAAGAAAGAAACGTGCCAGCCACAGGAAGTTTCTGTGAAGGCCTTTGAGATAGACAGCCCAGCTCTCGGCTCATAGCTAAACACTCCTGCTGCCCAAATATCTCATACTTTTGTTTCTCTTCAATTGTTTATCCAGTGTATTCACCTGAGCCTACAGTGCTGAAAGACAAGTCTACTGCGCAATATACTATCTACACATTAGTACAACTAATACAACACAACTGAGAACCATCTAGCTGCTTCAATTTATTTCTATCAGTAGTCACAACTAGTTTCACCAAAGTTTCAAGTTATTTAGCAGAAGAAAAAAACTAATTGCTGCTAAAATTAGCTTAAAAAAATAGGAAAACCTGTATTAACAGGGACGTATACAGCAGGTATTCAACAGCATCTATGCTAGCCGGCTATTCTTCATGTGTCCTACAGACAACAGAGTACACGTCCACATACACAGATACCATCCTCAGCTGTCCAGTCGGAGTCCATCACCACTGCTACAAAGGCCTATTGCTTGTCTTCATTCTGTCAATCTCAGAGAACTAAACAGACAGCTCTCAAATAAGCACACAGGGCCAATAAATTCTGAGCTCTCAGAACCTACAAGGAAATAAGAAACAAACCAGCACATTCATCAGTGGAGCAGACGGTAACTACGGGAAATTGTGTTTGTTTATTTAGATGTTAAGATACTGCTCTTCAAAGTCTTTCTCTACTACTGAAACCCTAACCCCTATGACAAAAAGCAAACAACATCAAAAACTTGTTGGAGAATCTTAGTATAAATGTCTCCGGAATGACTTATTTCACCTATTTGTCATTATTTTTACACACACTGTGAGAAACTACTAGTAAGCAGAGATCTCCAGCAAACTGGCTGGCTAATCTGGGTTCAACTAATAGATACTACCTCACCAGAGATGTCAAACTCCATATTCCCAGGAACATATATGCACTCACATACATGCAAATAGTCACACTCAAGTGCAAATAATTATCATCTCAGCATCCCTACAGACTAAAAGGTGGCAAAACACTCAATGATGTATTTTAACGTTTAATGTTAATAACATTAAAAACAATGTAATAATTATTAACATCTAACTGTATATAATAAATACTACACATCATCTCCTATAAAAGGATGATGAATTCTAAAATCTTTCAGGACAGAATTTATGGACTCAAAATATATAGTCACACAGGGCGCCACTTTAGAAGGAGTTTTGCTTTTAATAATCTGTTGTTGTCCTGATGCTTTTTTATGTCTGTGTGTCTTGAAGCATTTGTTTTCATTTTTAAAAAAGGAACTCATTTTTCATGTCATTCTGAACTCACAAATTACATAGCTAGTCCTATTCATTGGCATTCAAATACTATGATTACAAAAATGTATACCTACAATGTTCCAGGCACAATGGCAATTTAAAAAAAAATAACGAAATTAAAGTGATCTGATTTCCATTAGTTTCAGAATAACAGCTTTCAAGAATACGATTACATTTTTTCCTTTCATAGATCCACAAATTACTCTTTCCCTCTCACACTAACCAACTGACTATGCCAAGTCCTTTCTTGGGGCAAGTTTCAGACTGTCAATCTGTGCAAAACACCTTCCCTCCCTCTCACCCCAAAAGACTTGTGATTAAATTACAAATATTTTAAACTAAAGAAAAAAAAAACCAAAAGACTTCTGAGCCATGGTGGCACAAGCCTATAATCCCTGAACTTGGAGGCTAGGGAAGATCACAAGTTCAAGGTCAGCCTATACTACACAGCAAGATCCTTACTCATTTTTTTTCCTTCTGGCTTCTCTAGCAAAACCAACTGTCTACTACTCTGAGTATGTGCACATACTTTCTGCTCACAGATGTTGAACAACCCTGAACACAAGCTGGCCAGGACACTTTTTCAGTCACTCCATTCTCTTGTCCCAGTGCATTTCAGCGACACTGATCTTCCAGTTCATTCACAGCATGTATGCCCTGTCTTGCTCTACAGCCTCTACACATACTATTCCTCTTACTGAGAATTCTCTTCCTACTTACTACTCTTTACTTTACAATGTTTTGACATCTGGGTCTCCACTGAGATGCCATTTCTCTACTACTTACTTGTTCTGTACGCTTCATTGGATTATATAACCAACAAAGACAGAAAACATGTTTTGTTCACTTTGTGTTCATAGCACTTGGCCCACACAAGAAAATACAAATGTATTCATGGGCCCCAACTACAAGTATTCCTTTAGATGTATGCCTTAGCCCTCTCAACCTCTCCCTATTTTTATCTCTAGGCTAAAGATTTTAACTTAAAATTCCAGACTTGACCTCTCCCAACAAGGTCAATCCTTCCCACGACACCTGCAATTAGGTCTGTCTGGAGTCCTTCTCTGGCACTCACAACTGTATGTCCCATGATAGTCCCTGAGTGAAGAGGTGGTAATTCAATAAATTCAATAACACTGTTTACCTAGCACTTTTTTTTTGTTTTTGTTTTTTTTTTGTTTTTCGAGACAGGGTTTCTCTGTGTAGCCCTGGCTATCCTGGAACTCACTCTGTAGACCAGGCTGGCCTAGAACTCAGAAATCCGCCTGCCTCTGCCTCCCAAGCGCTGGGATTAAAGGCGTGCGCCACCACTGCCCATACCTAGCACTTTCTAGGTTCAATTCTCATCACTGAAGGAAAAAAAGAACACCTGAACACACTAACTGCTCTAGCTGTAACGCTCTTATTTTGTTCCCATGTTGTTGATGATGATATCCCTTCAGAGGTCAAGAGATAAAATGCTCTTTGATCCACCAATAATGCCTGATTCCTTCTCTAAAAATGTTCCTGAATGTTCCTGCACATGGCACCTCACTTCTTACAAATGGTCTTTTGTAATAATGATTACAGATTTATCTCTATGTAACTTCAAAATGAATTCCAACCATATCATTCAATGTCTTCATCAATCTCTTCAGTGGTTCCTTCATGCATCCATACTCTTCTACTTGGTACTTCAAAGGCCCTCCCAAACCCAAAGTAGCAGCACACACCTGCCAGCACTTGGGAGGTGGAGACGGAAAGGTCAGGAGTTCAAGGTCATACATATTTATAGCAAGACTGGCCAGCCTAGGCTTCATGAGTCCCTGTCTCAAACCTCTTCCCTCTCAATCTTGCCTAAACTACCTTAGCAAAACAATCTAGTTTGATAGTCAAATCTATAAACTCTGGAGCAAGACTCACATGTTAAAAGATGAAAAGGAGACTAGAGATCTGGCTTAGTGATTAAAAGCACTGGCTACTCTAGAGGTCAGGAGTTCAATTCCCAGCACCAGCATGGTGGCTCATAACCACCTGTAACTCCAGTTCCAGGGACTCCAACAACTTCTTCCAGCCTTAGCAATGATGTGCAATGACACACATATATATGTGGAAACAAAACATCCAAACACAAAGCTTTTAAAAAAAAAAAAAGGACAAAAAAAATGAGAGCACGGTTCTACCACCTAACCCATCCATGTCCTTTAATCTTATAAAGATCAGACAAGTTAGTATAAGTAGATAACTTAGAACAATGTGTGGCGCTGGCCCATACTATCTACAATGGTTTCCTGCCACATTTTCAATTATCAGTAACCTGCATTCCATCCAATCTGTTGAAACTAATTGACTGTTTGTTACACCGATTCTTCTTCAGCCTTCCCCTTCTGAGGTCCGCTTACCACAGCGTGAAAATCAGCTGATAAGCTGCCAGTTCTGTATCCCTTTGCACTTTCAGTCAGAAGCTTTTCTCTCCAACAGTGTTTATACATCTCATGCCCTGAAATGTCCCAAAGTGTACTTCTCAAAGAACCCTAGCCCTGTTCAAAGATTCTCCCTCTACAACTGGTACACGCTTCCCTCCACTTTGTCACTCCTAAGTTTCAGAGCAAAGAACATCTTGCTGCCACCTCCATTCCCAGTGGCAACACTGTTTTAGTTTCTTATGCTTTTGAGTAGAAATGACTACTCTCCCCACAACTGCCTAATTTCAAATTGTATTCTTTTTACATGAAAACATTTAGAATAATTAAAATTAGTTCTCCCTTCTAATATGAACAGAATATAGACTTTAATCTCCCAAGTAGTCACTATTACAAGGGCTGTGCCTTTTTACCTTCTTAGGGAATCTGCTACACACAGGAATAGGTAATACTAGTAATCACTAACCATTCATGAATTCCTAGGAATTGTAAAACAAGAGCTTTTTACTATTTCCAAAAATTGTCCAGTGTAGTGGCATAAGTCTTTAATCTGATACTTGTGAGGCAGAGGCAGCCAGATGAGTTCATGGCCAGCCTTAGAACTACATAGTGAGTTCTAAGACAGCTAGAGCTACATAGACACTGTCTTGAAAAAAACAAACAAATTTTTCCTGAAATGTTTACTCACTATTTAACCTGGACAATATATTATCGTGTGTGCGTGTGCATGTATACAATTCCAAAATAGTAAAACATATCATTCCAAAACCAATCTAGTAACTCAAGTGTGAATGTGGCTCCACCAATCAGTGCAAACCATTCTTTTCTATAAATGAAATGGGCTTGGGGGATGGGGGTGAGGGGAAGAAATGGTAACTTCTAAAAACACAAAAATCTAGCAAGACCTGCACCATCTACCCTAAAGAACAGTCTTTAAATCATTTTTCGGATCCCCAGAAAGGTTTTATCCAGTGTCTGATGTGTTTGGACTCCAGGGCAGACTTAAGGGAAGAAAGTCTGTTTCAGATGTAGTTTCAGGTTTCGATCCAGCACAATGGAGTGAGTATACTAGCTGATGGTAGAGGAGCGTGCCAGCGGCTAGTCCATCGCAGCAGGCTTCCTAGAAGCACAAAGATCAAACAGAGCTGGGAGCAGGAATAATTTCCAAAGGCCCTCCTCTACCGATCTGCTTCTACCAGCTTTAAGAGAAAGCTGTATCTACAGCCTTCGAAACTGCACATACTGAGAGCCCAGCACTCAAGCATAAGCTTGTGGAGGGTATTTCAGACTCCAGTCCTAACTACGCCTAGAGACCCCACAACAGTCATGTCCTCAGAGACTGACTAAAAGATTCTTATAAAAACATAATTATTGAATGTTTAAAAGTTATTGTATTTGTTTTGTTTGTGTGTTTGCTTGCTTGAGGAAGGGGTATTGCCATGGTATATGTATACAGGTTAGATGACAAATTGTAGCAGTCAGTTCTCTCCTTCCACCATGGGGGTCTTAGGGATCAAACTCATGTCATCAAGATTGCAGGCAAGTGCCTTAACCCTTTAAGCCTTCTCCCTAAGCCAATTATTTTGTAATTTCTAAGAACTTATGGGAATTCCAAAATCAAAGAAAAAAACAGATCACTTTAAATCAGAGTTGCCCTCTCAACATTCATTACTGTTGTTCTTAAAATATTAAAAATTTTGTAGGCACAAAAATGTAAGGAAAACATTAGGAGAAAAGTTAAACAGAATGACTAATCACTAGTTTAACATTTTACAAAGTGGGTCAGTAAGAGCGTTTAGTAGGTATAGGTACCTCCCTCCAACTCTGCTGATCCGAGCTCAGTGTGATTTATATATATGGTAGAAGCAGAACCAGGTCCTGAAAGTTGTCCTCTGATCTCCACATGTGCACTGTGCCATGTTTGCAAGCACATATATACAAAACAAAAATTTTAATTTTTTAATTAAATTTTGTTTTCAAATGAAGTATCTAACATCAAGCAATAGTACCTAGATAACAACCTGGTATCTAGTCCATTAGGAGTCTCAGGAGTAAACACTCAGAAACAGATACAAAAATCAAACAATGCTTAAGACAAGAATTATATATGGCAGCCGGGCGGTGGTGGCGTACGCCTTTAATCCCAGCACTTGGGAGGCAGAGGCAGGCAGATTTCTGAGTTCAAGAGTTCAAGGCTAGCCTGGTCTACAGAGTGAGTTCCAGGACAGCCAGGGCTACACAGAGGAACCCTGTCTCGAAAAACCAAAAAAAAAAAAAAAAAAAAAAAGAATTTTATATGGCAGCTCTTTTACTTGCATTTCATATTTTACATGTACTAAGCAAAATTACTCCATGGGAAGTAGAAATGTCAAATACTGGCTCTTCAGGGATATTTGCTTCTAATGGTGAAGTAGCTATATAAAAATGGGGATATTACACATAAACAGAGAAGACTAGGTCTTGTTATGTATTCATCTGGTAGGGCTTGGGAAAGAAGGCAGACAGGCCATGAACTTGGGAATAGCAACACAAATGAGATCTCTGTGATTTGTTTTTGCTTCATGTACCCCAGATCTGAAGTAGATGACACCAACAACTAGAAATGCAAACAGGCATAAATAAACCCCCAACAGAAATCTGCTTGGGTTATACAGAAGACTAGAAAGAGACATCTCAGTAACATGGTGATTTTAAGTAGAAATTAGATGAAACACTTATAAGCAACTCCAGTGAGGCTAGACTTTACGCACTTACAAGTTGTAAGGAGACTCTTAAGTCCTCCAGGACAGCATTCAAAGTCAACGTGGGCAGCTGTGAAAAAAATATTCTGACAAAAACAACTTAAGAGAGAAAGAGTTTACTTTGTCTTTAGTTCCAGAGGGATACAGCCTAGAGTGGTGAGGAACACATGGCAACAAGCCAGGAAGGCATGGTGACAAGAAGCAAATAGGCTGGCTGGTTACACTGCACCCAAACTCAAGATGCAGAATATGAACAGGAAGTAGAGATAAGCTATAGTCTCAAGTCTCACCTTCAGTGACCCACTTCCTCCACTGAGATTCATCTCCTAAAAGTTGCATAATTTTCCCAGTATCACTAACTATAGACCAAAAGCTCAAACATATGAACCTATGGGGTACATTTCACAGTCTAACCACAACAGGAACCAAAGCTTTCATCAACCCACATCAGCTTGTAACAAGGCACCATGCCTTCTATTACCACCTCACCCACCCAAGTACAGAATAAGCTCTCTTGGGTCAAGAGAGGCCTAATGGTGTACTCCCTTCATTTCTACTGCTGAAGTGATGCCCCTCCAAACTCCAGTGAAAACAGAAAGCTTAAAAAAAGAACTAAAATATTAGAGAAACATGGATATCCAGGTTTTAATCACACACACATGCACGCATGCACACGCATCCAAAAAGATGGAGAAATCAACTGAAATAACACCAATAGATGTTAAAATTATCAATTTTACAATACCCTTGACAGAAACATATCAACAATTACAAGAACTCTCTAAACTAGTTAAAAATGAAAAAGCCTAAGTAAGTAGCAGATAAAGACCCAAACAGAAAAAACTAAAAAATTTTTTAAAAACTCTAGGTGGGCAGATTCAACAGCAAAATAAAAGGACAGAGGAAGCACACAGGAAGCCTTAGTAGCAAAAAGTATCCAAGCAGAACAACAGAAGGACTGGAGAACAACTTGTAAATCACACACACTCTTGAACTGTAACAAGAGCTATCGCTAAAGTTGTCTATGTTACAAGTAAGGGGAACAGAAAAACATAAAGCTAAAAAAATACTCAAAAATTAATGGTGAAAACTTTCTAAATTTGGCAAAAGACATAAACCTAAAGATTCAGGATGCTGAGTGAACACCAAACAGGATAGACTCAAAGAAATCCAGACCAAAGGATCACAAGCATCAGAATGTAAAGAAATCCAGACCAAAGGTATCACAAGCATCAGAATGTAAAAGCAAAAGAAATAGTTCTTAAAATAATGAGAAAAGAGGCCATAATTAAAAAGGAAAAATGACTTTAATGAGAGCAAATTTCTTACCTGAAACCACAAGAACCAAAAGGAAAGCAGGTGTTTTTCAAAGACTGAAGAAAAAGTTATTAGTATAAAAAACCTCTACCCACTGAAAGCTGAAAGGGAGTTGATATCCCCATACAAAGAAAAACAATTTTTAACAGACCTACATTAAAACAATGACAAAAATTCTTAGCCAAGCCCGAGGCAAAAGGATGGTCAAGGTCAGCTTGGTCTTCATAGTGAGTTCTAGGCCACTGTGAGCTACTGAGTCAGACTCCGTCTCCTTGCTCCTATCCTATCCTACCCTGCCCCCAGAAAAGTTAAAAAAAAAAAAAAGGAAAGAATTATACCCCAAAACAGTATGGATCAAGGTGAGAAAAAAGTTTAAATGTTCAAGTAATCCATATGTCTGAAAAAGAAAAATCAGGAAGCAAAAATCAAATGCTAAGTATATGCCCTAATATAGTAACAATTATATATAAATGGACTAAATACTATGAAAATGGAACATAGCGGAATAGATTTTAAAACATGATGTAACTATATGCTATTTACAGGAAACCTACTTGAAATATTTAATCATACAGGCAAGTTAAAAGCAAAAATATAAAAGGTATATTCTATAAATAAAGTTATGGTAATATTTAACAAACAATACGCAAAACACAGAAAAGCAGATCTATCAAGAAGTCACCACACCTAAATTTGTGTATGTGTGTGTGTGTGTGTTTAACAAATTAATTCTGTTCAAGGAACTGAGGGTATGTAACTCAGTGGTAGAATGCTTGCTTAGCAAGTGCAAAACCTGGGTTCAACTTTCAAGAAAAAAAAGAAGGGAGGGAGGAAACTAATTCAACAATTCCTTCCAGTAACAGGATCTAAATAGGAACTAATCACACTTGACCCAACTACAGCAGAACCCATGGAGTTTCAAAATAGTTTATACTCTGGATCATTGGGTCATAAAACAAACTTCAACAAATATAAGAAAATTTAAATCGCAGAGTAAGTGCTCCAACAACAGTGGAAGTTTAAACTATAAACCCCAAACCAGGATTTAAAAAAAAAAAAGATAAAAAAAAAAAAAACCTCTAACCACTTAACAAAGTACACTTAAAATAACTCATGAGTCAAAGAGAAAGTCTCTCAAGAGAAATAAAAATATACACTCAACTGAAAGAACATAAAGCTACAACACTGGTGGTTTAACTAAAAATGGATTCCACAGATTCATACATCTGAATGCTTAGCCACCAAGGAGTGGCACTATTTGAATGGATTAAAAGACTAGGAGGTGTGACCTTGTTGGAGGAAGTGTGTCACTGGGGGAGTGGGGGGGGTGGGCTTTGAGGTTTCAAAAGTCCATGCCAAGTCTAAAGTATCACTGTCTACAGATTAGGATGTAGTTCTCAGCTACTGCTCCAGTGTCTGTCTATACGCTTCCATGCTGCCTGCCATGATGATAATGAACTAAATCTCTGCAAGTATAAAGCAACCTCCCAATTAAATTTCTTTTTTCCATAAGAGTCCCCTTGGTCATAGTATCTCTTCACAGCAACAGTACAGTAATTAAGACAAACATATTAAAAACAATAAGACAGGGGCTGGAGTGATGGCTCAGTGGTTAAGAGCACAGACTGCTCTTACAGAGGCCCTGAATTCAATTCCCAGCAACCACCTCAAAATCATCTGTAATGAGATCCAATGCCCTCTACTTGTGTGTCTGAAGACAGCTACAGTGTACTCACAGACATAAATAAATGTTAAAAAAACAAAGACAGACAAATTGAGCATGGTGATACATGCCTATAATCCAAACACTTGGAGGCAGAAGGATCAGAAATGTAAGGCTATCCTTCATTACTAGAAACCAGGCTGGGCTTCCTAAGATCACCAGATGTCTCAAATCATCACCTACTCCCCATACCTCCACAGAAGAACTGCATACCAGTAACCCCGTGCCCACCAGTAGCTGGCCAACACAAAAAGAACTCAATGGGATTCTTGCCGACTTTTTGTCTCAGATTGCTTTCTTTGGGCATTTTTTATCTTATTGGTCATTTGCTTATATATTATGGTTTCTAACTTTATGGCTTTATGGTTTTGTGTATGTTTCTTGTACTTTTTATTTTTCTTCCTTTTATTTATTGATTTGTGTGTGTTGTTGTTTGTTTTTTGTTTTTTGTCTGTTTATTTTGAGATGAATGAATGGATGGGTGGGAGGATCTGGGAGGAGAAACTGTAACCAGAATTTTTGTTTGTTTGTTGTTTTTCAAGATAGGGTTTCTCCATGTACTTCTAGCTGTCCTAGAACTCACTCTGTAGGCCAGGCTGGCCTCAAACTCAGAGATCCACCTGCCTCTGCCTCCCAAGTGCTGGGACTAAAGGCGTGCGCCAACACCACCCAGCTGAAAAGAAATTATTTTCTTTTTTTTTTAAGAAATTATTTTCAATTAAAAAAAATAAATAAAAGGTTAAAAAATTACATACCATGACCAAGGAAAGTTTATTCAGGGATGAAAGCTGATCAATATCATTTAAAAAAAATCAATCAATCAATCAATAGAATCCATCCCATATCCAAAAGGCTCTGAAATGTAGGTCCGTGACTGGGCGTAACTAGCACATTCCAAGAGTTTCCAGAGAAAAGGAGAGGAGAGGAAAAAAGAAGAGGAGAAAGAAGAGGAGAGGAAAAAAGAAAAGGGGAAAGTAAAGTAAAAGGAAGGATATGAAAGAAAGGGAAAAGGAAAGGGAGGGAAGGCCATATACTAGCTGATACATAAAACAGTTGGCCACATTAAGCATTCACTCATCAAAACTCTCAGAAACAGAAGAGGAAAGTTCCTCAGCTTGATAAAGCACCTATGCAAAACATATAGGTAACATTCCACACAAAAGAGAAAGAATCAACACTTGAAAAGATGTCTTTTCTCACTCCTCTTCAACCCAGTCAATGCAAGAAAGGGCTATTTAAAAACCCAGCACTTACCATCACTAAAGTACACGTATATTTACATAAAATCCAACAAAAACACCTAACAGAAGTTAAGACATAGATGCAGTAACAGAGTATTTGGCAAACTTCACAATACTAACGAAACCAAGATCTCCATAAACAGACATACAGTGACTGCAGTAAAGGTTCGTTCCAAACTGACTGGAGTCTATCAAAAGCTATCAAAACTGCAGCAAGATCTTTTTGTAAATAAAAATTATTCTACAATTTATATGAAAAGGCAAAGAAATATGAGTAACTAATATTTTAAAAATAAATATACTGGGGGAGAGTCAGTTTCAGTAACCAAACTGTATGGTAATTTGTGCAGACATACAAATTAATGGAACAAACACTTCAGAAATGCACATATATAAATATATAGCACACAAAAACAATTCAATAGAAAAAAGGCAATCTTTTCAACAAATGGTATTGAAGCAATTGAACATCCATAGGTGGTAAATAAGCCATGACCTAAGTCTCACGCTTTACCCAAAGAGTAACTCAAAGTGAAGTGTGTGTAAAGCATGTCACTTTCCAGAAAGACACACACAGGAGGAATTCTTCAGGATCTAGATCTTTGCAAAGAGTTCTTGGGCTTAACACCAAAAATATGGTCCTCAAAATAGAGAAGGCAGACTTCAACAAAATTAAAACCTTTGGTCCACAAAAATCGGATGAATGGAATGAAAATACAATCTACAGATAAATCATACCTTCTGACAAGACTAGTATCTAGAATATATAAAGCACTCTCAAAGAACAGTCATTAAAAAATACAATCTAGTTTGAAAACAAGCAAAAATCATTTCCCTAAAAAAAAATGTATAGATTACAAGATGCTACAGGGACATAACTCAGTGGTAGATTCTTTGCCTATCACAAGTGAGGCGCTGGGTTTTATCTCATTGACCATTTAAAAACAAGCAAACAAAATGCTCAACACCATTAACCATTAGGGAAAAGCACATTATAACATCAGTGAGCTACTGCACACCTATCAGAATGGGCAGTGCAACAACCAATGATAACATATAATGTGGTGAGGACACAGAAAAGCTGATCATTTGTGCTTCACTGTAATAAAAGCAAAATGTTACAGTCACCATAGAACACAGCTGCCACACAACTCAACCAATCCAACACTGCACAACACAGACTTATGCTCAGATAAGAACCTGGATGAGAAGCCAAACATGGTATAGGCCTATAATCCCAGTACCAGGGAGGTAGAGGTAGTAGGATCAGGAGGTCCAGGCCAGCCGGAGCTAAACAGTACCCCAACACACACCAGCCTAATCTACCTAAGGCCTTGTTTCAGAAAAACAAAAGAGAACAGAACAAAACACAAGAACCTAAACATGAAAGTTTACTAGCTTTCATTTATAATATCAAAAACTGGAAGTAACCAGATGCCCAAAATATTTAAATGGTTAAAAAAATCATAAAATACACCACATTCGGTACACTTTTCTAGAGTTCCAAACGTGAACACTTCAGATCTCACTGTTAGCTCTTTATCAAAATTCTCAACACTGGGCTAAGAGTTCATTCATACTATGAAATGCTATTCAACAATAAAGTGAAACTACTATTGATACAATCAACTGCTTAGGTAAATCTCTACTATGCTTAGTGGGAACAGTCAATTCACAGGTATAGTGAGCAATTCCATTTATAAAATTTTCTTGAGATGACAAAATAATGGAAACAGAGAATAGATTAGTATTCCAGAGTTCATGGAAGAGTGGAGACGGGATAAAAGGATGATTTAAAAGCAATATAAGAGACTGGAGAGGTGACTCAGCTTTTAAAGAGATTTGCTGCTCTTGTAGAGAACCTGGTTTGGTTCCCTGCACTCACAAGGAGGCTCATGTCATCTAAGTTAGAGGTAATCTGATACCCTCTTCTGGTTTCTGCAAGCAATGCATACCCATGCAGTAGCACACATGTAGGCAAACATTCATACACATAAAATAAAAATAAACCTTTTTTTTTTAAAAAAAAAAAAAAAACAGCAACATAAGGAAATCTTTCGAGGTGGAAACCCTCTGAAATGTCACCACTATACCAGAGTGTATTGTAGTTTAACACTGTGCTACAGTTTACAAGATAACACCAATGGGAGTAACTGGATAAAAGATCCAAGGAACCTTCCTGAATTGCTTCTTAGTTTACATGTGAACCTACAGTAATCACACAATAAAAGTTTAATTTAGCTAGGTAGTAGTGGAGCATGCCTTTAAATCCAGCATTCAGGAAGATGAGGCAAGCTTCTGTGAGACCAGACTGAGTTCTTGGACAGCCCAGGCTACAAATTAAAAAAACCTATCTTGAAAAACAAACGAACAACAAAAAAAAACGTTTAAGGGGCTGGAGAGATGGCATTGCAATTAAAAGCACTAGCTGCTCCTTCAGAGGCCCTACATTTGATTCTTAGCATCCACATGACATCTCATGACTATTTGTAACTCCAGACCTAGGGAACCCATGCCTTCTGGCAATCTTTGGGCACCAGGCACGCAAGTAGAGTAAAGACTTACATGAAGGCAAAACACCCATACACAAAATAATAAACTGAAATTTAAAAGAAAATTTAATTTAAAAGAGGAGGTTAAAGCATGCTTCACTCAGCCTTGTATCAATCCTTCCTCCTGGACATAGAGTACACACAGACACAAATATCAAATGCTATGCCTACCCTCAAGCACCAAACACTTAAGTAGAGATAAGGACAGTATAGATCAACACTGAAGGGCTTCAACAGGACAGGCAATGTGAGCTAATCTCTGAACAAGCAGCACTTTAAAAAGGGTAATCTTGGAGAAAAATCATATATAAAGGTACAAGACCAAAAATAAGCACAACACCTTTAGAGACTGTGGTTGTAAGATAACAAAGGTGGGATAAGCCAGCCTGGAAGTAATTGGGGAGGGTACCCAGAAGTCAAAGACAATTCAACTGCCACTCAGAGAAGCCTTCCCTACTAACCTAGGGGCCAAGAGCAATGATTCCCCTTCAGATACTTATCCCTTATACCACCCAATCTCTCCACCACCCTCTAAAGCACTCATTGCAAGCTACGGTCATCAAGTTTGGACTCATCTATACTGTTTAATGCTGCCCTATTCTCTACTTTGGGGTCTGTCATACATTAATCACCCAATAAACGTGAACTAAATAATTAAGTATTCAGTAAATATCTATTCTTAGTCTTATTCTATACAGCTGCTGTATTCCTTTCTTCTATTTTACCCAAGTATGAGAAGTATATGTAGAACATAAAAGACTATAAAAACAATGATATTATGTCTGTAGTAGTGTTGAAGTCTACTCTGAAGATTGGATGATTATACCTGGTCTGTGGAAGTTATCCATGAACAAACAACAGCAAAAGCCTGGTACAGTGTGGTCCATGCCTCTAGTCCAATGATTCTCAACCTTTGGGTTGCAACCCCTTTGGGCCTGTTAAGTTACCCAGAAGTTCATTCAGTCCCAGGGGTTCTGATACCTCTGGTCTCCAAAGGCACTCCCTGTATGTACTAAGGACACAGGCAGACATACAGACAAAACATCCACACACATAAATACAAACAAATCTTTAAACACACCACACACACACACACACACACACACACACTGCTAACATGATTACAATTTAAATTTATTACTAGAACTTCCTGTTACTCAAGTGACAGGCAGACATTCTGGCTGTATGATCTCTGCACTTGGTGGGCTGAAGCAAGAGTATCACTAAGTTGGAGGTCAATGAGCTATAGTGCAAAGGGGCTACACAGTGAGACTTTGTATCAGCCGCATGCCTCACCCCATAATGAGGCCAGGCTTGTTGGCTCATGTTATAATCCCAGCCTTTGGAAGGGTGAGGTTTGAAGGCTTCTGTGAGCTGAGGCCAGCCTAGGACAGAGTGAGAAAAGCTGCCTCAACACAAAAACAAAAAACAAGAGAGTAAGAAGGAAAGGTCAGTAAGTCATGCCAGGAGCAAACCTCTACCAGGTAGCAAGGATTTCCAAAAGAAAAACTACAAATATTTTCATTATTCTCATTAATTTGCTCAAAACACATCTACTGAAATTCTACTACTTATATCAAGGACTGTAAAGTCTATGAGAACCCCTGACTAGGAAAGGAAGCTATGACAATCTCTGCTCTCATTAAGTTTAAGTTCCATAGAGGAAGTCAGACACTTAAGAGTTTGCACAAATTAGCATTTCCAAGGTTGTACCGTCTGCTGTTTAAAACAAATGGAGCTGGAGAGATGATCTGGTGGTGAAGACCACTGACAGCTTCCAGAGAACCAAGGTTCAATTCCCAGCACCAACACGGGAGCTCACAACTATCTGTAACTCCAATTCCAACAGATCTGAAGCCCTCTTCTGGCACCAACAGGGTGCAGAGACAAATGTGCAGGCAAAAAGACCCATGCACATTTAGAAAATAATAATAAAACAACACATGTACTAAACAAGCCAAGAAACATTCCCTAAACCAACTTATCATGGACTTTTGAATAAAGGCTTCTCAGATTTCAAACCACACACAACCTGGAATCAAGTTTAAATACACGCTAATTCAGTTGATGTGGATGGGTGACTGGAATTATTTCTTTGAGACTCCCCAGATAATGAAGATATTTCTAGGCCATGAACTACATTTGAAAGAAATAACAAGGCTCTGAGGAACCATGGGGAAAGATCTTCAAGATATCTTGTAAAATGCAAGCTCCATAAAGGCAAGTACATTTTGTCTCTTTTATTCACCACAATATTCCCAAGACTTAACACTGAACGGACAGCACTCAATAAATATTTACCAGATAAATAAATGGTCAAGATGAGCACTATTCAGCTCCAACACATTTGGCTCTTGAATGTTTGATATGTGGCTATTAAGTGAAGGGCTGAACTTTTTTAAAGTTAGATTTAAACAATCACATGTGGTTAATGGCTACTACACTGGATGATGCAGGTCTAGACACAAATTCGAAGCAAAGAACACTTAGACAACCAAAGTCTAGCTCAGGATCTCAACTCTGCAGCTTAGGTGTGACCTGAAAACTTTGTTAACTTCTTTGAGACCTCATCATCATCTATGAAAAAAATTAGGACAAGATCTCCTACTTTCTAGAGTTCTTGATACGATGATAAAGAAACATACTACTTACTACTAAACACAAAGAAGGGTGTAGGTGACATTATCTGTCCTCCAATAACAAGAGCACAATGACTTTTCTGCCTTTTGTCCACAGGTACCAGAAATGCCAAGTGAGTTTGGTTCAGTGGTTCTGTATAAGGCCAAGGTCATAAATTTGGTGGGGGGAAGGAGGGGGTCCTCTCTGCAAGGCTAGGTAAAAGGCAGTGACGGTGCAAGTCATCCTGATTCCTGGTCAGTCTCTCTCGGCATTGTGCTGTGCTCCTTCATTCATTCCCACCGCCTGAAGCCCGCTACTTCCCAGGTACAGACCACGGCCCCGGCCTGTGCGCCCTCCCCCGTCGCTCCGGACCAGCTGGGGTCAGCCCAGTACCGCGGCAGCAAGTCCCACACGGCCGAAGCCAGGAGCCATGTTTAGCTCTACCTCTGTCAATAAAACAAACTTCCGTCTTCTAAAGAAAAACGGTTTCTAACTCAATGTCAAACTAGGACGCCAACTCTCAGCTCTGCGCGGCTGCCCGATAGAGGGAGACGCCGCACGCCGGGCGGCCCGGGAGTCCCCGCCGCCGGACCCCGCGCCCCGGCCGCGCGGCCACAAAGGGCCGGGGACGCGGGCGCGCCCGGGCCTCCGCCTCGC
>NW_021604688.1:4816011-4881079 GCF_004785775.1 Grammomys surdaster | reverse complement strand
CGGCGCGCTAGTTCCCGCCGCGCCTCATGCAGTCGCGGTCGGCGCTCGCCCGGCGTCTCCGTCAGCGCGGCGCGCGCGCAAGGCCGCCCGGGCGCAGTCCTCGCAAGACGAGCTCGGCTGCGGCGGCCGGTGCGGCTGCGCGGGGGAGGCCGGGGCCGCGCTCACCGGATGCCTGACCCCTCCCCCGCGGTGGGCGCCCCTCGGCGGCCGCCGGCTGTGCCCCTGGCCCCCGCCGCGGTTGGTTCCGCCGTGCCGTCGCTTCCTGTCCCACCCGCCCCGAGGCGCGGGATCCAGTTGTCCGGGCAGGAGAGGGTGCCCACCTGTGTGCGGACAAAGACGGCGTCGGCAAGTAAAGCCTCGGGGAGCCAGTCGCGGGCGGCTGAATCGCCGCGCTCAGGCCCGGGACGCCGCACAAGGCCACGCCTGATGCAGAGCCACCTGTGGCGGGATGAGTGGTTCGGTCGAGCCCGACTACTGTGTGCACGACCGAGGGTGGGCGGCGAGGGGAGGCCACCGGCCTGCACCGCCGGAAGAGGCCGCCGGACCTCGGGGACCAGAAAAAAAAAATACCGCCAACCCCCCTTCCCATGCCTTCCACCCCTTTCCCTGGTGAAGTAGACCTCACTACTCATTCTCAGAATCAGCTTGGCCTGCCTGCTCTGCAAGACAGAAAGAACCCTGGGCCTCAGTCATCACCCAGGTCCAACCAACCGCCTTTGCCTGTTTCTCAATAGCTCACTGAGAGAGGCATGTATCTTAAGTGCTTGCCAACCACGAGCTGGAACTACACGATGAAGTCTCTTATAGGTGTTAATGACTCGATTTTAATCTTTTAGATCTATATTGTCAACAGATTGGGAGTGGAACCTTGTGCAGAGCCTTGAGTTAGGGTCGGTCTCCTCAGAAAATGACGTAAAAATCACCTCTGCAGTTTTACTATCTTCTTTTACCTATCTACATGTTCCAAGTACTCTATTGGGAAGCAAATCCACAACAGTGCCTGCATGGCCTAAGGTGCCATTTTTAAAATACTAATGTAATACTTTGAAGCCAAGTCAATTGGCCTGGTAATGGTCCACAAGGAAACTATATTTTGAATATAGCTTAAAATGCAAAAGAATAAATACTTTAAAAGAGAAATGTATCCAAAAAGGAGAAGATAAGGATAGATTTGCAAGTCATTTATATAGGGTTTGTATTCAGATTATGTTAAAGCACTCCTCTAACTCAATAAAGAAGGCTAATAATTCATTTACAAGTGGATGAAAGAATAACATTTTATAAGAAAATATTTAGATGATTACTAGCGATGCTTACCATTATTAGTCACTTAGGGAAATGCAAATTAAAACCACAGTAGGAAAATGCTTCACACCCACTACAATGGCTGCAATTAAAAAAGTACAAACCCAGACAAGAATGGTTGGTGAGGAGGTGGACAAATTACAACCTTCATATATTATGGAACTATAAAACAGTGGAGCCACTAAGGAAGGGTTTGCTGGGTTCTTAGAAAGTTATACACAGGACCCTATAGTCCCACTTATAGGTATTTCCCTCAGAAAAGTGGTTCTTCTAGCTTGTTCATAAATATTCATTATTTATAAAGTCATTATTAAGTTAAAATGTCATTATTTATAAAGGCCAAGAAAGTTGTTATCCAGATGTCCAGGAGTTTCAGAAAGCATCGACAAAATGTACATGGAGGAGCAAAGTCCTCACAAAAGTCTACCCTGGGGTACTTCAAAAGCAGTAAGCCAAAACTGGGCATAATAGTTCTTTTCTGTAATACCAGCAGTAGGGTACATGTCGAAGGAGGATCAGAAGTTTAGACCAGCCTGGTTACATAGCTAGTTTGAGATCAGTGTGGGCCAAAGGAGACCCTGTGTCAAAGCAATACTAACAAGCTAAGTGGAAGAGACCGATGCAAAAGAGCACAGGATTCAACTTAAATATCTAGAAAAATCACAACGATTGGTGGTTGCTTAAGGCTCGGATTAGGAAAGTGGGGACCGACCTCAAACTGCAGATCTTTTTGAAGTGTTAGAAATTTTCTAAGACAGAATGAGATGACTGTACACATCTGTGGATGAACTCACAATAACTGGATGTGCAAGGGAGACAAGAGACAAGTTCATCTGTCAGATTGCCTCAATAAAACAAGTTTGCAGATTCTTGTATTCCTCTAAAAGCCTAAAATAACAATACTTTTTGTATATCTTTACCGAATTTGTTTACAATTTTAAAAGTACCTGATGTCAAAAAAGTAAACTGCCGTTTGCATTGTGTAATATAATAAAAGGTACTTTTTCTCCATGGGTTGTCTAACCAAGTACATATACTCCCTTGTCACCTCAGAATCTACCACTACTAGTCATTCAACAATGTACCTTGACTTTGTCTTTAAGCAGGATAGAAAGGGGAATATTTAAGGGCAGGAAGGAACTAGATGCTTCTCCAGGGTCAAAATTTATCAAGAAGGGGTAGATGAAAAAAGACACATATCAGGCTATTTGAAACAACAGACAGGGAATCCAAAGTCAGGAATAATTCACATGATTTTTTTTGCCGTTGTTTTCCTGTGTTATTACTTCCCATTTACACTGGGCCCTAGGGCTCAGATTTCCCCATCACACGAAGGCAAGCCTCAGGAGGACCACTCCCTTTGGGCTGGATAATAATACAGGTCAGGTTTTGTTTTCTTAATTTGATGGAGTTTTAAATGAATCTCTGATCTCCACCACCGTAAATTAGCCCTAGTCATTTGTTCTCAACTAGCCAAAAAGCAAGAAAATGGCTCCTGTGGTGTGTCCTGTGGAGATGTGGGAATGGAATGATTAATCTTGACAGGATTCAGAATATCCTAGAAAACAGACACCCCTCTGGGTCTGTGGGAGTCTCTCCAGGGAGGATTGACTCAAATGAGAAGACTCACCTTGACTCTGCACAGCCCTATTCCATATGCTGAGATTCCAGACTGAATAAACAGGAGGAATGGAACATCAAGGTTTATCTCTCTACCTCCTGGTTATGGAGACAGTGTGAGCAGCTGCCTCACCCTCCTGCAAGCATGCCTTCTCCACCACAAAGGACAGACCTATCTCACTGTAGACCAGAAATAAGCCCACCCTCCCTTAATAAGCCCACTTTAAATGACCTTTATTCGGCATTTTATCAGATAAACTAGAAAACTTAGAAGGATGCCGCCTGGTGCAAAGTAAACTGCTCAAGTTTGACCAGAGTGATAGGAGGAAAGGGAGAAGTTACTGGTTATACAGATTGTGTATCAAGCATTAATAAGTTGGGAGGAACGACACGGAGGATGACTGAAAAGGGCCAGTAATTGGTAATGCTTGCATGCCTTTAAACCCAGCTACTCTAGGCTGAGGCAGGAGGGTAGCAAATTCAAGGCCACCCTAGCAAATTATCAAGACCCAACATGAGAAACAGAAGGGCTTAAGGTGCACCTAAGGGGATAATTAGAGTACCTGCAAAGCCAAATGCCCGAAGTACATAAAATGGAACAAAACACACAGCATCATTTGACTTTTTTTTAATTCTCTCTTTTTGTCTTTGATAATCAATGGCCTGGTAGCCCTAAACTTCTGTAGCCTCTGTCATTTTACTGCATATGGATTCCTGTGACTAACTCCAGAATCAAGACAACTATTTAATCACCACAGACCTCTCTTGGGATAGCCGTTCATCGACACTCCCTCTACTACCTCCAATCCCTAGCAGCCACTAATCTGTTCTCTATAATTTTGTAATTCTAAGAATGTACATGAATGAGAGCAGACAGTATGTAGCCTTTGGAGATGGTCTTTTTTAGTCAGAATGAATAAAATGGTTGCAAATGGTTGGGTCATGGTTCTGTGCCATCTACTCTGTCTACGCAGGTTGTAAATCCTGGCTCCCAAGTTAGTCTTCTCTGACACTCCCCTCCCCCCACCAGGAGGGAGTGGGAGGAGAGTGCCTGGTGAAAAGTGTGGGCTCTCAATTCAGCCTCGGTTGACTGGGCTAGTAAAAGTAAGGTCACAGTTTTTGTTTTTCCTTCAGTGTTTGCTTGGAGTAGGCAGTTGTTGTCCAAAAGAAAGCTTCTGTGTAGCTACATTGCCCTTTTCTTGGCCCTCCGGCTGGTAAAAGCAGCCATTTCTTAGATTTTTTAAAAAAGAAATTTGCCTGCCTTTCCTGTACTAGTTCAGGATATATAAGGCAAAAAGAAACTTTCAGACACTTGGTTGTTCCTCAAGTCCCAAGCTCCCTAGTCAATTTCCCTCGTCTCTTTCCTTCTGTTTATTTTATATGTAATAACCAGGGCTTTGGGCTAGCCTTTTATATGTAGAAAATAGTTAAATTTGGGGGGGTAATATAAATCATGCACTGCTATTGTTTCGTGCAACACACACACAGACACACACACACACACAGAGAGAGAGAGAGAGAGAGAGAGAGAGAGAGAGAGAGAGAGAGAGATTGAGATTACTACTATAGGAAATACGCCCAATCCAATCCATCATTCTAGTAGGAAGGAAACATATTTGACTAGGGACAGCAGACCCAAGGATGAAGCAATGGGAAACTTGGCACAACCAATGACAATAAAAAGCCAAAGACCCCACCAGGGAATCAAGACTTGTATTGATAAGATTAGAACATCTTGACTGGTGACAAATGAAGGTAAGAAAGGTCACTGACAAAAATGAACCCTAGAAATTGAAACATCAGGTGAGATCGCTCAAAGGTAAAAGTCTCACCTGAGGATACTGGAGATCCATGTGGTAGAAAGAATCAACTCCTGCAAGTTGTCTTCTGACATCCAAATACACAGCATGCTATTCCTGCGAGCGTGTGTGTGTGTGTGTGTGTGTGTGTGTGTGTGTGTGTGTGTGTGTGTATGTGTGTGAGCACACACACATACAATAAAGAAATGGAATAAAGTCAGACAAGTCGTCAATATGATTTTTTAAAGAAAGCAATAATTGAGAGAGAAGGAAATTGTAAGTTGCATACAAAAAGCATTAAGCTTGGTGAAGTGAGTCCAGCTTGCAGATTTATTTCTTTTTCTCTCCTTCCTATAATGGGATTTAACCGAGGGCCTTGCATAGGAACCATTTACCCAGAAAGCGCAGTCAGCTTGGAACACCCTCCTAAACCAAAATTTGAACGAACAGCAGTGTCCTTTCAACGCATTGGAGGAGGAGGAGAAGGAGACAAATAGAAAGATTCATCCATTGGCTTCTTGGGGAGAGACATTTTTCTAAGTTTCATCCCAAAATGTCCAGTTCTCTTGAGGTATTTATGAAATAGTGGAGCACAGATGGAATCGAGGGCTCATTAGAATTTTTCAGGAAGGTTTGTGGTTATGGTTCTCTTTCTCCTTTCAGTGAATACACTTTTATGTCACATCTAGTGTGCCTGGCCCTCTGAAATTGTTTTGTAAGTGCATCATCACAAAGATATATTTCTGGTTTTGTTCAGTTTAGCCTTTTTCCTTATGAAAAGGAATCTTGAATAGATGTTAGAACTTCATTTGAAGAGGAGAAAAGTTTTGGATATAAACCCTTAAGACCACATGAAGTGAATACTTTTAATGGTCTGTATTCAAAATAAACTTAATTTTTTCTCTCTGACTTCAACAATTCCAGAGAGAAATAATGAGCATGCCTGTGGTCAGACATTTTCAGATTAAGCTGTACTAATAAGAATGTTAACATGTAGGAAATGGAATTTTAAGATTCAAGACTTGGATAGGCATAGTTGTGTGATTTCTCACTTTGGGACTTGGGCTAAGGGAGTGGCCATAGCACAGAGAGCATAGTGTTCCCATGATCGAGAGCCATGGCCCCAGAGAGTGAACAAGGGACATTCTAAAAACCTCTGCTCAGTTCTTGTCGATTGTCCCTTCCCCTCCACATTCTATTGTACAGCATAACTCATGTGTCCAAATCTAAAGTCAGCAGTTAGGAATGACATCGTGCACGTCATGCCACACCACAAATACCTTAGATGTGATAGATATTTCAGGAAGGGAGCAATGAACTATGAACCACAGTGACCCATGCTACAGCACACTAATGTCTCTCAAAGCCCACTTAGCAAAGGTAAGGAATTGAACTCATGCACCATCCTCTGTGTGCCAACTCAAACTGTTGGAGTTATACAATTGGTATTTCTTATGCTGGCTTACTTGACAACCTAAAATCATTCAGTCATTAAATAGTATCTCAGGTTTTCATGACTAAAAATGAGGATAGGTTGGGCATGTTGGCACACACCTTTAATCTTAGCAATCTGGAGACAGAGTGGGTGGAGCTCCATTAAGAGGCCAGCCTGCCCTACATAATGACCTCCAGGCCATCCATGACCCTATCTCAAAAAAAAAAAAAGTGATGCTGTCAGGGCTCATGGTTAGATTATTTGGCAGAATGCCAAGCATGCACAGAAACCCTGAGTTTAATTCCTGATATTATCCAATAGCACATGGAGTGACCCACACCTATAATCCCCTATAATCCCAGTATTGAGGAGGTGTAGACAGTGTTGGATCCAAAGGAAATGCAAAAGGACCGTCCAAATATCCAGAAACAAGCTCAGACTGTACTATAAGACGATTTCTGGCAGTTAGATAAAATCCAGCATTCCCCAGGAACTTGTGAAGCCGGTTCTGACTACCAAAAGGATTTGTTTCCCTTACTTCCTGCAAAAGGGACAAATGGCTTGCCAATTAGCATATACCTGTGACTCTGATCAGCGTATGAGAGTATTCAGGCTCCCTCAACCCCTACTCACAATTTCAGAGCCCCAACACCAGTCTCCTGGCCTTTCCCTCCCCACAGCTATTCACTCTTCTTTTTTGTTGTTGTGTTGTTTTTATTCGTTTGTTATTTATTTACTTGTTTATTTATTTATTTTACTTATTCAATTCACCTCCCTCTCACTGCCCCTCTCCCATAATCCTTCCCCTATTTCCCTTCCCCTTCTTTGAGCAGTTGGGGCCCTCCCAACTTCCACCCTGGCACATCAAGTCTCTGCAAGACTAGGTGCTTCCTCTCCCACTGAGGGCAGACAAGACAGCCCAGCTAGAACATATCTTCCCTTAACCTACTCTTCTTACCCTGCTCCTGCTCCCTCCATTCCCACTACGCCCTCTCTTCCCTGCTATTCTCGACTCTCTTGCAGATGGACCTGGCCGTGTCTAGTCTGCTAGCCATGTTCAGGGTACTTCTTTATCTCTCTACCCTAGACAATTCCAGATGCCTCTGGCTGTTCTCCATCTCCTATCTACAATAAAACCTTCCCATACTGTGGAGCTGTCACATCAGCTGTTTTCATCCTTCCCTTTCCTTCTCCCACATCCTACATCATGAAGAGGCCCAATAGCAGGCTACAAGCTGTACCTTAGAGGGAAAAGAGCTGTCTGCAGATGATTGTAGAGCCTTGGTCGCAAAACCTTGCACAAAAGGTTTCTTCTGTGATTTATCTATAGGGGCCTGTCAAAGGCTCCAAACAGTATCCCTATTTCCCACTGACACCTCAAGTACCATTGGGTCTGCTGGATCATCGTATGGAAGAGCAGCCTGGACCTGTTGAAAAACCTTCTCCTGAACCAGGCCCCACTCAAAGCTAGCAGCTTTCCAAGTCACTTGTTATATGGATCTGAATAACACAACCAAATGAGGGAGGGATGTGCTGTCCCCAGAATCCAAATAGACCAATTCAACATTGTACTTCTGTCTTGGTGGTGGGAGGGGCCAGATGCAGAAACTTGTCCCTCACCTTAGAAGGAATATCTCTGCATGCCCCATACCATTGGATTCCTAAGAATTTCACTGAAATAGGTCCTTGAATTTTAGTTGGATTTATTTCCCATCCTCTGATGTGCAAATATATTACCAACAAGTTCAAAGTGTTCATTCCTTCTTGCTCACTTGGTCCAATCAGTATCTTGTCATCAATACAGTGAACCAATGTGGTGTTTTGTGAACGAGACAGATGAGTAAGACTCCTTCAAACAAAGTTCTGACATGGGCCTGGAGAGTTAATATATACTTGGGTAAAACTGAGAAACTGAAAAGCAAATTGCTTCTGGTGGTCCAAGAGATGGGTTAATCTGCTCAAGTAAGGACACCACATCTGGTACAGCATCTGTAATCAGAATCACTATCCGATTGAGTTTTCAATAGTCAACTGTCATTTTCCATGAGCCATCTGTCTTCTGCAATGGCCACATAGGAGAGTTAAAGGGAGATGTGCTGGGAACCACCACCCCTGCATCTTTCAAGTCCTCTGTGGTGGCAGTTCCTGCCGTTCCTTCAGGGGTATAATACTGCTTTTGATTCGCTAATTTCCTTGGCAGAGGCAACTCTAAAACTTCCACTTAGCCTTTCCAACCATCATCTTCCTCACTCCACAGATCAGAGAACCAATGTGAGAATTCTGCCAACTTCTAAGTCTATCTTCCCCAGTTATAGATCCCTAGTACCACATTTTCTTAGTTAGGGTTACTGTTGCTGTGATGCAAAACCGTGATGGGAAGCAACCTGAGAAAGAAACTGTTTATTTGGCTTACACATCCACATCACTGTTCATCATTAAAGGAAATCAGGACAGGAACTCAAGCAGGGCAGGAGCCTGGGGGCAGGAGCCTGGAGGCAGGAGCCAATACAGAGGCCATGGAGGATTCCTGCATGCTGGCTTGCTCCCAAAGAGAAGCTCACCAAACACACACACACACACACACACACACACACACACACACACATATGCAAACATACAACATATAAATAAATATATGATATATTGCAGCAGCTCAAAGGCTATGGTCCAGCTGGTCCAACAATGGATGTCTACTAACAGAAGGTCCAATAATCCAGAAGTTTTTCAGTCCATAAGACCAGATGTCTCAGGTGGCCATCAGTATATGCCAGAATCCTAAAGAATTAGGTCCTAATGTCAGTGAAGGAATGAATTTGCCAGAAAAAGCAAGCCAGCAAAGGAAGAGACAGCTTCCTTCTTCAGTGGCCTTCATCCATGCTGCCAGAAGAAGATGTGATGCAGATTAAAAGGTGAATCTTCCCATCTCAAAAGATCTGGATTAAAGGTGTATTTTCCCACCTCAGAAGATCCAGATTGAAAGTGGCTCTTCCCACTTTAAATAATTTAATTAGGAAAAAAAATCCCTCAGAGGTGTACCCAGCTGTCAGCTTCTTGATTTCTGTGTCTTTGCAGAAATAGGTCCAGCTTTCTTATCAAATTCACACATCTGGAAGCCTTCTTGCTACTTGTTCAATTTGAACAAATTGCTTCACTTCTGGTGCCCAGCAATAGCCTAAAGCTATTCTCCTTGTTGCTGTTCTGAGAAACAATTCTTTCTTAGATTCTGTCTTCACCTGTTTAAATTTTCATTTTCCTGGAGCATGTGCTCACATGGTTTTTAATCAAATATTGAGCCCATTCTCTCTGACTTGCAGACTGATAACTTGGCTGGACTTGGAACTCTATGTCCCAAACCAGTTTCCATTAGCCCTTTCAAGTCATTGTTCCATTGTATTTCTACATAAAGCTGGAAAATCCAGAGATCAATGTGATTCTCATCCCTCTGCAAACAAGATATTTCTGTTTCCAGAAAGCTCTTTGATGGCTTCCCTTTGAGACAGAATGAGGAGATTTTATAACAATGTGTGAGTGCACCACTCTTCCTTTTAAAGTAGTTACATAAAAAGCAGACATTCTCACGTTCTATTGCATGGTGCGTAGTGTTTAAGACGTGAGGGGCATACTGACGGAGCACAATTGTTTCTCAAAGTCCCAGTCTCTAAGGATGCAATAATAGCCTACCAAAGGAATGGAGGAGTCTTTCTTATATAATAAATTCTTAATAAGTCTGATCAAATTTGGTTATTTTGAGTCTGGTAAGATTATGTGTTTATGAGATTATGGGGAGATATATTTTCATCTTCTAGTAACAATATTTCACAACTTTGTGAAAATGAAGACAGCCATTTCTTGTCTCTTTTGTGTATTTAAAAATCATTTATTTATCTTTATTTCATGTGCACTGGTGTTTTGCCTGTGTGTATGCTTGTGTGAAGGTGACAGATCCTCTGAAACTCAAGTTACAAGCAGTTATAAGCTGCCATGTGGGTGCTGAGAATTGAACCCTGGTCCTCTGGAAGAACTGCCAGTGTCCTTGACCACTGAGCCATCTCTCCAGTCTCCTCGCCCCCTTTCTTCTTTTTCTCTCTTTCTTTTGTAATTTTAAAGTTACTTTTCCTAATTCTTCATTACTCTCATTTTAAAATAATTTAATAAAATATTTCAAAGTGCATCCCAGCAGGCCATTTACTTAGTGAACGATTGCAGAAGTTGAAATTGGAAATTTTCCCTTCCTCCTTTTCATCTGCAAGAAGCTTATTTCTGGTTTGGCTTCATAAGCCTGGTCCTCCATTTGCCTTCAGATCATAACATGTGTGGGCAGTTTTGCTTTTTCCTTCTGACTATCTTCTATGTGGCCTCAGACTAGATTCCTGCCATCATGGTAAATAAGAACACACAACAGGATCTTTCCAAGCAAGCTAGAATAAAAGCTTTTTGCGATGGAAACTCTGCATCCCAGAGGGTTTCAAACTAAAGTCAAGTGTGAGCAGTGCTTCACCCCTCATGCCCCACCTCTGTCTCCAACAAAAGAAAACAACCCACTAAGGAACAGTCTGCAGACGTTGGTGTATTGATGTTTGTTTTTGACATTTTCATACATGCAGATAATGTATGCTGATCACATTCACCCTGTTACTCTCTCTTGTCCCCCTCTGGGTGATCTTTTTCCTCTTCTTAACTCTTCCCCCACCCCACCCCACCCCCGAATTCCCATGTTTTGTTTTATTTTGTTTTGTTTGTTGTGACCCAGTGGGTTTCACTGAGAATGCTCACAGGCATGTGGGTGACGGTTTGTCTATAGGACTATGTACACCTCACCAATGACTATACCACTGAAAAAAACATCTTCCCTCTCCCATCAACTGCATACAATATATATAAACCTCAGGGAGACAACCACTAACTGGATATATAAAATTCAGGGAGAGCTGTAGCCTCGTGAGACCCTTCCCCTTCCTCAAGGAAGGCTAACAAGCTAGATCTTGTACAGGAGAAATTACTTATTTTTTTTTTAAGTATAGAAAAAGAACATACATTAAAAAAAACCTTTTTATTGATTCTTTGTGAATTTCACACGATGCACACCCATCTCCCTGTCCCTGCATACCTGCCCTCTGCTTTTGCAACCTTTCCCACACAAGAAAATGAGCAAGCATGCAAACAAACAAACAAACAAAAATTTCACCTTGGAAGCTACAGTGTGACACAGTGTGTCCTACAGTATACTCTTCTGCTCGAACAGCTTTTCTTGGAAACATTTATCGGTCTGGTTCTAGGCCTCTGGTTTCTGTTATACTATCCATACTGGATCCTTCCCAGGAGTCCTCTTGCACATCCTGTTGTGGAGATCTTGCAGCTTTTGTTCTGGAGGACCAGCCCCTTCACATGTTCCCGTAGTTCACAGATGGGGTGGACGTTGGAATGGGCAAAGCCCTGACTCTGGCCCCATGTGGTAGCTGAGTTAGTCAGCCTGACAGCTCTCTGGTGTTCTCACCACCAGGGCCAACTCTCCAGGACTGCCCGGATGAGGAGCAGGGCGGCTCTCCCACTCTCATGCCCTTGGGAAGAACTCTCCTGGACCCACACCACCAGGCCCAGCTCTACTATGCTACCCAGAAGAGGTACAGGGCCTGCTCTCCCTAGTGCTGCAGATGGCAAGGAGCCAGACCAGCTCACCTGCTCTTATGCCCTTGGGGCCAGCTCTCCCATGCTGCACAGGTGAGGGGCAGGACCAGGTCTTCTGACCTCACACCCTTGGGACTACCAAGGCCACCTCTCCTGTGCTGCCCAGATGAGATGCGGGCTGCTCTCACCTGCTGCAGACAGTTTCAGGTGGGCCCAGCCCTCCTGCTCTCACACCCTAAGCGCATACTTCTTCTAAGCTATGAGATCTGTTAACACTGTCTTCCTCAGTCTGTAGCATGATTTATAAGTGTTGAAGGTGTGTGTTCAATACACAGCTCTCCTGTTCTTGCTCTCCTGACAGGTAGAACTGCTCTGTCTCCACCCAGGTCCAGAAAAGTCTTTGAGAATTTCTAAAACTAGATTGTGATTTCATAGTTATGAAGCTAAGGCTTCGCCTTGCAAAAGAAAGCTACAATAGTCAAACAGTTGCTTCCTACTCCACCCTCAGAAGGCTCTACCGGGGCCAGAAGGCCTTACAGTATTTGTGTTTCTTTGAATATATGTTAGTAATTTGATCAGCTAACTATTGCTGACTTGGTTAGATAAAGCAGAATATTGAGTTTTTCCCTTAGGGAAAATTTTCAATATATTTTCTCAGATAAAGGATCTCAAACAAATCTTTAAGTAGAGAAGTTGAACTCTTTTTTTGTATGGTGAAAAAAAAGTGTGTATTTAAAATATACACATATATTTAGCCATCTGGACTCTGTTTAGAGGATCCCAATCATCTTGGCAACATCCAGAGCATCATAATCAGGAGCCAAGCAAACACACGCCTTCTTCTCTCCGTCAGGCCTTATAGGGTATTGACTTTAGCCACACCAATGTCATAGAGTTTCTTCATGGCCTGTTTGATCTGGTGCTTGTTGGCCTTGACATCCACAATGAACACAAGTATGTTGCTGTCTATTTTCTTCATGACTGACTCAGGGGTCAGTGGGAATTTGATGATAGCATAGTGGTCAAGCTTGTTTCTCCTGGGCGTTCTCTTTCGAGGATATTTTGGCTGCCTCTGGAGCTGCAGTGTCTTGGACAGCCGGAAGGTGGGTGACGTACGGATCTTCTTCTTTCTGTGGCTGTGGATGCCTTTCAGCGATGCCTTCTTAGCTTTCAAGGCCTTCTCTTTGGTTTTGGCTTTGGGAGGGGCAGGAGCTTCTTTCTTCACTTTCGGCGTCATCTTGGTGAAAAGAGAAGTTGAATTCTTTTTTTTAAAATTAATTTATTTATTTTATGTATGTGAGTACACTGTGGCTGTCTTCAGACACACCAGAAGAGGGCATTGGATCCCATCACAGATGGTTGTGAACTACCATGTGGTTGCTGAGAATTGAACTCAGGACCTCTGGAAGAGCACTCAGTGCTCTTAACTGCTGAGCCATGTCTCCAGCCCGTCTCCACCCTATTTTTTAGATTTTGTAGATTTTGTTTCCTCAGATGAAGTATGAGATGAAAGCCATACCCAAGCTGTGTGAATACATGGCTTGTGCTCAGCCCAGAGTGTTTCCTTCTCTGTTCTACCTCTATCTCTAGATCTGGAAATTTCTAGTATCCATACAATCTAACCTTCCAAGCTGACTTATTCAATCTGGCTTCTCTCAGCTTCTGACTGAATTATTCTGTTTTGCCTCAAATTAACTCTGGAAATCTGTTCTAATCTTCTGGCTCCTTCTCATTCTCTAGCTCATTCAATTTTTACCTATAACCTGTCTCTGTAAAACTGTCTCAGTAAAACTCTCTTCTCTCTTCTGTCTTCTGTCTTCTGTCTCCTCTCCTCTCCTCTCCTCTCCTCTCCTCTCCTCTCCTCTCCTCTCCTCTCTTTTCCTCTCCTCTCCTCTTCTCTCTCTCTCTCTCTCTCTCTCTCTCTCTCTCTCTCTCTCTCTCTCTCTGTCCTCTCTCTGCTGCTCTCTTAAGTTGCCTCTCTCTCCTATCTGTACTTGTGAGAGCTGGTTCTATTTTATCTCTGAGTCATCCTGTCAAATCTTTCTCTGACTCATCACTTTGTCTACCTCTCAATTAGACATCACTTTCAAACATGTTTTTTTTCCTTCTACAAACTAATTTTACCTTCATGGTTTGGGATTAAAGGTGCATACTAAGCACATGTCTATGTCCCAGCCAAGGGATTAAAGGTGTGTGGCATATCTGTATTCTAGCCAGATCACACAGACCTAGGCCTTTGGATGTGATCCCTCACCAGAGCAGCCATGTTGCTGGATTGAAATTCCTTTACAAATAAATGTTTTGCTTTTTAGCTCTACAACAAACTTTTCTTTAACTGAATTTTCTCTGAGAATTTTATTTGGGGCCTGGAGAGATGGCCCAGTAGACAAAGTGCTAGCCAAACAATTGTGAAGGACAGAGTTGGGATCCCTAGTACCCTCCTAGAAGCTAGGCAGATGTAGCAGCTGCCCATAAAGCTAGCACTCAGGATTCAGAGAAAAAGGATCCCCAGGGCAAGTGGACCAGAATGGATGAGCTCCAGATTCAGTGAGCAACTGTGCCTCAATCAATAAACTTGAATGCAATGAAGAAGACTCCAGTACTAGCCATAGACTTCCACATGTCCACACACTTATGAACACGCATATACATGTGCACATACACAATACACATAAGAAGAAAGAATTGTATCTGTTCATGTTTCTATTATTCATTGTAGGGTTATTATTTTTCTTATTCTTCTTTTATCTTTTTCTCTACTAAAAAAAAAAATCTGCTTTTTGTTACCTATCATTTTCTTTTCTCCAACACATTAGTTTAGAGAGTATGTGTTTCATGTCTGTTAAGTTGGAGAATTTCTCTTGTTTTTTAAATTTTTACTTTATTTAATGTGTTATATGTATATGGGATGTGTGTGTGTGTTACACAGCACATTGTGAAGGTCAATTTTGGGGACTTGCATCTCTCCTTCCAAGTTGTGGGCCCTGGGGATAAAACTCAGATCACTAGGCTTTTAAAATATTGCTCATGATATTTACTTGAAACCTTCAGTATTAGCAGTGGAAACTTCTATCAGCATTAATTGCCCTGTGTGTCAGGACATGTCTTTATTTCATCTTGACTCCTGGGAGTGTTTGATGAGAATACAATCCTGAATTAATGGCTGCCTTGGCACATTCAAGATGTTTCCAGTATTTTCCCATCACTGTTGAGCAACCAAATAAGTTTCATATTTTGGTCAGAAATTGATTTTATTTTTTGTTTCTAACTACTTTTTTTTGATCTTGGAATAATTACATATTCAAAAGTAAGTTACAGGGCTGGAGAGATGACTTACACAAGCAAAACCAAATGGCCAGCACTCATGTGATAAAGCATGAATTATACCTATGTAGAAATCCCACCGTCTGGGAGGTGGAGACAGTGGATCTGGGAGTTTGCTGGTGAGTCAGGCTAGACTAAATTGTGAGCTTCAGAGTCAGTGAAGAGACCCAGTCTCAAGGAAATAAGGCACGCATGGGCTCATTCACCATCACCACCACCCCCCCACACACACACACATACAAATATACATACACACACACCAGTTACAAGAATATTGAAAGGAGCCCTCTTGGGATTTTCCCCAGCTCTTCCTATTGGTTATTTAACCTATAGTAAAAGGGGACATGGCTGTTGACATGCATGTATACTGTTCTCTGTCACTACATCTCACATGCAGACTCCTGTAAGTACCTCTGATTTCAAGACTCAACTGTGTCATCAGCACAAAAAATCTTCACGAAGCTGGTTATAATAGCATCTAAGTCCCCACTGTCCCAGACTCCTAGCAACTACTAATTTGCCTTACAAAATATATTTTTGAGCACGCCATATAAAAGAAACCATGTCATACACCATGGACTGAATTACATTCCAGAATCCAGATGTTAAAATCCTAGCCCTCAATTTGACTTTATGAAATAATTAAAGATACATGGTGAGACCTCAGGAAGGCTCTCACACACTCACCCCATGGGGACACGGAGTAAGAAGCTGTCTGCAAGACAAGAAGAGCCCTTGCTAGAAATCATCTCTGCTAAACCTTGATGTGGGACTTACAGCTTCCAGATTGTGAGAAAATAAATGTTTGTTATTTAAGCCACTCAGTGTGTGACATCATTTGTGGCTTCCTTAATATGCTAATGCACTGTCCATGACCTTTGGGGAATGCCTCTCCCCCTCTCAATTGAGCCTAATGTTCACTGTTCACAAAATCTATTCAAACCGTGGAGGGGATGTTAATAACTTGTTCCTTCTTGTTGCTTGCAAGTCATCCAACCGGCTTTTTAAAGAGCTTCAGTTTGGTTTTGGTGTTCTAGAGATGGGTTTGGTAGGCCTAAGAGGTTTCTCTTTCCTCTCCTCTCCTCTCCTCTCCTCTCCTCTCCTCTCCTCTCCTCTCCTCTCCTCTCCTCTCCTCTCCTCTCTTCTCCTCTTCTTTTCTTTTTTAAAAATTCTTCTTGAGATTTTTCCTGCTTCCTGAATTCAAAAACGCATGTGGGGAGATGGCTCAGTGGGTGGTATGTGCGTGATATGCAAGCATGAGGAGCACAAGAACCTGAATCTGCATCCCTGAGACCCTCTTAAAACTCAGGTCTGGCTGTGTGCAACTGTAACTCCATATTTCAGGTGTCAGGTAATAGGAGGATCAGGAAGGCTTGCTTGCTAGCCAGCTAATCTCTCCAAACACATACTCCAGGTTCAGTGAGAGACCTGTCTCAAGATACAAGATGAAGAGCAACTGAAGAAGACTCCCAACGGGGATCTCTGGCCTCCACACATGCACAAGTGGCTGTATACAAACATGTGTGTATACATACAGTATAGAACATCACACACATGAGGAGGTTACTAAATTATTCTAAGAAACAATCACTATCCATCACCAAGGATGGCCTCTTGTTTCTTTCCTTATGAAATTCTGATTAGACAGGCATATGTAAAATGTTCCCATCTGTCCTCAATGACTCTTAACTAGTATAATCTTTCTCTCTTTGTATCATCTTTGTATTCTCCTCTGGGTTGTATCCAGATATGTATAAATATCCTCATATTTATATGCCAGTTTAATATTTCAAGAGATTTAATACATTCACTGGGGATGTGTGTGTGTGTGTGTGTGTGTGTGTATACAACCTGTGAGTTTTGACTCTTTTTTGGGAGTTGCATATCATACATACTAAATATCAGATATTTACATTACAATTTATTACAGTTATGAAATAGCAACAAAATAATTTTATGGTTAGGGCTCACTGCAACACAAGGAACTATATTAAAGAGTTGAGCATTTAGAAGGTTGAGAACCATGGTTTTACATCAATTATTACTTTTATAACAACTATTTGTTATGATATAATCACATACCAAAAGTTAACCCTCTTAAAAGCTTACTGTTACTTAGTACATTCACAGGTCATATATTTATGACCACTCTCCATGCCTAGAACATTGTCACAAGGTCAGAAAGAAACTTTGTGGCCCTCATGGGTCGTCCGTTCCTCTGACCCACCAACCCTTGGAAATTATCAATCCTATCTCTATAAATCTGTCTTTTCTGGACATCCCATGTAGACAGATATCTCTAGAATTTAGCCTTTTATGTCTGGCATGATGTAGTCAAGCTTTCTCCCCACCAAATCAGTATTCCACTCCATAGTAAGGCAGAATGCTGTCCCGTTGTATATGCTACAGTCTAGATGACCTTTCTGTTCACCAGTTGATAGACATGGAGGACTCTTTTAGTTTTCAGCTGTTATGAATTACGCTGCTGTGAACATTCATGTACAAGTTTTTGTGTGAACATATGTTTTCAATTCCCTTGGTTATTTTATATATAGGAGCAGGATTGTTGGATAATATGGTAAATCTATGTTTAATCACTTGGGGGGTTGCCAAATCGTTTTCTAAACCGGCTGCATGATTTAGCATTCCCACTAGCAGTGAGGGATCCAGTTTTCCTGCATCCTTGCCAGAACTTCTCATTTCCATCATTTGAATTACAGCCACATCGTAGTAGGTGTGGGGTGGATGTATCTCCTTGTGGTTTTGATCACACGTTTCCTAGTGACTAATGATGCTGAGTATCTTTCAGAGATGATTGGCTACTTGTATATTTCTTTAGATAAAGCTCTAATCAAATCCTTTATTTTTAAAAGTTTCATTTTATTTTTAAATTGTGGGGAATGGATATATGCACAGAAGCTCAGTGGTCATGGAGTCCAGGAAAGGGTGTTAGGTCCCCTGGAGCCAGAGTTATAGATGTTGTAAACAACTTGATATAGGTGCTGGGGACCAAACTTGGGTTCTCTACAACAGTGGAACTTACTCTTAGCCACTGAGCTCTCTCTATAATGCCCCTTTTACCTTCTTTTAGTTGAGTCATGTGATGCTTACTCTCCCTTGTCGACTTGGTAGATTAACAGTTACCTTTGGAAACATACTTCTGGGCATATCTGTGAGGATAACTCCAGAAAGGATTATGTAAAGAGAGAAGATCCACCCAGGATGTGGGCAAGCACAGTCCTAGACTGAGAAAAAGGAAAAAGCCAACCAAGCCTCCTTCGTCATTCACTTCTCCCTGTGTCCTGATTGCAATGTGACCAGCCCTCCTAGACTCCCATCATCATACCTGCCTTCCCACTGTGATGGCCTGTGTTTCCCTGAATTGTTGGCCAAAGTAAACCATCCTCTTTGAAGTTGCTCCACTGGACCACGACAACAAGAACAGTAACAAGTAGCAACGATTGCATTGTTGCGTTATAGGAGATTTTGTGTATAATCTGCATACTAATGCCCTTATGAAGTTAATGTTTTGTATTAATTACCTTTTATATTTATGTTACCAGGCACATGACAGAAATAACTTAACAGAGGGAGAATTGGCTTGGGTTAGTCGGGGTTCCAGACTATCACAATGAAAGAGGCAAGGTGTAAGAGCCATGGTGTTGTAGTGATGGGAGTGTGGTACTGCTTGTTCACATGCATTCACCAGAATGCAGACAGCTCTGGGAAGAACCAGAAGTGGGTATCACCTTCAAAGATGGTGAACTTAGTGAACTATTTCTGCCAGACAGGCCCTACTTCCTCAGGGCTTCTCAGTCTTTAAAACATCACCACATGCTGGGACTGGGTATTTAAATCAGGATATCCTGGGAGGATAGCTCAGATTTGAAACATAAAGATTTAATATTTATTTATTTTTACCTTCTGTGTATGTATGTCCAGTTTGGGCATGTATTGTGTGTTCACATGTGCATGAGTACACATGTGAATTGTATGGGTGTTTGTACATATGCATAAGTCAGAGATCAACTTAGGACATCTTGCTGGGCAGTGGTGGCACACACCTTTAATCCCAGTGCTTGGGAGGCAGAGGCAGAAGCAGGTGGATTTCTGAGTTTGAGGCCAGCCTGGTCTACAGAGTGAATTCCAGGACAGCCAGGGCTACACAAAAAACTCCTGTCTTGAAAAAACAAACAAAAACAAACAAACAGAAAAACAACAACAAAATTAGGTCATCTTCCTTAATTGTTCTGTGCTTTACATATTGTGGTAGGGTCACTCACTTGAACTCAGAGGTCATCAATTCAGCTTGTCTAGTTTGATCTGAGAATCCCCTTTCTCCACCTCTTGGGATCATAGGTGGCTCACTATCTCTGTCTGGCATTTATGTGGGTACTGGGGATCTAAACCCCAGACCTCAGGCTTTCGTGACAAGTGCTTTGGCCATTGATCAATCTCCCCAGGCTCCGTAGCTTCCAGTTTTGATGAAGCCTAGTTTACCTACTGTTAATGGCACAAGATCCTTGTGCACACAGATTAACACTAGAGAAACCAGCAATGTCATACACCCAGGCTTGTCCTTCAGTGGAAGGGATGTATACCTGTTTCCCACCCAAAAGTCTGGAAGGGAATGTAGTCAATAGCCTGGTGATCTTGTGCTAACTGTAGGGCAAGATTTCACCTGACTATTATATTTGTCCCAGATTCTTCCTCTGTATACCTTTACCTTGGGCGTTGGTTTCTCAGTCAATAAGCCCATGTGACCATGGGCTGTTTCAGAACTGTGTGTTGAAAAGAATATCCTGTTTATAGTTGAATCGTGTTTAATTAACAAATGGAGCTAGGGCTGTAACTCAGCAGCAGAATCTGTGCTCATGCTCAAATCACTATAGTTAACCCTCGGCCCTTGCCCACCAAAGCAACAAATACAGGTGGGTCATTTGTAGATTAAATGTAGTTTAATTTCATTGATCCCTGTTTCTACTCTTTATACTACATTGCTTTGTTACTGTATTCCTATAATGAGATTTGAAATTTGTGAGTTCTTAAGGATGCTTTGACTATTCTGCATGTCTATCTTCATCTCTTTGTAAATTTTTGGTTAGTGTATCATGGTTGCTAAGATTTTGATAGGGGTTGTTTTGAATGTGTACACCAGTTAGGAGATCTTTGCCATTAAACAACAGCCTCCCAATCTATAAACATAGGCTGTCGTTCTATTTATTTAGATTTCCTTTGATTTCTTTCAGTGCTCTCCAGAAATTTTTAGTGAATGGGTTTTGCATTTCTTTTAAAAATGTATTTCAGGAGCTGGGTGTGGTGGTGCATGACTTTAATCCCAACACTGGGAGGCAGAGGCAGGCAGCTCTCAATGAGTTCGAGGCCAGCCAGGTGTACATGGTGAGTTCCAGGCCAGCCAGGGCTATGAAGAAAGACCCTGTCTCAAAAAACAAACACTTGTCTCTAGGGTTGAGAATGTAGCTCAGTAGTAGAACACTCAACTATCAAGCATGAGGTCCTGGATTAAATACCAGCACCATAAAAGAAAATATATTTCTAAGCATTTAATTCCTTTTGATCTTATACAAGCAAGTTTTCAAATTTTTATTTTTAATTTATGATTGCTCATGTAGAACATAAATTGATACCAAGCTATGCAACTTTGTTATACTTACTAGACCATTATTTGTCTATTATATTATCTTATTACTTCCCCTCCCCCACTGTGTGAGTGTGTGTGTGTGTGTGTGTGTGCGTGCGTGCATGTGTTTCTGGGGACTGAACCTAGAGTTTAGTGCTAGACAGCCCTCCTTTTAAGTTTTTATTTCTAAAACATGGTCTCACTAGGTTATCCAAGCCAGTCTTCAATTTATCCTGTAACTAAGACTAATTTTGAACTTGAGATCTTCCTGCTTCATCCTCTTGGTGCTCTAGGGAGACAGACCTGCATTACCAACCTGGTGTGAGTCAGTATAGAAAATCTCCTACTTGCTAACATTTGGTTCATTTCCTTCTGTTCACTTGACATGTTAGTGTTTGATGGTCCTGTCCTTATGTAGTTTTTGTTTCTTTCCTTGCTGCTTTTGGGGGTCCAAGTCTTCATCAGTTATAAAAAAAATCTTTTCAGATAGATCAATAAGACTTCTAGTAGGAACACTCATTCCGAAAGGATGATGAAATCAAAATATGTTTTTAGGTGACAATTTTGAAACAGGCTAAAAGAATATTAACATTATGTAGAGAGTGGTGGTACCATGGGGAGTGGGGAGTTCCTAACTTCTACCTGTCAGAATCAGAGTAAAAGTAATTTCATTGTTATTAATGAGATTCAAAGCACAAAGAAGTCTGTCTTTTTTTTTTTAAAGATTTATTTATTTATTATATATGAATACACTGTAGCTGTCTTCAGACACACCAGAAGAGGGCATCAGATCTCATTAAAGATGGTTGTGAGCCACCATGTGGTTGCTGGGATTTGAACTCAGGACCTCTGGAAGTGCAGTCAGTGCTCTTAACCACTGAGCCATCTCTCCAGCCCAAGAAGTCTGTCTTGAGCCCTTTTGCCTGGTTCTTGAAGTATTGTTACATTTCAAGGTATGAAAATGGACTTAGTTCACTTCTAGGATTTCTTTTTGGAATTATACATTATGTCCCACTCCACAGGTAGAATCAATAATAAATAATAAAGTTTAATATAGTTTTAACTTTACAGTTCTGCTGAGTATTCTTACTGCTTTCTTATGTGCTTTCTCTGTGGGCACGGTCTGCTTTCTTCTTATTTCTGTATACAGAGTAAACAAATCCCTTTCCTACTTGACAAGTGCATTGAGTGAAGTCTATGTGAATAGAATCTGCTATTGTCTAGCTCTTACTCCTGTTACCTCATTGTTTTTTCTTAAATACTTGAGAGTTCCCTGAAACCTTGTAGAACTTCTTTGAGCCCTGACTTCAAGGCATCTTCTTTCATAAAAAGATTTGGCTTGCTTCTGTGGGTGCCTGAGGCTACTTTCAATTTTCAGGCTGGAGTTTTCAAAACCTCCTGGGTAGTTTGAATTCAGGCCAAAACCCATATGTGTAATCCTGTTGAGGATTACACACCAGCTGGGGCTCTATTCCATGGCAGATTTAAGACAGACAAGTTTCCTTGTTGTTGTTGTTTTCTTTGAGGTGAATTCATTTGCAGTCTATCATTCCATCAAAGATGTGTCCCTTGGGGTCCTCAACTTTATGCAAGGCATATCTTTTTACACTCTGAACTTGGGGCAGGCTTTCACTTTTAGCTTTGATTGTTATACCCTGCAGTGCCGTCCAGTGAAAGCTCAAGCTCGGCAAGGTTGACCAGATGTCTCAAAGTTAGAGCCAACCCTGAGGCTAGCTTTCTTATCTGGATCTCAACCTTTAATCTATTTTTGTCACAGAAACTCTCCTTACTGCCTTGCAGGCTCTTTGGTGCATTTTCCAGTTGTGTATTTGAAATGATGTTCAGAGTTTTGGTTGTTCTCTGGAGGAGAGGTATTTAAAGTTACAGTCTATGCATGATCATTTGGAGTAGTTAGATGACATGATTGCTTAATTTATTCTCTTATAAATTACTCTTTAATGTATTCTCTTTATTTGTGTGTGTGTGACATGCATACTATACTTGTGGAGGTCAAAGGACAACCTTGGGGAGTCAATTTTCTCCTTCCTTTTCTTTTGTTTTGTTTGAAACAGTGTCTCTTGTCCCACAGTTGTGGTACATGCCTTTAATCCCAGCCCTAGGGAGGCAGAGGCAGGAAGATTTCTGTGAATTAGAGGTCAGCCTGGTCTGTAGACTGAGTTCCAGGACAGCTAGGGCTATACAGAAAAGGTCTATCTTAAAAAAACAAAAACAAAGGAAGGAAGGGAGGGAGGGAGGGAGGGAGGGAGGGATGGAGGGAGGGAGGGAGGAAGAAAGGAAGAAAGGAAGAAAGGAAGGAAGGAAGGAAGAAAGAAAGAAAGAAAGAAAGAAAGAAAGAAAGAAAGAAAGAGAAAAAAGTGAGTGAGTCTCAATGTGTAGCCCTGGCTGGCTTGCAACTTGCTTTGTGGACCAGGGTAGCCTTGAACTCACAAACATCCTCCTGCCTCTACGTCTGAGTATTAAGGTTAAAGCTATATATACACCACAAGCCTGACTCTCACATTTTTAAAAACTGATTATCTGCCTAGTTATGGAAATACTACTATACTTTTTATTTTCCAAAACTTTCTTTGATTTTAAAAAAAAATAATAATTTTTTAAGAAATGATTTCACTATGTATCCAAGACTGGTCTTAAACTCATGATCTCCTGCTTCAGCCTCCTTAGTGGTGTGAAGACAGGCATTGAACTATAATGCCTAGTTAGCAACTTTTGTGATAGAGATAAAAATAATAGAGTTACCAAGTCACATTTAAGTACCTCCTCCTCCTCCTCCTCCTCCTTTGGTTTTTTCAAGACAGGGTTTCTCTGTGTAGCTCTGGCTGTCCTGGCACTCACTCGGTAGACCAGGATGGCCTCAAACTCAGAAATCCACCTGCCTCTGCCTCCCAAGTGCTGGGATTAAAGGCATGTGCCAGCACCACCCGGCAAGTACCTCCTCCTCCTCCTCCTCCTCCTCCTCCTCCTTCTTCTTCTTCTTCTTCTTTTTTTTTTAAAGATTTATCTTATTTTTATGAGTACACTGTTGATGTCTTCAGACACACCAGAAGAGGGCATTGGATTCCAATACAGATGGTTGTAAGCCACCATGTAGTTGCTAGGAATTGAACTCAGGACTTTTGGAAGAACAGTCAGTGCTCTTAACCACTGAGCCATCTCTCCAGCCCTTAAGTACCTTCTTTCAGAGAGCTAGAAAGGACACCTCTTTGGAAGGAAGTGCTCAGGATATCACCATACCTTCTCCTCACACTCCAGGTTTGTATGGCTTTTCAGCATGCTGGATATCAGTCACCTGTCAGGAAGTGGATAAAACCAGAGCAGAAACAGAAGAGCCAAAGTACCAGGCCAAGCAACCAGAATGGGGTGCTGAGCTAGAGACAAGTAAATGTATAGTCAGATAAGAGAGAGGGTGAAAGGGCCAGCAGAAACCTCTGCTTGGGCATAACGCCAGAGTGTCACAGCGTAACACAACCAAAGCAGCAGATTCATACCTCCCTAGCCTTGTCCAAGCTTCGCCTCGTCAGCTTCCATGCTGTGGTGTGAGACTGTGTGTTGCTAGCAGAGCCGTGTTTCGGCTTCTCTGAGCTGACACTGTAAGTCCAATGTGGTCAGCATGAATGCTATAGCTATGCCACCACTGACACAGTTCCAGGCTGCCTTCAAGTCAGGGTTTCTCTGTGTAGCCCTGGCTATCCTAGAACTCACTCTGTAGATCAGACTGGCCTTGAATTCACCAGAGATCCACCTGCCACTGCCTTCCGGGTAGGGGGACTAAAGGTGTGCGCCTCCACCACACAGCTCCGGTTTTTTTCATAATACAGACTCATCTCCTGATTCTTTTTTTTTTTTCTGATTCATTTATTTTATTTTATGTCTGTTAGGTTTCAAACCCAGGACAAATGGCTAACCAAGGAGCCTACTTAATATATCAAAGTGGACATGGCCACCAGGTTCTCCCAGCATCCTTCAGTCTCTACCCCTTATAGGGTATAGCTGACATACCCTGCTCACTATCCTAAACTTTTCCAGCCCAGGAGCTGGCCTGCCCTTCCCTACATAATCTAGACATCTTGGTTACCTGGCCCATCTGGTTACCTGCTCTTTCCCTTAACTCTTTCCTGGATCTCCCTTCCCCCCCCCTCAAGTGGCCCAGCTCTCTCTGCCTCTGGCTACACTCACCCTCTTTTTTTTTTTTTTTTTAATAAAAAAAATTGTATTTACTTAGAAGCATTCAGAATGTCAACAAAACAGCCGCAATTTTTTTTTTGCAATTACAGAGTGGTATTCAGTTAACAGAACAACAATTATCTTCGTATAAGCTGCATCAGAGACAACTGAAGATGGAAAATAAAAAACCCAAAAATAAAACCAAAAGAAAAGAAAAACAAAAACCAAACTACTGTCCCCATATATAACTAATTTGTGCTGTGCACCAACAAGAACCTGCTTTAAATTTCCATGCCAATTTACAACCCCCAGACTGTACCAGGCAAGGTTAGTGGCTATTGAAAATACCACCAGGACAGGGCTATCTAAAGACACATTCGGTAGTGTGTTAACTATACAAAAAAAGACACTGTACAGTTTAAAAACAAATCTTACACAGCCTTACATTTCAATTTTTTTCTTTAAAAGGAGTGAGTTGTGTACAGGGGGGTTAAATGCTTTATAGACAAGAAAAAAACTGCGCTAGAACCAACTTATTCATCATCATCATCTTCTTCTTCATCTTCGTCTTCCTCTTCTTCCTCCTCTTCCTCATCCTCTTCATCTTCCTCATCATCTTCCTCTTCCTTCTTTTTCTTGCTCTTTTCAGCCTTGACTACCCCCTTTTTTGCTGCATCAGGTTTTCCTTTAGCTCTGTAGGCAGCAATATCCTTCTCATACTTCTCCTTCAGCTTGGCAGCCTTCTTCTCATAGGGCTGCTTGTCATCCGCTGCAGTGTTGTTCCACATCTCTCCTAGCTTCTTTGCAACATCACCAATGGATAAGCCAGGATGCTCACCTTTGATTTTTGGGCGGTACTCAGAACAGAACAAGAAGAAGGCTGAAGGAGACCTCTTGGGTGCACTGGGGTCCTTGAACTTCTTTTTGATCTCCCCTTTGGGAGGGATGTAGGTTTTCATTTCTCTTTCATAACGAGCCTTGTCAGCCTTTGCCATATCTTCAAATTTCCCCTTTTCTTTAGCAGACATAGTCTTCCACCTCTCTGAGCACTTCTTGGAGAACTCTGAGAAGTTGACAGAAGCATCTGGGTGCTTCTTCTTGTGCTCCTCCCGGCAGGTTTGCACAAAGAATGCATATGAGGACATTTTGGCTCTCGGCTTCTTAGGATCTCCTTTGCCCATGTTTAGTTGATTTTCCTCCGCGAGGCACAGAGTCGCCCAGTGCCCGTCCGGCTCTCGCTTGCCCCGGCGCTGTCTCTATGGAGCTCAATGTACTGCAATGGCTGTGAGAGCGGGAGCCAGACGCAGCCTCTACACTCACCCTCTTATCTACAATAAACTTCCTTCTCCACCACAACTGCCAGACGACACTAGAAACACATCACATTCTCCTTTTCATTTCTTTTTTTCACTCACCTGATTGGCATATACGGTTGTCTTCTGAGGACCCCTGCCTCTTTGATGCAAGCTGCTGATCTGACTCCCCTAAGGTACAGATATCATTTATTTCTGCTGGCTTCGGCCATCCATCAAATTTGATCCCAAATTAAAACTGAGTCCATCTTCTCAGCTACTTCTCCCCATGTGATCTAACCAGTCCTCTTCTTGTCTATAACAAACGTGTCTCTCCAACTTCTAGAGCCTTCTACACCCTCCCAAGACAGCTGCCTGGCCACTCCTCCCGCGGCTCTGGCCTGCTACAAAAGCCAGAGCTAGTGTGTGTGTTAGGAGGCTCCTCCCTCGCCCTTCCACGGCTCCAGTCAGATGGAAAGGGACACATCTTTCCTCCGTGGTTTGGAACATTTTCCTCACTGACAAGTTTCCCATTCTGCTCGGGTACACCCCAGATAGAAATTCTTGTCACAGCTTTATCCACCTCAGCTCGGCTTTCTCTCGTGTCCCCGGGGACTCTAGTCCTGCCCACAGGCAGTCTCACTGCACTGTCTCTGACTCCAGTCCCACAGCTTCTGCTCTCTGCTCCCTCTTGGACCTTGTACAAATTCCCTCCAGCCCAGTTTCGTTTTCAACCCTGTATCTCTCCTTTTTGGATACAAATAGCTTGGCCTCAGTACAGATCAATGACCAAATAAATATTGGCACACTGATTTCCAAATTCTCACAAGTCGTAACAACTTCCATTGCAAAAACAAATGACCCCCAAATCTCTTGTATCTAAACTTGCTCTGCTCTACGATCTCTCCTTCCTACTCTTAAACATATTTTATCTCTGTTTTATCTTTATAAACTCTGTTTTGGGATTTGTAAGTGCATTGAATATGGTTTTAAAAAACTACAAAATCTGTAACAAAACTTGGCTTTAAATTTATAACTAAAAGCCTATAATTAAACATATATACATGGGTAATCTTAATTTGTTACAGCATATTATATGTGATTTAACTCTTATTGTGTGTGTGTGTGCATGTAACTCAACTCTTATTTAAAAAGAATTCAACTCTTATTTAAAAAATAGAACTACTAAGAAAGTAGATGTTCTGAATAACCATTTGACTTGCCTCCATCTTGATTGACAACTTCATCAGTATAGACACAGTCTTGTGACTGGCAGCCATCTTTACTAACATGTCATGTAGCATTAAAATAACTAGCAGCACCTATAAAATTTCTTAGTCTGCTGAGCCCTGCTGGTCACTGTCTTCTGTCCTGGATTGGTATGGATGATTTTTGTATGTAAAATTCTAAGGCTATATAAATTTTTTAATTAAAAAATTAAGGTTATAAAGGTCTACTTTTTATTAAGATTAGCTAAACCTGATTTAGAGACTCACACCTAACTACTTATATCTTTGCCAATTCTTCAACACCAGGCTTCTAAAATATTTAGATAAGTAACAACATGTGTTTCAAATAAGGTATATTTGAAAAATTTATAAATTCCTAAGGTCTACTCAGGTTCACAGTAAGATTTGTCTAGCTCTTGGCCTTTGTTCACTTTGATAAGCTTTAGCTATTTGGATAAACTAAGATACACACACATACACACACACACACACAAACCTATGATATTCTACAATGGTCAGGAATAAAAGGATCAGGAAAGTTCCAAGTCTCTGTATGGACTGTATTTATGGTTTATATGTATTAATGAGCACCACGTGCCTGGTGCCTGCAGAGGTCATAAGAGGGGCGTCAGATCACTGGAACTGGAGTTACAGAGGCTCTAGTGTGTGAGAGCAGAGAATTGAGCCAGGGTCCTTCCTCTGCAAGATCAACAAGTGTTCTACCCTCTCCCAGTTCCTAACTAATTGGATAGGGGTCTGTTTTAAATATTGAACTGTGTAACACATATTTATGATTTGAGTCAAAAGCTTTTGGTTCTGTCTCCTTTAGTGTTTACTGATGTTGTGCTTTAAATAGAAAATGTTCCCTCTCCCCAACTCGGGGGCTCAAGCGCCTTAACACTGTGTCCAAAGCTGGCGGCACTCTTTGGGAAGCTTGTGGAACCTTTGGGAGGTGGTCCTACCTAGAGAAAGTGGGTTACACAGAGAGAAGGCCTTGAGGTTTATAGCCTGGCCACAGCTTCCAATTCAGTTTCTGCTTTCTGTTCTGTGGAGTGTGTGAGAAGGTCAGAGGTCACAGCTGTGGGTCCTCACCATCACCACAGATGAAGCTGCTGGGTACTATGCTTTCCCCTCTATAGAGGACTGGTCTTCAAACTATGAGCCACATAAGTTCTTTTTACCTTCAGGCACCTCTTGTCATGTGTCCTGTAGCAGCAGTGAGAAAAGTGACTATCTTCCTTGGTCCCGTGTCACCTGTCAACTTCATGGTTACAGCACTATCCATGATAGAGATGTTTCTGTTTAAGGTTTTTGATTACATGTATGTATATGTTTGCAGGGCAGGCTTTGTGTGTGATCATACAGGAATGTATGCATGCAGGTTCCTGTATAGATCAGAAGCATCTGCAGAACTGGAATGGTAGGTAGTTGTAAGCTTGACGTGTGTGCTGAAAATGGGAGCAGTATCAGGCATAAGCCATCACTCCAAGCTCTGTGTTAAAAATGTTTAGCCAGGTCAAAGCGTGCTTCTTCAGATGTCTGCTCAAGCAGATGTTGATGTTTGTTATTCCATGCCACTTGGGTATATCAGGTGTCTCAGCTGGTCTTTTGTATAAGCTGGAATTCTGAAGAAGTAGGTTCCAACAGATGTGCTGGCTAGTAAGTGCAAGCAGGCAGAGAAGAGCGAATCTTTCTTCTTCCAGTGTCCTTATGTAGGCCTCCAGCAGAAAGGTGGCCCAGATAAAAGGTATGTACCACTACACATGGATTTGGAACTTGCTCTGTCCCAGGCTGGCCTTGAACTCAAGAGATCTGCTTGCCTCTGTCTCCTGGAATTAAAGGCATGTATTACCTTGCCTGGGCCTAAGCTTTTCATGGCCACTACGCCTCAAGATCTAGATCAAAAGCATGTACCATCCCATGTCAAGATCCAGGTCAGAAGCCCATGTCTTCCAGCCTCAAGATCTGGATCACAGATGTGCCCTCCATTTCTGGATTGTAGTTCATTCCAGATGTAGTCAAGTTGACAACCAGGAATAGCCATCAATCATACCATCTGACAACCATCTCCTAAGAACTAAACCTAGACAAGTTAACCAGAGCAGTTCTTGCTGCATCCTTTTTAGGGAACAGTAATTGTTGCTGCCTTTTAAAACCATTCACCAATCTCCTTTATGAACCCAGTCCAAAAAATAACCAAGCGCCATCAAACTTGTTAATTGGGGCTTTAAGGCACCTTCTGAAAAGCCAAAGCTCACCATTCTTGTTACTTTTCCTGTTTCCTTCTACTTTTTAACAGCTTCTCCTGCTGCATTCTTTTGTGAAGGGCAAGTGGAATGTCCCATATAAAGAAAAAGCATAGAGGTTTGAGAGATGGCTTAGTGTCTGAGAGCACCTAACCCCATGTTGAAATGCTCACAATTACCTGTAGCTCTAGATTCAGGGGGTCTCATGCCTCTGGTCTCCCCAAACACTGTACTCATGTGCACATGCCCACCCTCAACATACACATATATAATTTTAAAGATAAAATAAATCTTAAGACAGAAACCAGTAGCTGAATGTTCTGCATTCATAATGCTTAACAAGCATTTGTTTTTCTTCCTCTTTCCACTTAGCTTTCCTGAAGCCACTCAGCGTCCTTGGCTATACTCTTAAGTAGGTCTAAAACACAGGAGATCATGCAACTTAGAACACACAAAGGCTGGGTAGGCCATGCCATAATAATTAGGACCTACATCTTTCTTGGAAGACGCTGGCACCAAACTCCCCATCCTCCCACCTTAGCATGCCTGGGATTACAGTTGTGTGCCACCTGCTCAGCTGGCTTTGTCGATAACAGCCTACTCCCCACCCCTTATCAACAGAGATGGCACACCCAGATGTCTTTCACCCCCTTATCTGAACCAGCTGGGAGATCGGAAGGGGAAAAGTGAGGAGCTTGCTTCAGTGCGAACAATTCTGGAAATTCATATGTCATTGTCCCTTTAATTTCATTGGTCAGAGCTCAAGCATGTGGCTCCATATATCTGACATTTGGGTCTACCCTGGAGGATCGGCTTGTTCTGATTTCCCGAGAACTTCTCATCTTTAACACAGGAAGTCCTGCACCTTGGGAATTCTCAAAGTCCTGAGTGAGCAGAGATTGTTGCCCCCATCATGAACTTGTAAGTTTAAAAGAAAAAAAAAGAAAGAGATGTTATCTTAGTCAGTGTTTTATTGCTGTGAAGAGACTGGGCCTGGTTTGGGCACTTGAAATCTCAAAGCCACCTCAGTGACACACTTTCTGCAACAAGGCCACACCTCTTAATACTGTCAAATAGTGCCCAGTATTCAAATCTACGCGCCTATGGGGCCATTCTCATTCAAGCCACCATAGAGTGCTAGCTCTCCTCATTCTCCAGGTTGCCTGGTGAAGCTATTGTTTTTTGCTTCTGAAGGGCTACTCTTTCTCACAGTAAACAGAAAACATCTCTCCTGAAAGGGAAGGCTGGAGGAGCACACACGGGTGTTAGAGAGCTGGCTGAGGAGCTCAATGTTAGAGAGCCAGAGAGGGAGCAAAGATGTTAGAGAGTTGGCGTTGACCTTCTTACCTGGAGACATCACACCTATTATTTACACTTGACTCTGAACATTGAAAAACATGCTTATTACATGCATTTATTTTGTGTGTGAGTGTGCTTGTCTGTGTATGGGTGCACATGTACCGTGACACATGTGTGGAGGTGGACAGAAAACAACTTTCTGGAAGTGCCTTTACCTGCTGAGCTGTTCTGCCACCTCTTAGCTATTTATTCCATTTTATTCATTAGTTAGGCGTGTGGCACACAAATGTAGCATGCCGTACATACAGAGGCAAGAAGACAATTTCTGGGTGTCAGTTCTTTCCTTCCACCATGTGGGTCCCTGAGGTCAAACGAAGATCATCCATCAGTAAGTGCCTTTATCCTCGGAGCTGTCTTGCCAGTCTAGATGTGAACACTTATTTAAGTCCTTTTTAATGAGGATGCTACTTAAGAAGAGTTCTCTGAAATTCACCAGGAGAACCTGAAATTGTTAATAAAACTTGTACAAATGCTTACCATCATTCGTCATCAGGAAAATGCAAATAAAACCCACAAGGAGATCCGATTACACACTCATTAGAATGACTCACATTTAAAAGACTGATAATATCAGATATTGGCAAGGATGTGGCCGAACTGGCACTCTTGCAAACTGCTGCCGAGTTTACAAAATGGCAGAGAGCTTTGCAAGACAGCTTGGCGTCTTAAAAACTTAAACACAACTCCCCCAGATGATTTGGCCATGGAATTTGCCCAAGAGAAAAGGAGAGCTTGCGTTGAAAAACTCTGTTACACATTCTGTTTGTAGCAACTTTGTTTGTATTAACCATAAGCCAAATGTCAATAGGAGCACAGGCAAACAGATAGTGGTACAGTCACATGTGAGGATATCCCTCAGTGACATCAAAGAACAAGCCCCAAAACCCCCAAACACGGACCTATCTCAAAATTGTTATGTTAGGTGAAAGAATTTAGGCCAAATAAACCAAGTGTGTGTGTGGGAGGCTTTGTTTGGTTGGTTTTGGGCTATCGAGATTGTCTGGAGTATTCCAGGCAGGCTGCACATTGTAACTGAGGATGAGCATGAACTTCTGATCCTCCTGCCTCCACCTCAAGTACTAGGATTACAAGTGTGCTCTACCACGCCTAGCTTCTATTGTTTGAGGGCTGAACTCAGGGCTTCAAGCACTAAAGTCATGGAGCACACTCTACTTTTAGAGTTGTGTGCCTTGTCTCTCCCACCCTTCAGGAAGAAGGCATGTGATGTGCCGTGTCAGATGGATTAAATCCTAGAAACTAGAACAATCCCTATACAGAGACCAGACAATGTCTGTGGTCAAGGACAGAAAAGTCACAGAAGGACGTAAGAATATTTCCAGAGAGATGACTGGACTGTTCATTATCTGTATTTTATCATATTTAATTTTATACTTTAAATGCCTGAAGTTTATTCTTTAACAAAGTCATTTTATGACAGTGCACCATTTTTGACAAAATGAAGGTTAGAGTTAGCTGAGGTGAGAGCTGAGGGCCAGTGGCTCCCTCATTGGAAGGCGTCACAAGGATGCCTGGCAACGATTTGTATTCCGATCTGGATGCCAGTTACATGGGCATGTTTAGGTTGTGAAAATGAATTGAGCTTATCACTGCACTGCGGTGCTTTGGGGTCTACATACACTGTAGCTGTGAAGCCCTCTCCATCCTCTGCCTCATCCCCCAAGGGCAAGCTTCCACATCTGCTTACTTCACAAGGTCTTCCTTGGTTCTCCCTCCCTTCTGCCCGCATGATTAACCTCAGCACTTAGTAGGCTGAGGCAGGAGGATTGCTACTACCAGTTTGATACTGAGTTCCAGGCTAACCTGAACTACATCATCAAATTATATATCACAAAAACAAAGATAAAATCACCCCTTCCCCGGTGAGGCTTCAAAACCAAACAACAACCCAAAACCCTAACTGACAGAGCTTCTAAAAATTAAGTTTTCTTACAGTTGTGCCTGTATTTTTGTTCTCTCTCTCTCTTTCTCTCTTTTGTTCTCCCTCCCTCTCTCTCTCTCTCTCTCTCTCTCTCTCTCTCTCTCTCTCTATCTCTATCTCTATCTCTATCTCTCTCTTTGTTTCTTGAGACAGGGTTTCTCTGTGTAGCCCTGACTGTCCTGGAACCCACTCTGTAGACCAGGTTGGCCTTGAACTTGGCAATCCACCTGCCTCTGCTTGCCGAGTGCTGGGATTAAAGGTGGGGCCACCATCACTCAGCTGCCCATATTTTCTTATATGAACAACTGATAACATTTAATGGCATATTTTCAGGGGTCTTGTTTCGTTTGAAACAGGGTGTGGTGGTTTGAATCAGAGTGGCTCCCACGGGCACATATATTTGTATGCTTAGTCTCACTATTTGAGGTTTAGGAGGTTTGGCCTTGTTAGAGGCTTAGCATGTTCTTTGTCTCAGCCTGCAGATCTGTATACACCTCTCAGCTACTGCTCCAGCACCTGCCCACATGCTACCCTGTTCCCCACCATGATGATCATGGGCTAAGCCTGTAAAGTGTAAACAAACCCCCAATTAAATGCTTTATGTTATAAGAGTTGCCTTGGCTGTGGTGTCTCTTCACAGCAACAGAACAATGGCTAAGACACAGAGTCACACTATGTAGCTCTGGCAGATCTGGAACTCACTCTATGGGTCTGGCTGGCCTCAAACTCAAGGAGGTTCACATGCCTCTGCCTCCCAAGTTCTGGAGTTCTAGGCTTCATTACCATGCCTGCCAATGCTATATATCTTTTCTTACCTGCAGGAATCCTACATTGAAGTTTGGGATTATAGACTCCAGGCTCCTCAAGAACAGGTATCTGGCTCCAACACCTAGCTCTTGGCACATCTCACATGCCTGACAGTGCCGGCTCACACATGCCTGCTCATACATGCCGGCTCATACATGCCTAGCAGTGTCTGTTCGCCTTCTGAAGGCTGCTGCATGCTATCTTGATTATCCACTAACTGTGCCTTTTCATTATTTTCAATCTTGTGTTCTCAAAAGGAAACTTCCAGTGCCGGGAATCAAACCCGGGGCCTAGCATATGCTTGGTAAGTGTTCTGCCTTTCAGCCTGCCCCTGTCTTCTGCTTGGAATCTCATCTCACCTAGTCTTACTGTATTGAAACTGAATTTGTCTAATCGTTGTGCTCAAACAGTGAGGAGAGCAAGGCTGTAAGCACTTGGCTTCCCAGCCGCTTTTCTCTCGAGACTTACCAGGAACTCTGGACACTGTACATGTTTTATTGTTTTCTTCCCTTCCATCCTCATCTGTATTTTGTATCCAACATTTTAGGTAGTTTCATTTTTTCACAAATACATAGAGTATTTATTATTTAATATTGAGATTTCCTTTGCAAGGTGGACATTGGAATTGTTTTCCTCTTCCTACATATCTTTTAAAATATACTTTTATCTCTAATACAATGTTTAAAATCTGGGATGATGGAGATGGCTCCTTGGGTGAAAGAGCTTGCCATGCAAGCCCCATGGCATGACGTCAGTCTGTGGAGCGCAAGGTGGAAGGAGAGAACCTGATAACATTTAATGGCATATTTTCAAGGTCTTTTGTCTTGTTTTGGAACAGGGTGCAGTGAACAAGGATGGCTCCTATAGACTCATATACTTACAGGCTTAGTCATCAGGGAGTCACACTATTTGAGAAGGTTTAGGAGGTCTGTTCTTGTTAGAGGACAGTTGTCTGACCTCCAAGAGCTTACCTTGGCATACTGACCTACATGTACACATACATTACACACACACACACACACACACACACCACATAATAGTACATTTAAAGTAAAAAATTAAAAACTCCCTGAATAGACTGCCTAGCCTCCAAACACAAAACTATTGTTTTATAACTACAGGGTCTGAAGAGATAAAGGCCAGAAATACTAGCCTGAGTCTCACACTCTCGACACAAGGCACAGCCATTTACATAGAGACTGACCCGTGATTCCCATCTTAGTTGGACTTTCATTGCTGTGATAAAATATCCTGGCAAAAGCAAGAAAGGGTTTATTTGATTCACAGCTCCAGGTTACATTTTATCATTGTGCGCCACCACTGCCCGGCCCTGTTAAAGGTTTTAATCTCAGCCCTGGAGCCAAATATGCCTTCTTCCCTTAAGTTGCTTTCGTTGGTGTATCCATCACTATGTAGACTAGGCTGGCTTTGAACTCACAGAGATCCACCTCTATCTCCCTAATTCTGGGATTAAAGGCATGTGCCACCAAGCCCAGAAAAACTTCTTTAATGTATTTAAGTGATGGGACAGGAGACTCACAGCCTAAGAAATATATGTAGTAATTTTGCAGGGTGTCTATGAAATGGTGTGGGCTTTTTCCACAGCACCACTGCAGGAAAAGAAGGCAGGACAGAATCTGAATGGCTGGAGTGTCTTTTTATGTGATAATGAGATGACTGATAGGTAACACCCCTAGACAGCTTCTGGAAGGAGCTCGTTGCTAGAGGAACCGATCCCAGCCCTCACCTCCTACTTCCTCAGAAGAGGACTGGAGATTGACTTTAATCACCAGTGACTAGTTATTTAATCAATCACACTTACATAATAGAAGCTCCATAGAAACAGTAAATAATAGATCCAGGAAACCTTTGGGGCTAGTGAATAGATTTTTGTATAGAGACAGTGGCGTACCCTTATCTCCATGGAAACAGGAGAGGCTTTCCAGACCTTGCCCTGTCTGTATTCAGTCTGTATCCTTTATAATAAACCTGAAAATGCAAGTATATATTTCTGTGGTTTTTCTGAGCTGTTATAGCAAATTAATGTGATAAGGGGTTATAGACCTTCAATTTATAGCTGGTTGGTCAGAAGTACTAGTGACAACCTGGGACTGGCGATTGGTACCTGAAGGAATACAGTATTGTGAGACTGAGTCCTTACCCTGTGGACCTAACAGCAGTTCCAGGGGAGGCAGTGTCCATCTTCCGCTGAATTGCAGAGCATCAGGTTATCTCAAAGAGCTGGCAAAGTGATCTCTGCTGTGGGAAAACCCTACACCATTTCATAGACACCCTGCAAAATTACTACATATATTCTTTAGGTTGTAAGCCTCCTGCCCCATCACTTAAACATATTAAAAAAGTTTTTCTGGGCTTGGTGGCACATGCCTTTAATCCCAGAACTAGGGAGATAGAGGCAGGTGGATCTCTCTGAGTTCAAGGCCAGTCTAGTCTACATAGTGAGTTCCAGAATAGCCAGAGCTACATACAAAGAGACCATGTCTCAACAAAACAAAACAAAACAAAACAAAACAAAACAAAACAAACGAAGTTTCTGGTCCTTCTCAAGCAATACTACCACCCCTTTAAACCAGAATGTGTGTGAGACTGAGGTAAGATTCCCGGAGCATTATTATCTCATCAAGAAGGTAGCATGATGGACCGGAGAGATGGCTCAGTGGTTAAGATCACCAGCTGCTCTTGCAGAGGACCCAGGTTTGGGTCCCAGCATCCATGTGGTGGCTCACAACTATCTGTGACTTCAGTCTTAGTGGATCTGACACCCTTTGACAGCTCCGAGAGCACTGCATGTATGTGATGCATAGACGTTTATACGGGCAAAACTCTTACACACTTAAAATAAAAATGAATAAATCTTTTTAAAAAGGGTATCGTGGACTTTAGTCAATATGCGTATCTGTTTTGTAGATTCAAACTCAGCTGTTATTGTATTCCTTCGTTTCTTCTGTGCTATCGTGTGTGTGTGTGTGTGTGTGTGTGTGTGTGTGTGTGTGTGTGCACGTATGCATGTGTGTTGTGTGCCTGTGGCAGGAACTGAACTCAAGACCTCATGCATGCTAGGCGAATGCTCTGTCTCCTGTACACAGCCAGCCCTCTGCTCCCTTTTGGATCTTGTCACTATTTTGGCTGAGGCTTTATTTCTACTCACTTCCTCAAAAATCATATATTGCATAGTTTTTCTTCCTTATGGGAAGTAGGTTATTACTTCTCACAGATCGAGGAACAGTACCTCCTCGCAGTTGGCATCAGGATAATATAAAATTGCTCTTTTAACCAAGAAAATGCAAATTTAGAACTACAAGTCTCCCCTTTAATAAGAGAATTAGAGCTGGTGGTGGTGGCACATCCCTTGATCTCCAACATTGTGGAGGCAGAGACAGGTGGATCTTTGAGTTCAAGGCCAGCCTGATCTACAGGGGGAGTTCCAAGACTGCCAGAGAAACCCTAGAAGAAGAGGAGGAAGAGGAGGAGGAGGAAGAGGAGGAGGAGGAGGATGAGGAGGAGGAGGAGCAGGAGGAGCAGGAGAATTGACTTTTGATGAAGGGATGTGCATATGCAGCCTCAGAATCTGTTTACTCAGGTGCAGGGTGGTGCATCCCTCTACTCTGAATATTTCCCATGCTCCTCAGTTACGAGGCTCATTTCATGGCTGGCCTTGGAGGACTGAGATCAAAGGTCCATGCAAACAGACTTCTGCTCTACCCTGGTTCCCTCCTGGATGTCATTCACCTTTCGCCTGTAGAGAGATGTGGGTCCGGCCTGCTGCCTTTATCTCACAGAAAGAAGCACTTGTTACCATGCATATTATGCTAGTTTCATGGCAGATTATGGATAACTTCACACGGTTATAAATACAATAGAGTAGATGGCTGCTAGCTTTAGCTTGGCTCTGAATGTCTAATGGCAGAGCCTCTAGCTGCCTGAGCACTAGTTTGGGAGAATGAGAGCCACATACAGGCAGATGCCAAGGCACAAGGGAACAGAGAACTGGTCACTGTTGTCCTTGAGGCCTTTATGTGTTTTGTCACAGGTTTACTTTAGTCATAACTCCTTTGTGACTTTACCTATGTTTCTGTCAACCTTAGCCCCAAACGCCTAGGAAACCAGGGTGAGGTCCTGACTCTAAAACTGTAGGCCTGGGTGCAAATGTCCAAACAGAAATTGAAGAGTGAGTCTCAACATGAGTTCCAGATTGAATCAGTGCCTGGCTGCTTCAGACTGCTAATTCTCCCTGGGAAGCCACAGCATCACCAACTATGGAAGGCATCAGGCAGTTTCCAGCTTTTTACATACCCCCTCCTCTCATTCAAACCCCTTTGGCTGCTCCCACTTCAAAGGAACTTCTTCATGAAGTTGGCCTTTGTTCTCTCCTTCTGAGACTTGCTTTCTTCTCTTGTCTTAGTGACTTTTCTATTGCTGTGCTGGAACAGTACAACTGAGGCAGTTTATAGAAGGAAGGCTCTGTTTGGGCCTGAGAATTCCAGAGGGTTAAGAGCTCGTTTTCGTCATGGTGGGAGCATGATGGGAAGGAGGGACATGGAACTAGAACAGTGGCTGTGAGCTCACATCCTGATCTGAACTCTTGAAGCAGAGAGAACACCGGGAATGACAGAGGCTATCAAAATCTCAAAGCTCAACCCCAGTGACACACCTCCATCAACAAGGCCACACCTCCTAACTCTTCCCAAACAGTTCCACCAACTAGAGTCATGAATTCAAACATATGAGCCTATGGGGGCCATTCTCATTCAAACTACCACTCCCTTTTCATGGCAAAAATGACCTTTTCCTGAGTTCTCAGGTACTGATTCATTGTACTAAATAATAATGCAAATGGTGTGAAGGGTTCTGCTGGGATAGCCCTGGTGTATAGGGGAAGATCCTCAGCAATAAGGGCCATGGATTTAGCTCAGTGTAGAACACTTGTCTAGCAAGTGCCAGGCTCTGGGTTTGATCTCCTGCTCTTACTCTCCCTTCAGCACGTGCATGCTTTTCACCTCTGAAAGATGTTCTACTGTGGCCCAGGCTAATCTCAGACTTACTCTATAGTAGATGCAGATCATGATCCTCTACTTCTCAAGTGCTGCTGTTATGACCATATACCAGTATAATATATCTCTGCCAGGTGTGGTGGCTCATGCTTGTAATCCCGGTACTTGGCAGGCAAGCTAAAGTAGGAAGCACATCAGTTCTGGTCTAACCTGGGCTGCATGGGAAGACTCTGTCTCAAAACAAACTAAAACATAGAATGAATTGAAGGTACACCTGGGTGCGGCAGCTGGTGATACACCTGGAAAGCTGGTGATACACCTGGGTGCTCAGCTGGTGACACACCTGGATAGGAGCCTGGAGATGAGTTCCAGAGAGGCGGGGCAGGAAGGTGTGAATTCAGCACCCTTTCACATAAAGTCAGCTGTGGCACTCATATTGTTCTGAGTCTCTGAGGCTGTGTTCTTCACCTTGTTACTGGTACCTCTTCAAGAGCATGAGTGGAGGATGAATCCCATACACTTACCTCCTGAACCTCCACTTAATTTTAAGAGGAAAATATCCAAACAATGGGTTTCTACCTTGTCATCGAACAAACATTAAAGTAACAATGAATGAGAAATTTGAACACTGAACAAAATGATGAGGTGGCAAATAATTTAAGAGACTGCAAAATACTCTGTCATGACTAAGAAAATGATCTCCACAGATTCTCATCCAGTTCCTCCCTGATGACCTCAAAACCCCTGGGCCAGGATGTTATGAGTTTCTTCCAAGACAGAGGCCATTAGGTGAATTCTTTGCTTACATAGTGCTGTCTTGTGTTACATAAGCCCTTCCAACAGGACACGAGGGGAGGTACTCCTGTGTCAAATTGTATTGGAAGGGCCTGCTCTGTGTGTGACTCATGGGGTCCTTGGATAAACTGTTTTCCTCATTGCTGTGACCAAACATCCGATGAGAAACAACTTATAGAAGAAGGGCTTATTTTGTCTTGTGGTTGAAGGGGACATGGCCTGTCATAGAGGAGAAGGCATGGCAGCAGGCGGCACATACAAATGAAATAGCACACTCTACTTCTGACAGAACAGGTAGCAAAGAGAGGAGGATCCTGTTTTATTTCTTTTTTATTCAACCTGGGCTCTCAGTTTGCATGGTAGTACCATGCATGTTCAGGGTGAATCTGTTTTTCTCAGTTAGACCTCAGTAAAATCCTCAGAAGCACACACAGTAGTGTTGAGGCATGTTTCCTAGGTGATTTTAAATACAGCCAACCTGACAACAAACATAATCCATCATTCTCACACCCTGCTCTTGCCACATTGAAATTCTAAACACTTTGAATAAGGTGTCCTGCATTTCAGCCTGTACTAGGTTTTGTCAATTCTTTAGCTGGCTGAGTATGGTGGAGCATTCCTGTAACACTAGCACTGGGGAGACAGAGGCAGGAAGATAAGGAGTTCAAGGCTAGCTTCCACAGTATAGCTGACTCAGTGATGACAATGTGGGTGTGATAGCCACAAGAGATGAGATGTAGCCTTGGCAACCAGGCAAATTAAATAAATGTCAACAGCTGAACTATAAACACACACACACACACACACACACACACACTGACCCTTCACCACTGTCTTTCCCATACCATTTCCACAACACAACCAATTTAATGCCTATTTCAGGTATGATGGCTTACTCAGATAATCCTGGCACACTGGAGACCAAAGCAAGAGGATTGCTGCAGTTTCCAGACCAGCCATGGCCACATATAAATCCCAGTCCAGTTTGGGTCACAGTGTGAGAGTCTTCCTTAAAAATAAAACAAGCTAGGTGTGGTGGCTCACAACTGTAATTTCAGTGCCTGGTAGGTGAGGGGTTAGGGGTGGGATCTGGAGTTCAAGGCCAGCCTCAGCTGCACAGCAAAGTAAAACCAGTTTCATCTATATGAGGCCCTAGGCCAAAAGTACATAACAAAGAAAACCTGATCAATAACACCTAAACTGTTAAAACAAAACAAAAAAATAAAAACCCTCTGGCCCTCTATTTGTTGTTGTTTTGTTCCAGACAGGGTTTCTCTGTGTAGCTCTACTGCCCTGGGACTTGCTCTATAGATCAGGTTGGCCCTGAACTCTGAGATCCAACTGTGCCTGGCTTCTGAGTGCTGGGATTAAAGGCGTGTGCCATTACCACCCGAAAGGCTCCCCCAATCTGCATCATTAATGTTTCCCAACTTCATTTCCTTATGTCAGTGGAAGAAATTCCCAGCAATCCTTCACTTTATCATGCTCTTTGATTCTGATGAACCCGACCTGCCCATTTCTCTGCATTCTTTTCTTACTTCTTTTGTGTGCATGTAAGTGAGCTTCTCACAATGTTCCTTTCACCTTTGTTTGCAGTCTTTTTAAAGAAAGCCTGAACAGCCCAATCTAAAGGCTACCCTTGCTTAAACCCAACAAAGTGAACGTCACAGGCTGACTTCAGATTCACCAGTCTCTTGGAAGCCTGTTGAAAAGATGTGTTTTCATGGGGGGTGGAGGGCTGTGAGAGGCAGCTGGGTACCTGGTAGAGCACAGGCCTCAAACCCCGTATAATACCCTAATGAGTTCGGCCTTGCTCCTGAGCCCTGGTTCTTTTCACTTATCCACAGCCCCTCCCAAAGAAAGGTTTGTGGCCTTAGGTCACATAGCACAGGTAACACAGGTAGAGGGTGTGACTACAGGCCTCAGAGCCTCAAGAGATCTCCATATCAATGAGATCCCTAAAGGCCAGAGGGCATAGCCAATTAAGCATTCCTTCCCAGACCCTCTTCCTACTCACAAAAGGTATTTAACCTCAGGCCCACCCTGAGGACAAGGGGTACAGCTTCATCTATTTTCCACCATGACAATAAACCTTTTAAAACCAGGGACTTCTTCTAGTACTTGGGGCCCACAATGGAGAACCATAGAAAGGGCCTTCAACCAATGAGCCGCTGCCTAATTTCCCGCTGGTGGACCTCTCTACGATCCAGCCATGGAGGCCGCCAACTCAAACAAGCTAGCCAAGCCAGCCATGACCCAGCCAAGCTAGTTAGTGTGACCAAGAGTCTCACTACCCCTTGGGGCACCACCGCCGAAGCTTGGGGCGGGGGGGGCGGCCGGGGGCTGGGCTGCGGGTAGGTCCAGCCTGTATGCCCCCCACCCCCCCACACCCCCAACCCTGTCTCCCCACGCCTGGAGTGTAGTTCTGCGACTTCTCACAGCCCGATGTCCTCTCAGAGCCATGCTTCTGCTCCCTGAGCCGGCGCCTGAGGGACAGTCTCAGGAACCACAACTCAGCCCAACAGAACCCATGCCCATGCTTGAACCACAGCCCCACATTTGCACAATGACAAGGAACATTTGAGGAGAGTGGAACACCTCTGGGAGAGGAGGTGACTCTCCTTGTCCTTGGGCAGACATGACCATAGGACACCAGGAAGAAGACTGCTGTTACTCAGGGAGTTCCTGCAGGCAAGGAACCAAGCAAAAAAACATCAGTTCCCACTTACATAGCTAGAATGAGACATTTTATTTGAGCCCGCTGTGCATTTAAGAGTAAACTTTTAGTTGGGCAAGTGGCTCACACCTGTAATCCCAACACTTGAGAAGCTTACTTGAGCAGCTGAGACTGGACAGCTATGAGTTCAAATGCTGCCTTGGTTACACAGTGAATTCAAGACCAAACTGAGCTACATGATAAGACCTTGTTTTAAAATTTTAAAATGAAAATGGAACCGGTCAATAGTGGTACACACCTTTAATCTGAGCACTCAAGGAGACAGAAGCAAGTAGATCTCTGTGAGTTCAGGGACAGCCTGATCTACAGAGTGAATTCTAGGATAGCCAGGGCTACACAGAGAAACCATGTCATGGAAAAAATTAAAATAAATAAATAAATAAAAAACCTTTTGAGCTGGGTATGGTGATGCATGCCTTTAATCCCAGTAGTCAGAGATGCTAGCCAGTTAGCTACCTCACGTGTGGAGGCTTTGGAGGAGAATGGGGTGAGGATAGGGGTTATACTTTTCTTTATGTTTTTACTGTTTCTTTAAATTTTTTTTCTCTGAATATGCACTACTTCTATAATTAGGAAAATGTCTTTTAAAAATTAAAATGTTTTTATAAGCTTTGTGAGCCAGAAATTTAAAAGGAAAAGAAAAAAAAAAACCAGCTCAAATAGTACTCTTTCAAAAGCCTATATTTCCTTAATTGCCTAATTTTGAAAGATGAATTTAAAATAAGCTGCATATTCAGTAATTTTGAACTGGTTATTTTTTTCTTATTTTTTTTACATCATGTGCAAAAAAGTGGGGTGCATAATGGATCTTCATTGAGTAGTTCAAGTATTGGAAATGGACTGATCTCCTCTGAGTGTTTTATCAAATGTATTCTGGTGTCATTCAGGTTATACCTGTGTAATGCAGTCCTGAGGAGGTTTTCCTAACAATCTCAGCAGAGCCCCATCCTGCTAGTGACAGTGGCTGCCTCCCCTTGTCTCTCCTTACTGGGTTCTGAGGACTCATTAGTTTAAGTTGGGGAAAGCATGAATCCTGGGGACTCTAAAGTGATGTCTGGTGTCATGGGAGCTTGCCTGGGGCAGTGCACCTCATCATCTTCCTGTCTTGCTTCTAACAAAACTACACACCTGCCAATCAGATAGTACCAAAGAACCAGTCACAGCGTGGGAGCTGCGGGATCCAAGTCTCTCAGCAACAGTTCTTCTGAGAACTATCCCGCACTGTCACAAACTCAGACCCACAGACTGGGGCAGGAGGATGCCCATCATGGCACTGCCCCAGAGAGCAACATTAGAGAGATCAGAGTGCACAGGCATAGGAGTGTACAGCTCCCATGTGCTGCTGCCTTCTAACTGTCACCCATTCATTTAACAGTTCTGGGACCTCTCTACTTCCCAGACAGTATTCTAAATGCTGGGGACAGACTAGTTTTATGGGTAGAATGACATTTCCCCAAATCTATATGTTAAATTCCTAATTCTCAGAACCTCTAATTGTGACTGTGTTTCCAGACATTAAGTTTAAAGAAGGACAAGGACTTCTCCCCACTGAGCCATCCTACTAGCCCTACCTCACACATTTCGATGCATAGTATTTTCATTTTCCTTCAATTTGAAACAGTTTCAATTTTTTCCTGAGAGTTTCTTTTTTGATACTATTGTTTCAAAACCTGGTCTTACGTAGGCCAGATGGGCGTTCTTTGATACAATTATTTAGAACTGTTTTATTTAATTTATTACTATTTTGAATTTTCTTCCCCTACTTGTACTTCCATTGTTTATTTGTAATTCATTTTCAGTGAGGGCAGAGATAAATCTTTATAGGATTTAAATTATTTTTTTTTTAATTTTTGTTTGACAGTTCTGGTAATATCTTGATTTGTATGTCAAATCCAAGTGTTGCCTGTTAGTGTTTGTTAGCTTGGGGTTGATGGAGACGAGGAGGAAACAAAAGAAAGCAGACAGTCATCTCTGGGCAGATTGTCCTTTAATCAGAATAACCGAAGGGCTGCAGTCTCTCCACAGAAGTGGAGACTATGCATGTGACATTGGGGCGATTGGGGACTTTTGAGGATGGAAGACTCTATGCTCTGGTCAGTTCTCCTGCAGTCTCAAATGGAAGATACCCCTGGAAGAGGTACATCGATCCTCTTAGAAGCTTCTAGAATTTAACAGCCACAGGAGTTATCAGTGAATTCATTCCTGTCCAGTGCTTTGCAGAATACCCAAGGCTTTTAAGTCATTAACCGTTCAATGTTCAGTTCTAAATGTTTGCCCAACTTTTCTTCGATTTGTGTTATCAATGCCTGGGGAAGGAGCATTAAAGTCTCCAAATGTTGCTGGATTTATTTGCTCTTTCAGTAGTGTTCATTTTTGTTTTATATATCTTTAAAGCTGTTGCCTTGTGTAAATACACTTATGTGGTGTGTCTATATCCCTGTATCTGTGTGTGTGTGTGTGTTTGTATGTGTGTGCCCTAAGGGTGCACATACTAGATAACAAGACAGTGTCAAATGTTATATAGGAGGAGTCGGGGAGGAAAAAGAGGAGGAGGTGGTGGCAGCCAGCAAGCAGGCAAAGTAGATCTCAGAGTAAGGAAAATTATTAGGTATAACACACACACACCCTAAAACTCACAATTCAGGAGTGCTGGGATTGCAGGTCTGCACCAACAAGGCCAGCGTTTTGTTTAACACTAATTCATCAGATCCAGCTTTGATTAGTGGTTGCAAGACACACCTTTCCTGACCTTTCACTCTCTGTAATTATATGTACAGTGAGATCTGAGACTCTTGTGGAAAACACACAGTCATATCTTTAGAAACACAAACCTGTTCTCAGAATTATTGTCTTTTCGTTGGTGTATTAGGACCATTTATATTTCACATAGTATGAGTTTTTAGAGTTCATCTTCTTTATGATCTGCTCAGTTTGCAGACTCTGCACACCTATGTCTTCAGTAAATTCCAGACGTTTCCACCCATTATTTTCAAATGCTTTGTAACCACTCTTTCCTCCTCTGGTTTTCTGATGATTCAAATTTGACATTTTTCTCATTGCTCCACAGTTCCCAGTCATGCTGCTCAGTCTTTAAAATCATTTTTCCTTTATTGCTCAAATTGCCTAATTTCTTTTCAAATTTCCTGACCCTGACCCTTTTCATTTTTATTTTGCCATGGAGATATGCAAGCAAAGTTTTATTTTTGTTATTTTTGTTATTTTATAAGTAAGTTTTAAAGTTTTCATTTCATACACACAAAGAGAGAGAGAGAGAGAGAGAGAGAGAGAGAGAGAGAGAGAGAGAGAGAATGTCTCTCTGCTTAGACTTTCTTTTTCTAGTTGTTCCAAGACCATTCTTGCTTGTTTATCAAGGTAATTGTTGTTTAGTTATCAAAGCCTGGTTGCAACAGTGGCTTTGACATTTTCATCTTACAGATCAAGCTGACTGACTGGCCATCTTGGAGTTGCTGTCCTTTGATGGTATTTGTTCCTGAGAGTTGTTAAGATTAACTCAGGTCTCTCTTTTTTTTTTTCTTTCTTTTCTCTCTCCCAAGTCATAATCTGTCTATGTAATCCAGGCTGGCCTTGAACTCACAGAGATCTTCCTGCCTCTGCCTCTGCCTCTGCCTCTGCCTCTGCCTCTGCCTCTGCCTCTGCCTCTCAAGTGCTGGCATTAAAGACTTGTACCACTGTGCCCCACACTTTTTCATTCTGAAAATGTATTTTATTTTTATTTTGAGTGCATGACATTTTTTTGTCTGCATGTATGTATGTATGTGCATCAGGCGTCTGCAGTGCTTGAGAAGGGTAGAACAGGCTATCTTGGATCCCCTGGAAGTGGAGTTACAGATGGTTGTGAGCTGCCATGTGTGTTCTGTGAACTGAACCTGGGTCCTCTACACTCTTAACTGTTGAGCTGTCTCTCCAACCCTCCCTTGGTCTTAGAAAGTCTGAACTTCAGTTCCCTCGCTCTGGCACATTTCTGACTCCATCTTGCCTCTAAAGTTAGAAAGGCAGACTCAGAGAAAAGATGCTACATGTCTTCTCTGTGCTATGGTCGGAAAGAAGAAAGGACCCCAACCATTAGAGTGAACTTTAGACCTGTCCGACTGCTGTCATCAACATTGGGATCACCTCCATGGGACATATTGTTAGGTGGGGCATAGAGAATATAACTAAAAATAAATCTGAATAATGGAGGGTGGACTCCCCCATGTTCTCTGACCTTTATGTTTGTCTTATCATCAAGCTAGAAAGAGAAAACTTCTTGAAGTTGCTTCTGGCTATCCCCAGTAGGCTAATACTGTGCTCCAGGCTTACAGGTGAGGGGATATCGGGCCTGGGTGGGTGGGGTTTATGAGCCAGTCTCTCTTGCTATTCTGGTTTTCTTCTCCAAACTTCCTGCTATTATTCCTCCAGCCAAGCCCTCAGGCATCATTTCCATATAAGCTGTCTATGACTCACAGTTGCAGTCAGTAACAACCATTGAATTAAGTCAGAACAGAAATTAGCTTTTTGATATACAGCAATGATTTTCAACGTGGGGGTTGGGACTCCTTTGGGGTTGAATGACCTGTTCACAGGGGTTGCCTAAGACAGACATTTACACTTTGATTCATAACAGTAGCAAAATTACAGTTATAAAGTACCAATGAAAATAAATTTTATTGTTATTTATTTACTTTACATCCCTATCCAAGATTCCCCTCCCTCTTCTCCTCCCAGCCCCCCCCACCTCCTCTTCCCTCTTTTCTTTTCAGAAAAGGGAAAATAATTCTATGGTTGGTGAGGAACTGTATTAAAGAGTCATAGCATTACGGTTGAGAACCACTGATATGTAGTCATTTCTATAGGATGCTGGAGACTTCTCTGAACTCTGAGAAGTCTCTCCCTAAAAGAGTCTAATCCCCAGATATAATGCTGTGTGCCTGTTGACCTGGGAGCAGAGGCCAAGGCAGAAGGATCTCAGGCTTGAGAGTAGTGAAGGGTACAATAGAGAGAAGCCAGGGCTTCCTCAACTCCCAGAATTCCTGAGATTCAACATGAAACAAAGTCAAAACTACACAGGTCACGTCTTGGGCTTTAGGACCGTTCGTTGGATGGCAAACTATGAAGGAAGGTGGCAACAAGGCTAAAAAGTGGCTCTAAGAGGGGGATCCAGGAGAACCTTGTAAGATAGTCCTATGACATGGACTCTTACTTATTTTGAAAGGATATATCCACCCCGTATTTGAGACTGAAGACACCAAAAAGTCTTAGATGTGAGTATGTGTGTGTGCATGTGTGCATGTGTGCATGTGTGTGTCTCTAAATGTACAAGGCACTTCCACATCCAGGATCTTGACTCCAGCCAAGTTTTCTTCTGGGACTAGGAATCCTTGGACCACGTACTTGTCAACTCCCAGGCTGGAGTTCAACTGGGTGCTGTGAGTACAGTAGCCTTTCCTCCTATACATATATAACTACCTTTAAGAAAACTCTATCGAGTGCTGAAGAGATGTCGCTGAGGTTAAGAGCTACTCTTCCAGAGGACCTGCGTCAGTTCCCAGCTCCCACATCAGATGGCTTACAACAATCTGTAACTCCAGCTCCAAGGGACCTGATGCCCTCTGCTGGCCTCCTTGGGCACTGTACACACATGGCATCTACATTGCACACATACACATAAAAATAAATCTTCAGCCGGGCGGTGGTGGCATACAACTTTAGTCCCAGCACTCTGGAGGCAGAGGCAGGAGGATCTCTGAGTTTGAGGCCAGCCTGGTCTAAGAGCAAGTTCCAGGACAGTCAAAGCTATACAGAAACCCTGTCTTGAAAAACAATTAAACAAAACAACAACAAAAGATCCAGTCTAGCCTAATATGTCTTACTCAGTTTACACTCCTTCTCCTGCTAAAGCCCTGGTAGGCTTATGTGCTGTTGCTGTCTTTACTATGACAAAACACCCAACAGAAGCAGCTTAAGGAATGAAGGATTTATTCTGGCTCACAGTTGGGGGTGCAGTCCACGAAGGTGGGCAGGTCAGGCCAGCAGGAGCTGGATGCAGCCAGTCACAGGCGTCCACAGTCTGGCAGCAGAGAGGGCAGATGCTCAGCTCGCTTTCTCTTTTTGTTATTTAGTCTGGGATCCCCACTGTGGAGTGATGCTGTCCACAGTTAGGGTTCCTCTCCCAGTTAATTTCATCCAGAAAGTCCCTCGTATACTTGTCCAGAGGTTTGTCACCTAGCGTCTTAGTTTGGGTTTTATTGCCATGAAGAGACACCATGACCACAACTCTTATAAAAGAAAGCATTTAATTGGGACTGGCTTATATTTCAGAGGTTTAGTCCTTTATTATCAAGGTGGAGAGCATGGTGGAATGCAGGCAGACATGGTGCTAGAGGAGCTGAGAGTTCTACATTTGGATCCTCAGGCAGCAGGAAGAGAGAGTGATGCCGTGCCTGGCTGGAGCAGCTGAGACCTCAAAGCTCACTCCCAGTGACGCTCTTCCTCTAAGGAGACCACACCTACTCCAAGAAGGCCACACCTCCAATAATGACACTCCTTATGACTGTATGGACCACCACACCCTGTAATTCTAGATCTTGTCAAATCTGAAAGTCAACATTAACCAACAGAGCTAGGAGGTATGGTGTGTGAGGAGGCCTGTGAACGACCAGTCTTTCTCCCTAACTAGCCAGTCTTCATTGCCCTATCCTCTCCAGGGCTGACTCAGGTAGACAGGGAGAGGGGGAGCAGAATTCCCACTCTGTCTGTTCTACTGTCATACAGCTGTGCTAGGCCCTGTGTGAGACCGATGGTCAGGGCTGAATCTCCCTGTCATGGAGCACTTCATTTTATCTCCAGGATCTCACCAATCCCTGTTTTCCCTCCTGGGCAGCACTTCCTCCAGCTGGCTGCACTGCTCTCTTGCTTTGTAGCCTACCCTGAAAAGTCCTCTACTGGGGCCATCTTGCTGCACTCTGGGCAGAGCCACAGCAAGACTTGGTGTTCCATGAGTGGACTTTTCATAAGCAGGCCTGGCTGTGTGGCCAAACGTTTGCCCTGGGGCAGCTTACTAATGTGCTCTTGTTCCTGGAGGGACCGTGGTCCTGCTTCAGCTATTCCTTTTTCCTCACTGTTCAGACGCTGTCAGTGCCTCTCAGCCCGTCATGAAGTAAACCAGAGAGAGCTCATGGAGAAAATGGTACTGCTATATATGGAATTATCTCAATTGATGGGTCTTTAAAAATACTTTAAAGTCAGATGTGGTGGTACATGCCTTTAGTCTGGAGGCAGAGACAGCTGGCTCTCTGTGAATTTAAGGCTACCCTGGCCTAGGACAGCCAGAGCTACATAGCTAGACTCTGTCTCAAAATGATAAGTAGATAGAAGATAGATAGATGGATGGATAGATAGATAGATAGATAGATAGATAGAACTTTAAAAGCCAGGAGCTATGTGGTAGGTGTCTGTAATCCTACCTCCTAGCTGCAGGGGAGGCTGATGCAGAAGGAACCCATAAGCTCAAGGATTTGAGGCTAGTCTGCTAAATACCATGAAATCTGATCCCAAAACATAATTAATTAAATAATAAACAAAGCAATTCAAAACACTTAAAGAGGCTTGAAGTCTGGGGCTGAAGTCCTGCTCTGGTTGGCAGGCACAAGCAGGAAAGGATAGGTCACCCGGGGAAACAGAGTGGAGAAGTGACCTTGCTAAAGCCTTCATCTTCAAGCTTCTCACAGGAAGCCGGATATGAATTAGGTGTCAGTCACTATAGTATTGGAATGAGCCACAGTGAGAAGGGGTCTGGGAGAACAGAGGAGCAGAGAGACATTTGGCTCTAGAAGGGAGCGTCAAGTTGGGGTGTCAGACAAATGTGAGCAAGGAACAATGAGTTTTATGTACAAAAATGCCTTAGTGAGCCCCACCATCTTGTGTGCTAACAACAAGAGAGTTAATTTTAAAGGAAAAAAAATAAGGGGATATGAAGGCAGCCAGCTGACAGCCAGCCTCAAGCAGGTGAGAAGCATGAAGCTCACCCTAGCCATTCACAGACTTAGCCTTACTGGAGAGATAAAAGAAAAAAAGCCCCCATTTTGGTGGACATACAGGAGATGGCCATACAGGTCTCTTCCATGTCCCCAGAAAATGAAAGAAGAAATAAGAGCAAAGAGAAAGCTGGAGCACTGGGAAGGGAAAGTTCTTCCAGGTTTCCTTGCTGGATTTTTTTTTTTTTGGGAGGTTCTATAATTAGACGTTGCAAAGGCAAGGACAGGAATAACCAGCAAGGTTGTCCCCCTCCACCCTGTGCATTCATTCTCTGGCCAGCTGTGGGGCTGTGGCTTGCTGGGCTCGATGCCAGGTGCCGAACTGCAAACACAGGGAATTCCTATATTCTCCCTAAGTCACTTATAAGCTGGTGTCAGCAAAGTCTGGCTGACAGGTCTGTAGTTTCTCCTTCAGAAGCCTCCTGGAGGGAGAAGGTCAGGCTTGCTCTGTTCTGAGATAGAGTGAACGAGAAGTAAGGGATTCAGTAAAAAAGTCCACTTTCCATTGCTGTAGTAAAATAGATGAAGCTAGGCACTATATAAAAGAAGAGGATCGTTAGCTTACAGTTCTAGAGACTGGGCAACTCTGCCTGTTCTGCAAGTGGTAAAGCTGGCAGGGTGCACTTTGTCATAGTGTGAACACATTCAAGAAGGAGGCCCCTTGGAGAGACCAGAAACCAGAGAGGAAGACTGGGGAGGGCCAATCTTCTATTTGCTACAACCCTTTTATGAACACTTAGTTGGACTTTCATTCCATTCTTAACATGACCACCCTGAGGACCAGGTTTCCACCATGTGAGCACTTAGGGGACAAACCCATCCAAATCATGGCCACATACTAGCAGTCCTCCCAACTAGCATACGGCCACAGGAGAACTACTGAAGTTGATAGGGGGAAAGGATAAAAGGCCTAAGAGTGTCTCAGTGGTGCTGACTACAGTCAGGACCTGGGGGTTGGGGTACAAGCTCTACAGGAACCCAAAGAAAATACGTGGCTCTGCCCTAAATCTACCCCTCCCCCACTGAGTGACTTCCAGCAAGTTACTCAACACTTTGCAGCTTCAGTTTCTTCATCTCAGGAGGTTACTATGGGGATTAAGAAGGATTAAGTGTCTAAAAGTAGTTAGCATATGGTAAACACTCAATGCTTTCTGTTACTGCCATCCATCTGGAGAGCTGTGAGGGTCCCTGGGTGTCAGGCAGGGTGTCAAAGGGCTTTGTAAGACAACATGGGTCACTGGCCCTTTGTTCTTTGACTGCATAATTTGAAGTTTCAATGCTGTAAGAGTACTGTGGTACCAGAACCTGGTTACATGGATAGCATGGCCATCTCTAATTTTGTTTCTAACAGAAAATGTGGTTAAGAAAACACAAAATATGGGACAATGGTGGCATACATCTCTAATCCCAGCACTTGGGAAGCACAGGCAAGGGATCTTTGAGTTCAAGGCCAGCCTGGTCTGCATATTGAGTTCTAGGGCAGCCATGTCTACACAGAGAAACCCTCACTTGAAAAACAAAATAAAAAGCAAACAAACAAAACAACAATAACAAAAACAAACAAAATTAAGGAGAGAGAAAGAGAAAGAGAGAGGGAGAGGGGGAGAGAGAGGGAGAGAGGGAGGGAGGGAGAGAGAGAGAGGAAGAAGAAGAAGAAGAAGAAGAAGAAGAAGAAGAAGAAGAAGAAGAAGAAGAAGAAGAAGAAGAAGAAGAAGAAGAAGTTGTTTATGACCTTAGGAAACTTTTATACACTGCCACAGGGAAGAGAGCAAGGAGAAGCATAGTTCAGTTTCCTTCAGAAAAATGAGCTTAACACATGTGTCAGCACCAAAGACCCCATGGCTGTCCTCTCTTCCTACTGAACTTAGCTATCATGCTCAGATGCACTCAGAGGCTTGTTCTCTCTCCACCTAGAGCTCCTTGATTTATTTCCTTACTCTGGTCCCTAGCACACCAGGCACATGCTTGGAGTTCCACAAACACTTGATGAATGCAAGAAGTGATTATGCTTACTTCCTAGTCTACATCTCCCTCCCAGGAGCAGCCCCTTCCTGCCATCATATCTGCTGACTGAGCATGTGTTGTCTAAATTAACACAGTTGAGCTCTGTAAGATGAAGACATTTATTATTATTAGTGTTTGTGTGTGTGTGTGCATATGTGTGTGTGTGTGTGTGTGTGTGTGTGCATATGTGTGTGTGTGTATTTGGTGTGGGTGTGGAGCTTCAAGGACAACTTACAACTTTCAGGGATAGGATTCTCACCCTCCATTGTGGATTCTACGGATCAAACCCAGGTCTTTAGGTTTTTGAGGCAACTATTTGTACCTGTTGAACCATCTCACCAGTTCAAGATAAGAGAATTTCATGACAGAATAGAGTTCAGGTGGGCCCACATGTACTCAGACATCAGCCAGTTGACTCTGTCCAAGTTTTAAGCAAGAGTCATCTTCTTCCAAGCACTCTCAGGTTCCTTCCTCTCTGCCAACCAGACCTCCCCCACCCCAAATACATTCTCACTATTCCAGATTCCAATTATGCATCAAAAGAATACATTTAGTGGCTGAGGAGGTGGCCCAGTGGGTAGGAGTGATTGCTGTATAAGATGAGGTTGTGACCGCAGATCTCCAGCAGCCACATAAGATCTAGGCATGGCAGCAACACTTGTAATCCCAGAGCTGGAGAGCAGATACAGGCAGATCCCAGGGCCTTGCTGACAACTAGTCCTGCCAAAATGTGAGGTTCCATTTCACTGAGAGACCCTGTCTTAGAGTTTCCATTGCTGTGAGGAGACACCATGACCAAGGCAACTCTTATAAAGAAAACATTTAATTGGGGCTGGCTTACAGTTTCAGAGGTTTGGTCCATTATCATCATGGTAGGAAGCATGGCAGCATGCAGACAGACATGGGCTGGAGGAGCCTAGAATTCTACATCTTAATCCATAGGCAGCAGAAGACTGGATTCTAGAGTGGGCAGAGCTTGAGCATAGGAGGACTCAAAGCCCTGCCTCTACAGTGACACACTTCCTCCAACAAGGCCATACCTCTTCCAATAAGGCTGCACTTCTGCTGGCCGGGTTATACTTCTACTTTGGAATCATTCCGGCACCATTGCTCACCAGTACAGAACGAAGCTTGTTGAGGCAGGGTAGGTTTGCAATAACTCAGTTGGCTTGAGTGCTAAGGAGAAAAAAAAAAACCTTTTCCCAGACAATTTTAGTGTTCCAGTCCTCTTTACTTGGAGTTAATAGGGGGGAGTAGGTAGGGGTTTTTAGGGTGGATGTACATTATTGGTTGGTACCAAGGGGGCTAAGAATGCTTCATTTGTATGAAGAGGAATTCCAGGTGCTTGCTAGACATGTCCTTATAGGGAGAGAGGAAGTTAAACCTGTAATTTGGCCACCAGGCTTTGTGACTACCTCAAAGGTGATGGAGGTGGTGGTTGCACTATCACATGCACACCCAGAAGAGGAGAGAGTGATCCTTACTCCTGTTAGTCTCAGGATGAAATTTTGGGGGTTTGGGCATGTCTTGACCTCACTCCTGCCTGTTCCCCCATCACATTTGATCCTCACACCTCCTAATAGTGCCACTCCCTACGGCCAAGCATTCAGACAGATGAGCCTCTGGGGCCATGCCTACTCAAACCACCACAGTCTCATAAACGAAGGTGGAGGAGCCATAGAGAAAGACACCTGACATCACCCTATGTCCTCCACACATACCCACACAAATGAGCAGGTTTATGTACACATGCACACAAACAGTGCACACTCACACAAAAGCAAACATTTAATGGCTATGGTATCACACATTTGAAATCCCAGTAATCAAAAGGATGAGGCAGGATAATTTTGTATTTAAGGCCAGGCTGGACTTGACAGTGAAACCCCTGAAGTAGAAGTTTCTGTTTTCTTTGGAGTCTCGGTTGTGTCATGTGATTTTTTTCTGGAAGCTGTCTTATGAGAGGATGTTTTGCTGAGAACAGACATGTGGTATTTTCCTCGAAGCTGTCTTGGGAAAAAGGATGTGATGCTTTGCTGGAGAGGATGCTTGAAAGGACCCATGATGTTTGGGAAGGTATAACTATACCCATCAGACAGTGAATGACACTCTGACATTGGTTCACCTTGCTGGTCTTTGTTGGGTCTCACTGACTCTGGTCTTCGGGGTTGATGCTCTGGCATTGGTTCACCTCGCTTTCTTCACTGATCTTTGCTAGTCATGACTTTGTAGAAAGAAGTGCACCAAAGAACTTCTTGTGATGTCCCAACAGCTTCTTTCTGTGAACTCAGCAGAGCCTCATGGTTTCTTCTGAATCGAGCCTCTGCTACTGATTTGTGTTTGTTGAACTGAACTGCTGGTATCCTGACACTATTGAAATGGACTGCCGGTATCCTGTCAATGAAGACTGGAATTACCCCAAAGAACTACTTCTAAACAGGTTTAGATCCCTATTAACCATCTTCCTCCCCTACCTTTGATCAGTGGGCTGTAAGGGAGGATGAAGAATTTAAGAAGGTTTTTTAAAAAATCTAGGCCTCCAGACTCCCATAACAAACTAAAACAAATCAGAACAAAACAAAATGAAATAGCAAGCCTTTGTCGAGGAGCTGACCTCATTTGCAAATCTGAGAATTCAGTAAGGTGGATCATAACTCTAACTGAGCACCTGAAGTTTAGAAACTTGCACGTTAGCTTTTGCTGCATAACAATCTCTAGACATACTGACATTTAAAATGTAAGCATTTGATGATTAGTTCACAGTTCCGAGTTTAGCCCGCCTGGCTGGCTCAGTCTAACTGGGCGATTCATGATGGTTTCCCTCTTAGATCTGGTGGTTCGTCAGCTTGCACAGGACATCTCGTCTCAGGTTGGACAGCTGAGATCACTGCTCCTTGCAGTCTCTCTCCTTCCCTGGCTAACTCAGGCTCCTTCTATGGTGGCCTCAGAGTGTTCTAACATTCCACTGGCCAGATAGGACAGAAAATGACTCTTCCTTTAAAAAAATTACTGTTACTGTGTCTGTGTACATACGTGCCACCGTGTATGGGTTGGAAGTCAGAGAACACTCTTGTAGAGTTGATTCTTTCGTTCTACCATTGGTTCTAAGGACCAAACTCCTGCCGCCAGGCTTTCTGCTTCTTTATCCACTAAGCCATCCAGTGGTCCTGGAGGCTGATCCCTGGCAGGTGGAAGCTATGGAGTCATGCTCCATGCATGGAGGCATGGGAGAAACTGATGAGGTCTCATTGCAAACTGTCCTCCGTAGGTCTCCTTAGGACAACAAGGGTGATACATGAGAAAGCCAGCATGAAGCAGCACCAGATTTGTGCCAGGAAAATCACACAGGGGAAGTCAGCATAGAGTGAAGCAGGCACAATGGAACTGAGTAGAGAAGGGGAACTGATGAGGGAAGGGGACATCCCACCTGAGGGACTTGAGAGATGGGGAAATGCACTAACACGTATAGGCAGTGGTCACTGTGTGGCTTTGCTCATGGCAAAGGCTCATGTTGGGGAGAGTAGAATACTGTTCTGCAAACTGGGTGCAACCTGGAGAGAGACGCTCTGTAACCGCTAGCTGAAGCACACAGAGGCTACATAAGCTCCTACCTGCAGCATGGGCAACGCAACTCCAGGCAGCCCCAGAGATGGGCGGGCTGCTGGCTCCCCTTTCCTTTATACACTACTAATGTATATACATACTACCATGTAACTGCTAGGGTTGTAGCACTGAATCAGCAAGTGTGTGTATAGGGCTCAATACAGTTCTTGGATTCTCACAGTAAGAATAGACAGATTTTAGTAAAGCATCAGTAAGCAAGAGAAAAGCTTATGTGTCCTGAGGCAATGACCTTACTGTCTTGAAATTATTAATTTTTTTAATGAGTCCAGCATTAAATGAGTCAGCGCTAAAACCTACAAATTGTGTTAACTGATCCTGACCTTCAATGGTCAAAGCTGTAATACATGTAGAGCAAGACACTGATTCTAGAATGGAGCCTCGTTGGCCCATGAGCACAGTATCCCAGAATGGTAGCACCTAAGTACACATTGCCTTTATCGAGCAGGCCAAGTAGGAACCTAGCATTTTGGAAACCTGCAATTTTCTTCTTTTGCAATTAAATTGTTTTAGTAAATTTAAAAGTAGAAATGTCAACCTTTCCTTCCCCTAAACTTTCTCTCATTTCTCCTGTGTGCCTATCATCCCATGATGCAATGGTATGGGGGTAGGGAGATGGAAAAATGTAGGGAAGGAGAGGTGGAGCCAGAAAAGTAGTTCGTGCACAGAGGCGATGGGAGAGATGGTGGGAAGAGGGAAGAGAAGCAGGAGGTGGCCGAGGAGGTCTTAGAGGAGAAACATATGGGTGGCCTTGACTTGCCAGGAATCCCAACGCAATTTTCCATAGCCTGTCCTGCTTAGTACAAGCTTCCAAAATGTGAAACCCAGCAAAGTTGAAGCATGAGAACAGGGTCAAAGTATATGATTTATGTTAGTACATTTTGTTTATGTGTATATGCATGCCTGCGTATATGATGTGTGTGTGTGGGAGGGGATATATGTGCCATAAGCTGTATGTGGATACTGATGGATCCTCGGATGTCAGTCATCAACCTCCACCTTGTTTGAGACAGGGCCTTTGTTGTTTATTGCTGTTGTTGCTAGGCTTCTCAGAAATGTGAGCTCCCAGAGTTTCTCCTCCTTTAACCTTCATTGTAGGGGTGGTGGGATTATAGATGTGCAGTATTATATGAGCTCTGGGAATCTGAACTCAGACCTTTGTAGCAAGTGTTTCAGCCACTGAGCCATCTCCCTAGCCTTGAAGACATATACTCATATTTTCATGTGTATGTATGTGTGTGTGTGTTACAGTGCAAATGTGGAGGCCAGAAAACTATTTGCAGGAGTTGTTTCTCCTACCATGTAGGTTCTGGGGATTGAACTCACCATTAGACTTGGTGGAAGAATGTCTTACTGAACCATTGTGGTGGTTTCAATATGCTTGACCCATAGGGAGTAGCATTATTAGGAGATGTGGCCTTGTTGGAGGAAGTGTGTCATGATGGGGGTGGGCAATGGGACCCTCCTCCTAACCACAAGGGAGTCAGTCTTCTCCTAGTGGCCTTCAGATGAAGATGTAGAACTCTCAGCTTCTCCTGCACCATGCCTGTCTGGATACTGCCATGCTCCAGCCTTGATGATTTTGGACTGAACCTCTGAACCTGTAAGCCAGCCCCAATTAAATGTTGTCCTTATGAGTTGCCTTGGTCATGGTGCCTGTTCACAGCAGTAAAACTATAACTAAGACAACCATCTTTTCAGGCTTCTGTTTGGCCCCACCCCACCCCCACCGCCAACCCAACACACATACACACAATTGGCATCTTTCCCGTTAGAGGAGTATTATTTTCCATCACTGTGATTCCATATGTATTATGGATTAGCTTGTGCTTAGGTTCTATGTAAAACTGACTTCTGAGTGCCAAGTAACTAACATGCAGATTACTTTTGAAATACAACTTTTTTGTAAGCTAAGTCTATGCCCATTTAAAATTAATATAAAACTCACTGTCAAAGTTCCAACGAGCTACATAGGAAGGATGCTCAGAATATTTCCTCAGATGAAACTGGTCTCTATACCATCCTCCACAAGCAATGATGATGTCCAGGGACATTTGGGTACAGAGTGGTTGTGTGTAGAGTTTTTGTTTCAATTTCACCTAAGTCCATGGAATCATGCTTGGTTCAATGCCATTTCTATGACATTGCAAGAACTAGTTCTTGCAATCTACTTGGCAGTCAGGAAGTCCTAGATAGATGTTGCCTTACTGGTTTGACCACTAGGGTCCTCTGTAAGTTGAAGACCCCAACTCTTCCCACAGGAAGGTTTCAGGGACCTTAGGATAAGTCTTCTTTATTGGCATGATGTCTGTTTGCTAGTCACGGATGTATCTAGGCTAATGTGCTGTGACAATAATTTCTGTGTTTTTGCCTTCCTTCTTTCCTGGCCTGCAGTTAGCTGTCTTCATTTCCCTTGGGAATAGTTTTCCAAAAATCCGTGCTCTGAGCTTAGACCTAGAGAGCTGGGGCTATATGCAAAGGGAGAGATTTCCTTGGCTAGGGTGTCTCTGGGGGCTAAAGAAAGTCAGCTGACTGAGGTGGCTGACCCAGTGGGAATGCAAACAGGAAATAGCTTTCTTTTCTTCCCATCTCTACAGTTAGAACCATTTATTTCAATTTCCATCCTTGACCCTGTGACAGCTCAGGATAACCTTTACTCTCAGACTTGTAAGCCTCGAAGGCATTTAGTCTAAAATGTCAGCTTCCTCTTTTCTCTGGCTCCCCCCTCCCTTATTCCCCGGTGTGTTCCAGAAGCCAAGAGAAGTCACTCTGCTCCTTTAGGGAACTCTCCTCTTGAATTTCAGCTGTCCTCTGTCACCTGAATGTGGAGCTGAGGTAGAAGGGCCCCATGATCCTTCTCTTGGTTTGTTCTGTGGGATGCTCTTTAGGGTGTGAAAGTGAGAAGCTGGTTATGATGGCACAAGTCGGGTGCTGGGGCAGGATGACAGCACTACGTTCAAAGCCAGCCTGGGCTCCTGAGAGTTCTAGACCAGCCTTGACTATAGAGTAAGGCTCTGTCTCCAAAACCAAACCAAACAAACAAAAGGGAAGGAGAAGAAAAAGAAGGAAGTGATGGTGGTGGTGGGGTCTCTGTGGCCCTGAAATTAGAAAGATCTACACTGAGCTATTAGCAGCCTTTAGAAAAAACAGACTCAGAGAGAAAGTCTGGCAACTAACTAGAGGCCACAGTCAGACTCTGTTTTACATACAGATGTCTTCTTGAGCATGGCATTGTAAACAATTTGAATTTCTCTGGTCTTTGTGTCCTGTTTGTTGGCATTTAGTCTAGACTTCATCCCACAGTTACCTGGCAACAACCTGCTTAGCCCCTCCTCACTCTCTTGCTCTCTTGCTCTTGCTCCCTTCTCTTCTCCTCTTGCCCCTTCCCCCCCTCTCCCCATTCCCCTCCCCACTCTCTCCAGCTCATGGCTGGCCTCTACTCCTCTCTCCTTCGCCCCTCTCTCAACTCTCCTCCCCATGCCCTGAATAATCTATACTATACTGTCCTGTGGCTGGTCCCTCAGGGAGAAGGGATTCCTCAGCATGGGCCTGTCAAGGCATCCCCTTCCCCCATACCCACCACACCTCCACCAAACATATTCCTTCTTTTTCTAAAACATGTTTTTTTTTCTTTTTATAAAACACAACACTGTTCATGTCCATGTGTGGTCTGGAACTTGCTGTGAACTTAGACTGCAAGCTGCTTTGGCCCAGAGTTACTTTTCTAAGGCACAGATGGCACAGAGATTGTCAAGGAACCCAGGACAAGAGGAGGTCATTTAGGCTAGAAGACAGAAGATTGAAGCTGGCAGTCCTCATACTGCCCACCTCCAGGCTTCTCGTCCTGCCGCTGTGGAGCCTAGGCAGAACATTCCAGCAAGGAGAGCCCATGCCCTTCACCAGTGAGGAGTTTTCAGTGCCTGATACTCACATTTAATTTAGTTAATTTGTAGCCAAAGACGATTTGAACTTCTGATCCTCCTGTCTCCACCTCCTAAGTGCTGGATTACCTGAATGCACCGCCACACCCACTTTTATGTTAGGGATTAGAGTCGGGGCTTTGTGCATACTAGTCAAGCTATGCTTTTAGAAACAGGGTCTCAGACTGTGGTCCAGGATACCCTGGACCACATTGTTTTTGAAGAGCTGTGTATAATCCACTGTGTAAATGCACCACATTTTCTCTATCCATTCTCTTGTCTTCTGGGACATCTGGGTTGTTTCCAGTTTTTGGCTATTATGAATAGAACAGCAATGAACATGGATGAGCAAGTGTCCTTGTAGTAGGATAAAGCTGTGGAAACAGTTTTATAGTGAGTGCTTTCACGGTAATGGAACAAAGGACATTATAAATCAAGGCATTTAAAAAATACATTGGTGGAAAAAATCAGATAGGTTATTGCAAAATGGGGGGATGTCAACTATAGGCCTCAACTATAGGTATCTGATGGCTTTCATAGCTAAGCCCTCTCGTTGGTGGGGGATAGTGTTTTGTGAGTTCATACATTCCAGAGGTTTTTTTCTTTATTGGGATGTTAGGTCTAATATGGAGGTAGGCAGGAATGGCTCTTTGTGGGGCTAAAAATAACCCAAGAGAAAGTGTAATTATGCTCCCAGACCTGTGACATCTCAAAGTTTATACAATCATTAAAGTTTTAATCAGCCTTTGTAGTTTCTACTCAGAAATTCTCACTTGCCAGGCTCAGTCCACAGAATGAAGGTCGGCTTTTCCAAACTTCCCAGCTGGCTTCAGCTATAATAACCTCAGAGTTGTTTATATCAGCATGATTTACGCAATCCTCCATGGAGATAACGAAAAGAATTTTAAAATGTCCATGATTCTAAAATTCTAGTGTAATTTAAAATGTTTCACAAATATCTTCTCCTTTTATAGTAATTTTGTGACATTTAGACTTTAACCAACCCATAATATTTTTATTACACTTTATTTATTTGGGATGGTGCATGTATGTAATGATGCATGTCTGGAGTTCGAGGACAGCTTACAGAAGTCAGTTCTCTCCTTCCATCTTGTGGGTCCCAGAGATTGGAGTCAGACTGGTGGGCTTGGCAGCATGCACCTTTCCCCACTGAGCCATCAAACTGGTCCCAGTTTAACCGGTTTTGCTATGAGAGTTTCAGGACAGGACATCTAATTTGGGTCATTATGGAAACCTGGCATTAAATAAGTGATCTATTTGAGATCCAGTTGTCAGGAGAAATCCTCTGACTTAGTTGTGATCCTTTGTTGAGAGATTATGTCAAGTTGTCTGTGCCCCTGCTTGAAGTGACATGTCCAACTGCCATTTCTTCTTATTACAAATTCCAGTACTTCAGAGTCTTTTGGCAGGAAACCAATGGCATGATCAAGTTGGGAAAATCTGTGGAGAATTTAATGATATAACAGTTTAGAAAGGTGGGATCCTGGAATCAAGACACCACAGGAGTGGTACAGCCCCACAGACTACAGTGGGAACCAGGAAGGAACAGCTACCTGGAAGGAATCAGGCCCTCCAAATCTTTGGTTGAGCAAGTTAGCTTACTCAAAGAGACCTTCTCCAGGGGAAGCTGAGAGAATAAATACCCAGTCCTGTCTACCAAGAGAGATTTTAATCAAGAGAGAGAGAGAGAGAGAGAGAGAGAGAGAGAGAGAGAGAGAGAGAGTGTGTGTGTGAAGGGAAAGGAAAGACCCAAGGGCAGATCTGGGAGATCATTTGTCCAGGGGTGAGTGCTTTCTCCTTTTAAATAAGCACATCAGAGAAGTGAGTTCATGAGCTCTCAGATAAAGCAGGAGGAATGTAAGCCAAAGAGCTAAAAAAATGAACAATTGAACTTTTAAGGCCAGAAGGTTATTTTATCTCTAAATATTTTCAATCTATTAAAATATAAATATATAATCACATAAAAGCCACATGACCATAGCTTGAGCCAATTCTCATGTGACCTAAAGGGATGAGAGCTGAGTCCCTCTTATACTCAGGATCAGGATTTTAAGGCACTTGGCATTTGTGACACAGACTTGGGCTAACAGCTGGCCTTTGGGGATTTTGTGAAATGGGAATAACTGCAGGTGCAGGCTGAGTTAGGCACAGGGCTATGCACAGATGCAAAGACACTCAGGATGAATAAGGATTTACAAAATGTAGAAGTGGAAAATAAGGAGATAAAGTTCCGAGTTAATTGGTTTTGGTAGTAAAAAGTATGTGTATGTACACACAAACATACACACGTGTGCACGTGCACACACACACACACACACACACACACACACACACACACACGATCTCTCTATGTAGTCCTGGCTGTTCTGGAACCCACCTGCCCACCTGGACCCACCTGCCACCTGCCTCTGCCTCCCAAGTGCTGGGATTAGACGAATGAGCCTCTGTTCCAAGCAAGAGTACATATTTTTAACAATAAATTGGTATTTAAGCATGATTAATTCTGTTTAGGCAGTATTCACTTGTAGCACCGCTTGTGTGGTGTGTGTGTGTGTGTGTGTCTGTCTGTCTGTCTGTATAAAGGACCCTGTTAGATTTTCAGTCCAAGGAAACAATGGGAGGCCTCAGGCATAGAACAGTAGGTGGGGTAGGCAGAGGTGAGTAGTGAGGATCAAATATACATAAAAAGTAAGCATGATATTGACATAGAAAAATGAAACCTGTTCTCTCTACCTTATGATAGAATGTAAAAAAAAAAAAAAGTTTCAGATTTTAGGAGGATGTAGGGAGTTGAATGTGAAATGTTCCATTCAGGCTTATGCATTTGAACGCTTTGTCCACAGTTGTCTGGAAGGTTGTTGAACCTTGAAGGGGTAGGAGCTAGCTAAAAGAAGTGGTCAGTGGTGGCTGGGCCTTGAAGCTTATAACTTCCTGCTTCCTCAGGCTTGCTGATGTGTGGGGACGTAAGCAAGCAGCCCTGAGCTATTGCTACAACTGTAGTACCTGCTCTTGTCAACTGCCTTCCTTCCCAGGATGTACAGAGCTCTCATCCTGCCTCCCTTAAGCTGCTTACATCAGAAGAGAACAGAACTTGATACAGTCACATCCTCTTCAAGCATCTTATTTGCTGGTAGAAAAGAGAAGTCATAGTAACAGAGCCCAGATTTGATATACAACATATGCAATAAGCCAGGCAGTGGTGGCACAGACTTTTACACTCAGCATTCAGAGGCAGAGGTGAGCCGATCTGAGCTTGAGGCCAATCTGGTTTACAAGTAAGTTCTAGGACAGCCAGGGCTACATAGAGAGAACTTGTCTCAACATAACAAAAGCAAAACAAAACAAACAAGCATGTATGAGAACACTGCAAGCGGAAAACCATCGTCTTAGTGTTTGCTCTCTAGTGGAGCGATTTTCAAATGATTAAACTTGCGAAATTAGAATTCTCATACACAAGGCTATAATGATCAGCTATTAAAAACATTGAACTCCCATCAGGTACTCTAAATATAAGGTGAATAGTTTACAACCTAGTTTGAAAAATATACAGACGCCAGCAATAAAAGCACAAGAGAGATGTGACAAAGGGCTCTGGAGTTTTGGCTGTCAGGGTGTTGGGAATTCAGAGAAAGATCTGTGCGGTGTTGGCAGGCTCTCAGGGAAGTTGAGAAGGCACCATCTGGGTCTGGGAGGAGGCAGAGAATTTGAAGCACGTCCCAGAAGGAGGGTAGAGGTAACTGGAGGGTAGAGGGTATTTGTGTAGAAAAAGAGGTGGACTCAGTCATGGTGTGGGTATCAGCTGAAAAAAAAAAAAAAAACCTAACGCAATTTAAATAGAACTCATGTCAGAGGCTGTTGGTTCCTAAAATATTTAGGTCAACTGTGACAGGAGCTCTTTGCCCACAAGTTACAACTAGAATATCCTTCAGATGCCAGCTTCACTCTTCCCAGGAAGGCATGGAAACCATTAAAATGAATGACACTGTCTTCTGTTTGTTATGATGCTTATATTAGCAATGGCAACTGGGATCACTGACATTTGCTGGATTACTCCTATTGGCTATTTTAAATAACAGTCCCCCGATAGTCACAATTAGCTTCACTAGTGAACACAGCCAAACACACTTAGAATAAACAATACGCAAAGCTTCCCAGAAAGCTCAAGAGGGAGGACTAACTTATGAATTCAATTTGTGAGGTTAGTGTTACCACTAAAGCCATGACAAGAATAGACCTTGCAGATCAATATTACTCATGGACATAGATGCAAACAAACAAAACTCAAAACTTAATAAACTTGTAGAAAAGCAAACCCAATATTGAAGGTGTAAGAAAAAATTTATCACAGGAGTTCAAGGTTAGCTAAAACTTTAGGGGGAAATACTTTTTGGCTTTTTGTTTTTTAATTTATGTGAGCTGGGTTTGATGGTGCACACCTTTAATCCTGTGTCTCAGGAGGCTGAGGCAGGTAGAGCTCTGAGTTTAAGACCAGCCTAGTCTACAGAGTGAGCTACAGAGTGAGACTAGATCTCAAAAAAATAAGATAAACCAAAAAACAAAACAAAATTTATGTATATGCATGTGTGTCTCTGTGTGGGTATGTGCTTGTGAGTACAGGTGCCTGGATAGGCCAGAAGAGGGCCAGAGTAGCCAGAGTTACAGACTGTTGTAGCCACCTGCTATGGAACTGAGCTCAGGTCCTCTGTAAGAGCAGTATGTACTCTTTACCACTGAGCCATCTCTCCAGCCACTAACGTATTACAATAATAGATACAAAAATCAAGTTGTATGATGTCTTTACTAGATGCAGGATGAGTAAATGTTTGATGAAATCTAACCTTCGCTTTTAAATAAAAATCCTTGGCACGCTCACACTAGACCAGACATCTGAAGGAATGCTGGTGCCTCCCCATAGGTTTGCTCCAGTACCTGCTAGGTGGTAGTGGGACTTAGCCAAGAACCTGCCAGGTAGGACATCAACTTGGGCTTCTCGTGGGGTAAAGGTGGTCAAAGGTAGAGATTGAGTGAGTTACAGGGAGAGGGAGGGGCAGGATGTTAGCATTTCCCTCCTGTGACCAGCTGCCTCACACACCTGCTACCTGACTGCAGGTGCAATCTG
>NW_021604688.1:4801469-4816001 GCF_004785775.1 Grammomys surdaster | reverse complement strand
GCTACCTGACTGCAGGTGCAATCTGACCAGCTGCCTCACACACCTGCAGCCATATCATCCTCGCCTTGATTAACAGTAAATGTACCTTGGAACTGTGAGCCAAAATAAAGCCTTCCCTTCCTAAGCTGCTTTTGTCCGATGTTTGTCACAGCAACAGGAGAAGTAATTCACATAGTACCTCTGCTGACCTGTTAATGTTCTTTCTGTCCCCAAAGACTCCTGGTGCAGGGCACAGTGATCTGACAAAGTGAACCACAAGAATACCCCAGGATTTGAGGACTTAACATGACTTCTCTGAGAAAGATCTGTATTTAAAGAGGTTCCAAGATTAAGGCAGTGCCACAGTAGCTCTCCAGGAAGTGACAAAGCTCCTACCCAGGTCCATCACACAGTCCCCCCTACCCCCGCTCCTTTCTCAGTTATGATGATTGATTGATTGCCCTATAGCAGGGGTATAGGAGACAGGTGAATGGCCATTGAGAGAGTCAGGCACACTTTTCTGGAGAAAGCACCATGAGAGAGGGGAGGAGGGGAAGGGACAGGCATGTGGCTGTTAAACAGTCTGCCCACAGCTGGCACCATGAGGAAAACCCAGCCATGCAAAAGCCAGATGTTCTGGCCAGCCGCAGGAGGATTACAAATTGGGAGGGGGCAGGAGCTAAGAAGATGGACACTGGCCGTGTTTGTGGTGGACCCTAGTTAGTGTGCAGCTGTGCTTCTGGGGAGAAAGATGGGAAAACTAAATTTCCTCTGCGGTTGGAATGAGCACCCGATCAGGTTGTTTGCTTCAGGGAGAGAGGGAGAAGATGTAATCCCCTGATGGAGGAATCACAGAGCATTAGGTTCTTGGTCTGGGAACAAAGCATGCCCTGTTAGGATGGCTGCTTATGATGATGAGGGATTAGAGCAGCTTCCTCTGACCACCCTGGCTTTGGAAAATCTGCCTTTATACACATGACAGTTGTGTCATTTGAGAATGGCCTGGGTCTAAGGAATGGATCCTGGGAGCTTTAACTCTAGGAAACAATGAGGAATAAAATAAATCAGAAGAGTTAAAACACTGTTTAGAAAACCGAGAAAGAATGACAAGCAGCTTTTGTTATTAACAGCAACTGGGGTCTAATAGTCTGATCCCTGAACCCTTCCCTTCTACAGAGGCTGGAGAACGCCAGGTTCACGTTCTCTGAGTCTCCCTGTGGCAAGGACCCACCTGCCCAACATGCTAGCTTTATGTTTGTGTGCTATGTGTGCACAATTGTGGAGAGTCCAGAGGAGGATGTGAGTGTCCTGATCTGTATCTTTCTACCTTACTCCTTTGAGACAGGTCTCTCACTGCGGCTAAGCTGGCTGCCAACAAGCCCCAGGGATCATCCTGTCTCCACCGCCTACAGCACTGAGCTCAGGGTTTCCACACGGGTACTGGGGGTTAGAGCTGGGATCTACATGCTTGTACAGCAAGGGATCTTCTCCACAGAGCCCTCTCCTCAGCCCTAGGTGTAGCTCAGCCGGGCTTTGAACTTGTGATCCTCCTGCCTTTGCCTCTTCAGCATCCTATCTGTCTTAGGTTTCTATTGCTGTGATAAAGACTGTGACCAAAAGCAACTTGGGGAGGAAAGGGTTTATTTCATCTTCTAATTCCAGGTAACAGTCCATCACCGAGGGAAGTCAGGGCAGAAACTCAAGTATGGCCAGACTGTGGAAGCAGGGAGTGAGGCAGTGGCCATGGAGGGATACTGCTTACTAGCTTGTTCCTCATGGCTTGCTGAGCTACCTTTTAATTATTAATCATGAATGCTGTCTATCACAAATTCAGGCAAGGATTCCATGAATGAACGACACTGAAACTCCTAAGGTGTGTGTGTAGGGGGGTCTGCAGCACTGATTGAAGATTTCAATGCACGCCCATAAAGTAGATGTTTTAGTTTTTAAAATAATGTTTTTTAAAAGTAGAACATTGACAGTACCTTAAAAAAAAGCTTTATTCCTGCTGTAATTCCAACTGCCAAAGACTTCCATACCCCAAGATTACTTTGGCAATCTGAAGGATGTGTTCTCTCAGTTCAGGTTCCTCTTCCCAGATGACTCTGTCTAGTGTCAAGTACACACACACACACACACACACACATTTAACCAGGATACTATTTGTGTGTGCCACCACTAGATCAAACTTCACTTAGGGAAAGATTCATGGATTGGCCAACAGAGGCGGCACAATGCTAGCTGTCTGAGCATGAAGGAGCAGGTATTTGTCACCAAGTCAGTGAACATATTGGTTTGAAGTAAAATGGCCCCCATAGGCCCATGGATTTGAATACTTGGTCACAAGAGAATGACAGTATTTGAAAAGATTAGAACATGTGGCCTTGATTGAGGAAGGGTATCATTAGGCAGTGGGCTTTGAGGTTTCAAAAAGCCCATTCCAAACTCAGAGTCTCTCCCTTCCTGCTGCTTGAGGATCTGGATATAGAACTCTCAACTCTTTCTCCAGCACCATGTCTGCCTGCAGACACCATGCTTCCCACAATGGACTAAACCTCTGAAACTATAGGTCAGCCCACCCCAGTTTAACGCTTTTCTGCATGAGTTGCCATGGTCATGGTGTCTCTTCACAGCAATGGGACACTGATTAAGGCAATGTGATACCTCACCCATTGAGACTATAAAATAATAATAATAATATACCTCTGTCATTGGCTCCATTTAAACTCTTCTGTATTGCCAGCTCTGCCTTACTGCCTGGAGCAAAATAACACCATTCTGATACCAAGAATTTCTGTTTCCTCTCATTTCCTACCACCTTTCCTAAACAGTTCAGTGCCAGTATCACTGTATAACTTCAGTCCCTTCTCTGAAGGCAGTACCTGGTTGGCACACATGCAATATGCTGTTCAGTGTCTACCTAGAAGCTTTTTTTCCCCATGAAAAGCATCAAATGAGCCAATACTTACAGAGGAAAGTGGTTTAAGACATGAGGGCTCTAGAATGAATGACTGTATGCTTCACACTGTAGCATATGGACCCTCCCTCTGCAAGGGGAAACTATTTGTACCAAATTCTATTAAACCACACAGAGATGTGTATATACATATCCAGAGATATAAATATAGAATATAACATACATACATACATACATGAGAAAAACATACAGAAAGGTACCATACTCTGGTTCATCAGAAAACCATTCTTTCTACAATCCAACAGGAGCATATACCTACACATATACAGACACATGTACACATGGTGTTAAAACACATGATTTTCTTTCTCTTTCTCCCTATATGTGGCTCTCTCTGTCTCTCTCTCTCTCTCTCTCCCTCCCTCCCGCCCTCCCTCCCGCCCTCCCCCCTCTCTCTGTTTCTGTGTGTGCATGTATGTGCATGTCCATGCGCGTGTCTGTGTGTGCTCATGTGTTGGTGCTGGGATTAACGTGCATGCTAGGCTAGTGCTTTGCTACTGACTATTCCCAGTCTGCTCCTACTCATTCCTACTCAAAGCACTTTGATTCAAGTGAGCCGAACACCCTGGAAAGACTGTAGGACAGACCCCTTGCAGGCTCCTATCTCAACTGTGTAGCAGTGACAGAAGGACAGGCCCATGCCATGAAAGGAATGGATCCAGAGCAGAGACATGCAAGAGGGCATGCAGGGTGTGGCTGACTGCATTGCTGTTCAGTTCTGAACCATGCTTGAGCTAGAAACTGTGACAGTGACATTTGGGGTAAGCTAATCTTTGGTGATTGGACTGAGAATGGGGACAGTGTATTTAAGGTGCTAATAATCTTTTTTAAATAGTTTCGAAACCTAAAGATTTATTTTGACTGATGGTTAAAAGCCTCACGGTGAGTTGGGTGCTGCTGCCTTCCTCACAGCAGAGAGCCATTCACTCAGGGAATCTGTCTTTCAGTATGTGGTGGACAGTTTTAGGTGTCTCATTTGCCCAGTCCTGGAAGTGTTTGAGTTCTCAGTCTTCACAACCCTTTTGGACTTTCTCTTGAACTTGCCAGAGCAGCCACATTTGCCTCAGATTCTGAAGATGGTAGCCTTAGAGCAGTGTTTCTCAACCTGTGGGTCGTGAGCCCTTGGAGGTCTACCTACCTTTTTGCAGGGGTGGCCTAAGACTATCAGAAAACACACATATTTACATTATGTTCAAAATAGTAGCAAAATTACATTTATGAAGTGGCAATGATTGGGGGTGGGGTCACCACAACATGAGGAACTGTATAAAGGTCACATTGTTAGGACAATTGAGAATCACTGCCTTAGAGCCACAGTGGTGCCACAGTGTACACATCTCATTTTGACACATTGATGTCAAAAATGATGATATTCCCTTCCTCATCTTTTTTTTGCCACCGAGGCCAAAGAGACCAGAAGAGTGACCTATTTCTCAAGCTGGATTACCGAATGTATTTGTTTTGTAAAAAACTCACCTGCTTATATAAATGCAATTTGAGGGCTCAGTCAGGAAAGTGCTTGCTTCACAAGCGTGAAGACCCACATAAAAGCCAGGCAAGGCAGTGTGCATTTGTAACCCTGGTGCCACGGGAGGCAGGAGTTTGCTGGCCTGCCAATCTAGCTGAATCAGGAGGTTCCATGTTCAGTTAGAGTCAAAAAGGTGGGACGCTAGACAGAAGTGCTGATCGCCGAGTCTGCCAGTCTTAGGTTGACCTCTGATTTACACACCTGCACCTCGGTTCCCCCCACACACATACACATAAATAAAACGTTACAAATAATAAGGTGAAGAGTGATTGAGGAAAACACTGACATCTACCTCTGGCCTCCATGTACCTGGAGATGCATGTGCTTCCTCCCTCCATTCCTCCCACCCTCCCTCCCTCCCTGCCTCCTTTCCTGTCCCAAAACAAACAAAACCGAAAACCAAAACAGCTCTTATAGAGATAAGCAAACTGAAGCCCTTGCTCCTCTCCACTACAACCCTAGGCAAAAGGAAGGTTCAAAGTGTAGCAAAACAGAGTTCTTGATTAGACAAACTGAATTTTCCCCAAAGGCGTTGGTCATGTGCCTTCTGTCTCTGGACATGCACCTGGTTCTCAGAAGGGCCTTACTCATGGACATTAGACACGATTCTAGCACTGCTGGTGGCTTGTCACTTTAGCGCACAGTATTTTAAAGGCATAAATTCTATTAACATGTGCATGCTGAGGGAATGGTCTAAAGCCAGTCTTCGAAGGCAGAAATGGAAAACCAGAGGGCAAGCACCCAAACTGCAGCTGCACAGAGCTGTGCAGCATGAAGGAGACCGCTCTGTACTTCTGTTCTTGTTAGAACTGAGTCTGAAAACCATGCAGCTCACACCAACCATGTGCATTCCTCCTCAGAGTTCAGAGATGTAGTGTGGGCCGCCAGAGATCACAAACACATATTTGTAACTGGGTCCCACAGTAGGTTTGTCAAAGTGAGTGTGGGGTTAGGGAGAAGTCAGGAACATTAGTCACATAAGTCCAGGAACTGGGCTCTAAAGAGCTAAGGCAGTGGTGGATCCAGGCGGGGTGGAGCTCAGCCTGCTAGAGCCCTGTAGACCGGGCTAGTGTGGTCAGTTGGTATGGGCAGCTGAACTCAGTGAGCAGCTGCTCTGCAATCAAGTGTTCTTAGCGAGATTTACAAAAGAAAGACTGAGTCATGATGTGGATTATCCTATGTAGTTTGAGTCTTTATATGATGGAAGATTAAAAACAAACAAACAAACAAACAAACAGGAGCACATTTGGTCTCTGGTTCTTTCGAACAGCAGCAGGCTCCCCTGGGCAAGGCAGAGAACAGGACTGTCTTTGTTCCACCAAATCTGGATTCTGTCTAGGGCTGTATCCAGGAAGACTGCTGCCAACCTGTTTCACATTGTTCCTTTAACCGAAGGACTCTCTGTCCTTAGCCACACCTTCCCCTTGCCATACCCATTGTGTCCCTAGGCTGGAGCTTTGTGGGAGCTGGACTACTTGGCTCAGCAACTGAAGAGAAGGAGCAGGAATGTCTGATGGGGACTGAGTAAGAGATGTCTTGGAAGAGGCCTTGGTTTCTCTGCCTTTGAGAGTCCCCCCGACCCCCGAATTTTACCAAACAAGTCTTTATTGCTAATTCCATAAGCAACTGTTTCTAAAGTTTTTAGACTGACCTTCTCTAGTACTATCTCAATGTGCTGGTACCGTGACAGAATCCAAGTGTTAGGCATAAACACAAATGAACAGCGTAGCAGCAGTTAGGCAAATGATACAGTGGGGAAAGAAGCAGGCTGATAATTTAAGGAGACAACATGTTACAGTTGAGTATTATCAAGTTTGAGGTTTGGGGAGAGCAAAAAAAGAAGAGAACCTCAGAGATGGGAGAATTACAGTAATCATCAGTTTCTTTCTCTATGATATGCACAAAGAGTATGTGTAAAAATAACAGCTCATGCTAAATGATGGGTAGGGCCTCTGGTAAGACAGAGGGGAGGACCAATGCCCAGAGGCAGAATCAAAGGGATGGGTACTGAGGGCCAGAGGAATACCACTCTTCTAGCAGGATCCCGGCTCTTACAATGAGACAAGAAGCCCACTATTTGGGACATCTTTGTCAGCCCTTTTAGGGCTGTATGTGTAATGCTAAATTGGTATTTACTTAACATTTAAAAAGCCAATTCAGTAAGCAAAATAGTCTATAAAATCTGTTCTCCTTTATTCAGACTTTGTAAAGCAACACTCATTGGGAATCAAATTTTCATGAGCATGGATATCCTAGCTGTGTCTGAGAAAAAAAGGATCAATATCTGACCATTTACACTGCAGTGGCTATAAAGGGTGTCCTGGAAGTGAGCTGAGTCTAATCACACTGTCAGGAGGCTGTCCCTCACAATCCCTTAGAGTGGCTTCTTTGAGCCTTGCTCTGGGCCTTCTGAAGTCTTTGACACTTTGCACATGCTATGGTTTCTTCCTCTCCCCATGTTTTGTGAAAACTGGGACTAAGAGATGAAGATCACATCAACTTCGACCACCTCAGACAACAGTGCGTCTTCTCTTGGGCCCGTTCTCTCTCCCAGCTCAACAGTGGGGAAAACTGGAGTTCCATACCCCTTTCTCAAGTCCATCCGGGGCCTTCTCTAGACTGAGACCTAGTCTCCAGGTGACACCCTTGACTGGGCAGGATGGCCCTCTTTTGACTTTGCCTGTCTACAGGCAAAGAGATAGAAACAAAGAAGAGGGTCTGCCCAGGTTATTGGCTTATACTTCTAGAACCTACTCTAGAACCTCAGAGTCTTTACTCAAACAGGCTTGTCCCCTTTTCAGGGCCACTGAGTACCTTGTTCCTAGGCTAAGTGCATCACCCCACAGTCCTGAGGGGTGGTCAATAGGAGGCTGTAGTTGGATGCATGGGTTGGAGCTCTGCACATGTTCACATATCAGGATAGACTGAGGAGCAAGGGCTTATGGGAGCTGGGAGAGCTTTCTCAGCATCTTGACTTCAGCAGTTTCAAGGTTAATACTCATCAGTGAGGAATCCTTTACTAGCCATGTTTTACATGGAAATTATGATTTGTATATTTCATGCAAATGATGGAGAGGAAATGCACAGCTTGTTTTCCAGCCAGCAAAAACAGCCTGATCCTAAATATCCACTGTATTTCCTGAGCTTTTTTCAGACAATAAACCAGGCACTCTATGTCTCAAAATATGCAATAGCTTAGTGAGTATGTTATTTACTTGTAATCTTTAAATCTTAACTGGGATCAAAGCTCTGCTTAACTGGTACACTCAGTCTAGTGTCACTAGCATCACAGGAAGGCTTTAATAGCATTTAGTGAAAGAACTGTGGCACTGGCGAGGGCCCTAGAGGCTTCAGGGACCAGTAAAGAAGCTGCAGAGGCAGCCCACAAAAGAGCACATCTGGCAGCAGAGGTGCTATGCCTTTCAACTTTCCAGGGCTGGCTGGGAGTTTAGGAGAAAGTCACTAGCTAAATATGGGCCAGAGCTGTTGGTCACTGCTCCGTTCCAATGTTCATAGATAACATGTGCGTTATGCATGTAGTGAAGTATAAGAGGTTTCTCCATGTGCTGTCAGTGGGCAGTGACCAGTGCTCCCATGGTGGATGTGGGGCAAGTTTCTGGCCAGCTTAAAGCCTTTGTAACTTATGCGGATGTCCTTCAGCATTCTCACCTCTTTATTGCCACCAGCTGTTGACGCTCTGCTGCTCAGTCCTTGATGACTCTGATAACTGCACACTGGCAGCTTATATCCAGCTGGGGAGACAGGATTTACTACAACAAATGTCTTCTTCCCTACTAGATTGGGGGCTCCCTAAGAACAGGAACTAATTGTCTTTTTGCTCCTTCTAATCTCCACCCTACAGAATTAGAGTATAAAAGACAATAAATAGGTACTGGGTGACTGAGACTTGTGGTAACACGGAACTGGATCAGAAAGATGGGGAAAACTAAAAATTAGCCAACTATAGGAGTCAGGAACTGGAAAAAAAAAGTAACACTCATACAGGGGGAGCAATGTGTGTCTAGGCCTTGAGGGAGACGGGAACCCAGCTGTTTTTTTGGGACTGACAAAAGTAGAAACTGAGAGGGAGTGAGAGACCTGAAGAGGTCAGTCTGCAGAGATGGTAGGTTTCTAAAGGCCGTTAAAACAATGTTATGGACAGTCAGCTTCATTCTAGGAACTGCAAAGAGACAAGGAAGGGTTTCAGATGGAAAGCATGATCTGAAAATGCAGAGTCTGTCATCTGGAACTGAAAATAATGACTCACACAGTCATCAAAATGGAAGCAAGGAGACATCTCATAAGGGAGATGGCAACTCAGGACCTAGGAGCTATTGGAACGGCTGGGAAATGTATAGACTTGTAAGGGCAGAGGGCCTCAGACATCAGGGACTTCTCAATGTAAAAGAATGGAACAAGAAGATCCTGGTTCAATCATGGCTACTCATGATGACTCCTGGGAAACATTAAAAATGTATCTCCATGGGGATTTGACTATATGCTACAATTTTGAAAACCAGACAGTAGCATTACAAAGCATTTGATAAAACAAGGCAACTGTCAAAGACACAACCGGAGTTTAGCAGGAAAAAAGAGGACGGAGCCATTTTAGAGACCAGGGGGAGAATTTCAGGAAGAAAGCAATCAAGAGATTGCATTTGAATTTGGTGGCTGGAAGTCAAATGGTATTCCATCCACTTGTCTGACTCCTTCATATCTGAACTCCGTAAACATTACAAGAAGTAGGCCAGTGTCTTCAGAGTCATATGCACAAAATTCAGAGGGCAAGGCAAAGGCAAGGAGGGGTACATCAGCTGCTTAGTAGAGCTAGAATTTGAACTGAGGCAAAATGGATGTCACCAGGCCAGGAGCCAGGCAACAATGGAAATAAAAGCATGAGTTCAGAGACCAGATACCCTAGGAAATAGAATTTGTCTCTGGCATGGGCACAAAGATTTGTTGTTGGTTGTTGTTGAGAACTGAACAAAAGAGGGGTAAGCCTGAGCTATTAAGAACTTAATGTGCTAAACTAAAGTTATATGGTTTTTATCTAGAGGATAAAGAGGCCTGTACATAAGGAAGTTAAGCGCTACAGTCAGATCTAAAAGCCCATCCTAGCAGCCAGTGAGCATGAGGGCCTTGGAGCCAGGGATGGATTCTGAAATGACCGCAACTCAGACTTCCATTTGGAGACTGTCACAGGGATCACATGGGGGACCGAATCCCTGAGGTAGGAACAGAAAAGATGAAGATTAAGTGGAAGGAGTAGCTGGATTAAGAGGTTTGCTTGAGTGATTGGTGCTTGGGAGGCATGTGTCCCAGAGACAAGGCATAAGGAAAATTGACAAGGTGAGGATAGGGGAGGCGATCTGGCATAGGAAATACAATTTCCACACCAGAAGGGGTGTCGGTAACAATATTACTCAGTCCTTTTCCCGTCACTGTTCCTTTGCTTCTGCATCAATCTCCAACCTGTTACAAATAATCCAGATTCATATAGCTGCTTTAACTACTAAGTTGTAAGGATTCAATCTTTTTTTTTTTTTGGTTTGTTTACTGCATCCAAACATAATTATAATGCATCAGTGACTTGCAAGTCACTGTAATCCTGCCATCTGGAAGGTGGAGGATGGAGAGTTTAGAATTCAAAGATAACATGAGTTTGAGGTCAGCCTGGTCTACATAGTGAGCTGCAGATCATCCAGAGACCCTGTCTAGAAACCAAGAAAAAGAATGAAGCTACTAAAAGACCGGATGCTCACTGGGCTCCTCCAAGCACGTGCTCCAGGCCAAGGTTCACAACGCCAGCAGCAGTCACCAGCCCGACGCCTTCCGACCCGGAAGAAACACTTCCGAGCCCCGCCTCCTAAGAGCGGCTGGGGAAGGACACTGTTAAGCTCCTGGAGGTTCGCGGAGTTTCCGAGCAACAACACGGAAGTAACATCTAGCCGGAAGTTCTAGGGCTCGCATTGGGAGGGGTGGGGGCGGGGAGCCGCAGGCCGACTGAGGGCAGAATGGCGGCTCAAATTCCAATCGTGGCTGCTACTTCTACCCCCGCCGTAGCTAGGAACAGCAAGAAGAGGCCGGCTAGCCCTTCTCACAACAGCAGTGGAGGGGGGTACGGTGCTAGTAAGAAGAAAAAGCTGTCGGCCTCCGGCTTTGCTCAGGTAGTGTACGGGAACAGGAACGCATGCGCAGGCCCGAGAGGCGCCGAAACGCTTGCGCGGGGAGGGGCGGAGCCTGAGGCGCGTGCGCAGTGCCAGTATGGGGGGGGTGTCGGGGGAGGTTTCAGTACTTTCCGAAGAACGTCCTAATTTTTTGCTGGAAGTTAGTATATTTGAGTCATAGGTTGGACCTGTGGTTTTAATCAAAAGGTCACCCGCGTCATATAGTAATGGAGGAGGTTAAAATCGGTTTAGCAGGGTCTTCCAGTTCCGGCAGGACTTGTTTTCTGTATCTTTGTTCATGAGAAGTTCGCGGGTCACCCATAGCACATCCTGCAGACACCCGGTGGGAATCTGAGGGGTCTTTCCAGTGAACAACATGGAGGGGTACAAAGATGGTTGATACCAGTGGATTCCTTCATTCTTCTTACACGTGTTAAATCTGGAGGTTAAGAGGTTGATGTACGCTCTTAATCCCAGTACTTGGAAGGTAACTCTGCAAGTTTGAGGCCAGCCTGCTCTTCAGAGCGAGCTCCAGAACACCGAGGCTACAAAGAGAAATGCTGTCTCGACAAACAAACAAAAAGAGGTCGAGGTCAATGACAAAAGTGCTGGCGGAGAGATCAGCGGTGTCTTGGTTAGGTTCTTGCACTTTCTAAGAATGGTTATGCCCTCAGCTTGTGTAGTGCATTTGGTGAGAGTCACGGTTGGTAATTGGCACGCCCACCCCTTTTAGCATATTATTGAGTTACTATGCTTGCATGCAATGAAACACACAAACTGTGGATAGTCTCCAGATAAGAGAGGTCCAGAAAATTCCTGCTGGTCTTGTCCCTACGTCTCAGCCTTGCAGTTCTGTCACTGCTCTTCCCTCCCTGCCAGAGGTAACCACTCTTCTAACATCACTTACCTCAAACTTTGTTTTAAAATGCAATATAAACAGAATCATACAGAACATATTCTTGCCTTCAGTTAATAATTCAAGCAAATACCGATGTAATTGTCTGTCTCTTAGAAAACAGTCGTTCTTGTTCCTTTCAGACAAGAAAAATGTAAGGCAGGCTGGTCTTGAACTCATAATCCTGGTTTAGCCTTCCTAATACTGGATTAATGGAATGGACTACTATGCCCAATTTCTTCTATATATATACACCTTTTGGGGGTGGTTTGTGTTTGGTTTCAGACCGGGGACAAGGGCTTGAGGTGCATATTTTACATACTAAAGCAGACCTGGCCTCCAGGTCCTCCCAGCATCCCTCATTTCCCATCTGGCACACCCTGTCCCCAACCCTGAACTTTCCAACACAGGGGCCAGGCTGCCCTTTTTCCAGAGGCCCTTCCCTACATAATCCAGACATTTTGGTCATGCTCTTTCTCTCTTCATAAAAGTGCCCCTTCTCTCTTTCTCTCTTTCTCCTCTAACCCCACCCATCCTCTTTCTCCATGGAGACTCCCCTGGCCCTCAATCCTTGGTTGGGGTCAGTGAACTTGCCCGACAGATAACAGCCTTTAATATAATTAATCTGGTTTTAATTGGTTCATTTCATCAGTGGCGGAGAAATAAACTTTCAGTTTAAAATAGGGTCTCTTTGTAGTCCTGGCTACCCTGGAACTCTGTAGACCAGGCTGGCCTCAAACTCAGAGATTGCCTCTGCCTCCCAAGTGCTGGGATTAAAGGCATGCAAATACTGGGATTAAAGGCATGTACCTGGGTTGTTTGTTTTGAAACAGGATTTCATTATGTTTCTCAGACTGGTTTAGAACATAGTCTGTATCACAAACTGGCCTCAAATTTCTGATCCTTGTGTTTGAGGCTCCTGGATGTTGAGATTACAGGCATGCACTATCATGCTCAGCTCCCTTGTATACTCTTGACTGGAGTCTTTATGAGCTGCAGCCTGTGTATTCTCCTTAAGGTGATTTACTGTTCACTTGTGCCCAGACCAAGCACTAGACTCACTGCATTGAGTTTTTGTTTCCTTTTTGGTATTTTTGTTTTTGCTTTTGTTTTTTGATACAAACTCAACAATGTAGCTCCTGCTAGACCTGGTGGTATGGAGACCAGGCTAGCTTTAAACTCCCAGAGATCCACCTGCCTCTGTCTCTCAGTGCTGACATTAAAGACATATTTTACCATGCCCTGTTTTTTGTGGGCTTTGTTTTGTTTTGTTTTGTTTGAGACAGGACTGTCTTGCTATGTAAACATTGCTGGGTTTGTGGCAGTCTTCCTGCCTCAGCCTAATTCCTGGTATTACAGGTATTTACTACCACACCTAGTCTTAGTTAACTTCTTTCTTTTTCTACCCCATACCCTTTTTTGAGACAGAGTCTTGCTGTATAGCCCAGGCTGTCTATAAATTTACTATGTAGCCCAGGCTGGGGTTCTTAGTCCAGATTACTATGAGAAGTTACTGTATTTGTAGTTTAAATACTGACAAAAACCACTGTTCTCTTTCTTTTAAAAATACCACAGAGGGAAGACAAAGTTGTCCTGAAGTCTGAGTCCTAGTCATGAGGGCTGCTGTTGGCAGAAGCCATTTATTTGGACTCTACAGTTGAACAGAAGTGGGTGGGGCCCCTAGGCCTTGCTGACTCCAGTGTGTTACAGCAAGACTGGTTTCTCTACCCTGGGACTTATACCATCTCCTTTAGTAATGTGAAGAGGGCATGGCCCTTAGCTCTAGGCAGTACTTCCTCATCTCTCCATGGAGCCTTTCATGTCTCGGGGCTGGGTTTTCCGTCTCATGAAGTCTCTTAGTGTTACTGGTCCGTTCACATACGGAAACAGTAGATCATCTTATATCCTGATTTATTGCAGCAGAGCATCACAGACTTGATTTTCCCTCTGACTAAAGGCTTTCCTGTCATCCTGACTCACCATTGACACCAGAGTCTCACAGAGACTGTGACTGAAAGGAGCAAGGGTGGAGTCACCTGGGAGTGGGGTTGAGGAGGAAAGAGAAGCTGAAACCGGTATTACCTCTCTGGGGTTTGTCTGGGTAGATATAGCATAGAAGCCACCATGGTTGGAGAAACAGTAGCTTTTCTGTGATACAACCATAGGGCCATTCTCAGACCTGGTTTCCCTTTTCCACTCTTCCATAGGCTGCTGCAGGAGCAGCAAGCTTCTGGCCACCCTTACCCCCATTACTGTCAGCAGAAGCCCTTGCTTTTCTGGGATGGCCTCTCCCTGCTAGACTGTTATGACTGTCAGGTCCAAACTGATTTGGTGCAGTGCCTGTTTCTCACAGGGTCCTCTGGGGACTCCCCTCGTGCCCACACCTCAGTGACTCACATTGCCCCTGGAGGATGGAGTGCAGAGTTGGCCACACGCTGTCCACAGCACTCTGCACACACAGTCAGAGGCCTGGTTTCTTTTCCTTTTAGCATCTCTCTGCTTCCCTAGCAGTTTGTCTTGTTTGTCCCGGAGGACCTCTTTCCTGCTAGCACTGGCTGGTCTCCTGACAGCCTCTAGTTGCTTCTAATTAACAGCCTCTTTTCTTCTTTTGCCCTGGATAACAGCCTCTTAAAGCAGAGACTTCAGGGCCTGTGCGATGGACGGCACAGTGAGTGGGGCTGCTAATTCGGAGGCAGTGCCTGTGCAGCTGGCACACATCCACAAATACTTAAAACAGAAATGTAAGCTAGACTTCACTGTGAGTTTCTCAAGGCTTAAGGTTTTGCATACTACTGGGAAGATTGCGGTGACTGAGGATAGCAGAGAGCTGTCTACACTGAAGAGCAGAAAGAGCAGAGGAGGCCAGGCCCAGGCGGACCCTGGAGAGGAGTCTGGGAAGGAGCTTGGGGAGAGACCTTCTGAGGACTATTGTGACAGTGAACGGCCCTGTCCTCCCTTTTCCTGCCACAGATCCCACAGAGAGGAC
>NW_021604688.1:4801150-4801459 GCF_004785775.1 Grammomys surdaster | reverse complement strand
CCACACACACGCACCATATACACACACCATACACACACATCTTATAAAGTTAAATATGTACTTTCTCAGGAACACAACCACTTCACTCCTAGGTATATACCCAACAGAAATGAAAACATGATGATGACTGTACTTTGCTTTCTTTCTTTAGGGGTGGTTCTGTTTGAGACAAGACCTCCCTAGATTGCTTGCATATCAGACTTGTTATATAGACAAGGCTGGCCTCAAACTCACAGATTTTTTTTTTATTGGATATTTTATTTACATTTCATATGTTATCCCCTTACCCCATCCCCCACCCACCCGGGA
>NW_021604688.1:4780052-4801050 GCF_004785775.1 Grammomys surdaster | reverse complement strand
TCATTCTTCTCTGTGGATGTAACCCCCACCTACCCCCCCACTCCCACTTCCCCACCCTCAAAATTCCCACCCCCTGGGGCGTCCAGCCTTCATGAGGTCAAGGATCTCATCTTCCACCTGTGCCCGGCAGGGCCCTCTACTCTTACATATTCAGCTGAAGCCCTGGATCCCTCCATAAGTGCTCCCAGGCTGGTGGTTTAGACCCTGGGAGCTGTGGTTGGTTGGTATTGTTGCTCTCCTCATGGTGCCACAAACCCTTTCAGCTCCTTCAGTCCTCACTCTAACTCCTCCATTGAGAACCTCATGATCAGTTCAATGGCTAGTTGTGAGCATCTGCCTCTGAATATGTCAGACTCTTGAAGGCCTCTGAGGAGACATCCATATCAGGCCCTTATCGGCATGTACTTCCTGACTTCCACATCAGCATCTACCTTTGGTGACTGCATATGGGGTGGATACTCAGGTGGAAAGGTCTTCAAATGGCCCCTCCTTCAGTTTCTGTCCCTCACTTTGTCTCCATGTTTGCTCCCTTGAGTATTTTGTTGCTCCTTCTAAGAAGAACTGAATCACCCCCACTTGGTCTTCCTTTTTTATGAGCTTCATGTGGCCTGTGAGTTGCATCTTGGGCATTTCAAGGTTCTGGGCTAATATCCAATAATCAGTGAGTGAATACCATGTGTGTTCTTTTGTGATTGGCTTACTTCACTCAGGATGATAATTTCTAGTTCCATCCATTTACCTAGGAAACTCTCGAATTCATTGTTTTTAATAGCTGAGTAATACTCCATTGTGTAAATATACCACATTTTTTGAATCCATTCCTCAGTTGAAGGACATCTGGGTTCTTTCCAGTTCCTGGCTATTATAAATAAGGCTGCTAAGAACATAGTTGAGCATATGTCCTTGTTATATGTTCGAGCATCTTCTGGGTATATGCCTAGGAGTGGTATAGCTGGATCCTCAGGTAATGCTATGTCCAATTTTCTGAGGAACCGCCACACTGATTTCCAAAGTGGTTGCACCATCTTGCAGTCCCACCAAACTCACAGATTTTGAGTGCCTGCCTCTGCCTCCCAAGTGCTGAGGTTAAAGGCGTGCGCCACGATACCTGCACTAGTTTGATTCCTGTCTCTGTGATCAACACCAAGAGTATTGACAGAAGTACCTCAGGGTAGGACAGGATTTACTTCAGCTTTCACTTTCAGGTGACAGTCTGTCATTGAGAGAAGTCAAGTCAGGAGCTTAATGTCGAAACCATGGAGGATTGCTGCTTCCCAGCTTGCTTTCCCTCTGGCGGGCTCTGCTAGCTTTTTTATATGGCCCAGGCTTGCCTGCTTATGTTGGGTGCTGCGGAACCCACAGGGGACTTGTTTCCCATCAATCATCCTTCAAGACAGCTCCCTGTGTAGACATAGGCCACTCTGATCAAGACAATTCTTCATTGTCTTTTTCTTGTTCCCAGGTGACATGTATTAAGTTGACAATAAAAACTAGCCAACAGCTTGATTTATTTCCATTTGTATGGCTGAATGTGTGTGTGTGTGTGTGCGCGTGTGTGCACATGTGTGCATGTGTGTGTGTGCATAGCAGCTCTATAATTGAAAATAAAAAAATCGTTCAGCAGAAAATGGATAAATAGGTTTTAACACATCTGTGTAGTGAATTCTAGTCTGCTGAGAAATAAGAAAATTGATGAGCTACTAAGCCCTGTGAGGACGTCAAAGCTCCATCTGACCTAAAGAGGCCGGTACAAGCCACACAGCATCAGATTTCACTTGTAAGACTCTGGAAGGCTCTTCTGGAAGAGATGAAAGTGATGTAAAAGAATCAGAACAGTGGTTGGCCTTGGAACTGGGAGGGCTTGGCCAGGAAGGGACAAGAGAGTGTTCTGGAATGGTGGGAGTGCACTGTCTTGGAAGAGATTTGCTTGTACCAGTGTCAATATTGAGAAACTCATGAAATCCATACCTGACATGTCTTTGGCTCTGTGAAGACAATGCCTCTGTTCCTAAACGTTTGTTGTAGAATTGATTTATAATCAGACAACACTTCTTACGTCAGCTTCTTTTTTCCCCCGGCTTGTTAGCGTAAAGGTTTGTTTTAAACCAGATCAGCTTCTTGACAGGACACTGCATTCCAGCTGCAACCAGCTGACCCCGTCCCTCCGGCTCCCTCTTTCTCAGAATTCCCATGCCCTGCAGTCCTCAGAGCAGCTCCAGCCTGGGTTTTCTGTCCAAATTAGACCCTTGAAGTCCAGACTCTTAAGGCTAGCCTTTGTATTTCAAGACAGTTGACAAGATCACCACCGTCTTATATCATTGACAATATAAGGACTTAGATCGTGTGGTGTCAGGAAATGGATTTCTATTGAAAAGTTCTCTTCTATGTTGCTGTAGTCCCCGACCCTCCGTTTTCTGTAAGCAGGCATAACTGCACCTCCTTAGTAGCAGTTGTCAGAATTAAATGAGACCACTGTAGGACAGATGCCTGAGCCTGGCACTGAGACGCTGGGACACGTGGCACCTGGGCCCCTGCTTGTGTCTGCAGTGACCTCTCTTTACACAGAGTTTTCCCTAGCCTCCAGGGAAGTTTACCTGCTGGAGCCCTGTGCACTTTCATGTCTGTTCTCTGGAGAGCAGAAGTGGAGAACCCACTTGGCTTCTAAGATCTTTTTTCCCTGCTTTAAGGGTGTCAGCATTGAAGCCATGAGTGAGAGTAAAATGGCGTCCTCTGAGATCAGCTCGGGGCCTGTGGAGAAAGCTGCCAAGCCATTGCCCTTTAAGGATCCCAACTTTGTGGTAAGCATATAAGGTGGTATACAAATACAGGGTACTGGCCTCTGATCTAGCTGGCCTGAGACAGCTCTGAAGTACCCTCTCCCTCAATCCCATTTGCCACCTTCTCCTGTGGGCTGTTGAAGTGGGGGTGGAGGAGTAAGGGGGAGTAGGGATTGGGGGGGTGGCAGTTGGGGGGAGGAGGGATATGGGACTGGACAGAAAAGACCCTTTGTGATCTCCCAGTATACCAGGCTCTTTCAGAATTCCCCAGAGGACAGATCTTAGAACTTTGAGGAGGCATCTTTTCCATGATTGTTTCCCTGTGTTTTTTTAATTGGCTTTAAATAATTTTAAAAGAAGCTTGAGGTATACAATTAAAATAGGAACACTCCTCACTAACCCTTTAAATCCCTTTGATTCATGAGGGTTATATTAAGTAACCAGTTAGAAATGATAACTTTAAAGGTGTATTTATTAATGAGTTTTGGCAATCCTCTGTAGCCAGGGTCTGCAAATATGTTAGTAGTCTTTTCCATTTCATGCTTTTAATCTTTATAGCACAGAAAGAAATTTCCAGAAGGCTTGCCATACCATGATTGAAGCTTATTTGAGTTTTCCAGGATCACTAGTGATTATGAAGCACTGTGACACACCCTCTGAGGGGGTTTAGAGATGTAGTCTCCAGAGTAAATCCAACTTTGTGGTAAACTTATTTTAAAAGAATGAGGTCATAAGTGAATTCAACTAGATTGGACCCTATAAAGAATTTTTCCTGTGTGCATGCTGAAAAATAGCCTCTTACTCCTATCCTTTCACCAGCACACTTGTGGGTTTGAAGAGCCCCCAAAATAGGTTCTTTTTGTTTGCTTGTTTATTTTAGTTTTTTGGTTTGTTTTTGGCTTTTGAGAAAGGGTCTCCTGTAGCACAGGCTGGCCTCAAACTCATCCTGTAACTGAGGCTGGCCTTGAACTCCCAATTTTTCTGAGTCTACCTCCTGAGTGCTGGGATTATAGGAACATCCACCATGCATAGCTAAAAACCATGTTCTTTCAAGAAAAGATTAAAGTCTACAGTGAGGTACTTTTAAAGGTCTCAGTGGCACAGATGGTTCCTGATAGAATCATCGATTCTCTGGGTGTGTCTTCCACTGACTTGTCTCTTCTAACCCCTCTTTAATTCAAGCACTCTGGCCATGGTGGCGCAGTAGCTGGCAAGAAGAATAGAACCTGGAAGAACCTCAAACAGATCCTCGCTGCTGAAAGGGCGTTGCCATGGCAACTGAACGATCCTAACTGTGAGCTGTCTAGAGCCTTCCATGTGTTTGTAATGCAGACAGGAACTTCCTTACAACAAGCCTACGTTATTTGCTCGTGTTTGTGTTATTTCAGGGAAATGTTCTTAGCCTGAGAACCGTGCAGTGGCACCCATCCAGGGATATTCTGCATGTATTCCCTTTCCACTGAGTTGGTTTGAGTCTGTTTGTTTGTCATGGGTGTGTGGTTTTTAGTATCATTATTTAAAATTTCATTCTGGAGAAGTAGATCCTGCCGTGATAATGTTGATGTTTCTATTAGGCTTCTCATTTTAAAATCTACTCTTTAAGTCTTTTCACAAACAACATAGCCCACCTAATGTGAGGACTGGAAAGTCTGCAGCGTGCAGGTACCAGCCACTCGCTCACTCTCTCCTCCCACTGTAGGATGGCCTGGCCTGGGCAGAATCCATTTGATGTTCTGCTCAGCTACATTGGAAACTTTAGGTTCCAAGACCTCTCCACCTCCTGCCCTGCTGTGTGTCTTTCATAGAGGTGACTCAGAGGGTGACAAGTTAGTCATCTGGGTGTGGACCACTGGAGTCTGGGTGTGTGGACTCAGCTAGAGGCTGTGTGGGTTTTCATCTCTGCCAGTGCCTCTTAGCTGGAGCCTGTGAAGTAGGCTGTGGGTAGATGGCACCTTGGGTTCCACTGTAGGACCTTGTCTCTGGTAGCAGGGCAGGACCCTAGCTGCGCCCACACTTAGTCTGTGACGTGCTAGGCTGTTTTTGAACCGTCTCACTTACTTTTCTGTTTAATCCCCATTGGCTGCTGTAAGTGTGTAATCACAAAGGAAAATTTCAGGACTGTTGTCATGTTAGCTTAGAATAAAGGAGGGGATTGGGATATTTGGAAGGCTGTTTGGTGATCTTCTTTTCTTTCTTCCTTTTAGACTTTAGTATTGACGCTCCTCCATCCTTTAAGCCAGCTAAGAAGTATTCTGATGTTTCAGGCCTTCTCGTGAGTATAATTACATCTGTCTATAGTAGCATTGAATATAAGATTTCAGTTTTGTATCTCTAGACAGATGGCCCTGCCCAGATTCATGCTGTGACCTGAGTGTCTATGTGGGATAACCTGGAGGCGCCATTACTCCAGTAAGCAAGACACAGAATTTTCACTGTTTTTCCTCTGATAGTTAACTGTATGTGACAATATGAATGAACCAGCCTTTCTGTTTTTACTCTTAAGCTTTTAAAATACTCATATTACACAGTTGGTGGTAGTTTAAAAACAAATGTTCTGAGCTGATGCTATAGCTCAGTGGTCGAGCAACTGCCTACCATGCCCAGAACCATAGAATGGATCTTTAAATGAGAACAAGCACAGACTTAGAAGCCTCTTCCCAAATGTAACCAACATATGTAAAAGAGCCCTCTGTCCATGTGGTACTGTATGTACCTGGTCCTGTGCCCTCCCCTGCCCCCAGCAGTCCCTTCACACCTCTGGAGCAGAGCTGGAGGTGTGGGATCAAGGAAAAGCTGATTCTTGGCCTGGAGAGCCTGCTTCCACTCCGGGTGCAGAGCCTGTAGAGAAACTCCAGCCCAGCCTCATCCATCTCTAGTAAATCTGAAACGTGGCTTTTTCTGCTAATTATAGAAACAACAAAGCATGCTATGTTTAAAATTCATCTGTGTATCATTTCCGTGCTTTGCAGTTTAGTGAGGATAACTGACTCCCCCATCTGTCACAAACTGGCCAAATTCATTGTATCCATTATACTAGGAGAATCGCTTACTCTCTGTCAGCTCCTGGTTCACTTCATTGTTCTGGTATGCTTCTGTCTGATTCATATAGATATGGGTCAAGGTGTTTGTTCTTTTAATGCTATTTGCTGTGAACTTGGCCTCTGTATGGTGGAGTTGAGCCTAAAGAGGTAGGCCTGGTGAATTAATGATGTTTCTTTTTTTGTTTTTTCCTTTTTTTTTTAAAGCTTTTTAAATTTTATTTTATATATTCACCATTGCTGTCTTCAGACACACCAGAAAAGGGCACCAGACCCCATTGCAGGTGGTTGTGAGCCACCATGTGGTTGCTGGGAATTGAACTCAGGACCTCTGGAAGAGCAGCAGTGCTCTTAACTGCTGAGCCATCTCTCCAGCCCAATGATGTTTCTTAAAAATGGGTCACATATGAGTCAGCTCCCATAGGAATGGACCTGTTTCTGCAGGAGAGGGCTGTCATGGAAAGAGCCTCATTTTTCCTCTTCTTTCTGTACATGCATGCCTTCCCTGTACTTGGCCTGTTTTCTTCACACCATGTTGAAATGCAGCCAGGTGGGGCCTTCAGCAGGATGCCAACATTGAGAGATTACTAAGCCCCTTTTCTTCTTTAAGAAGAAAATACACGGGGCTGGAGCGATGGCTCAGCAGTTAAGAGCACTGACTGCTCTTCCAGAGGTCCTGAGTTCAAATCCCAGCAACCACATGGTGGCTCACAACCATCTGTAATGAGATTGGATGCCCTATTCTGGTGTGTCTGAAGACAGTGACAGTGTAATCATAAATAAAATAAATAAATAAATCTTTAAAAAGAAAAAAGAAAATTAACTATTAAAAAAAGATTTTTTTTAAAAAGAAAATACACACACACACACACACATACACATACACACACACACACACACACACACACACACGTATACACGCTTTATATGTGAAAGTGTTTAGTCTGCATGTCCACCATGTGTGTGCCTGGTATCCTCTGAGGACATCCTGTAGCTGGGTATCCAGCAGGTGCTCTAACCATTGAGCCGTCTCTCCAGCACTATAAGCCTCATTTCTTTATAAGGCATCCAGGTATTTTTTTGAATAGCACCATAGAATGAACTAGAACACTGTTCCAGCTTTCTTTTTGTGCAAGTTTGCATGTCATATCTGCCATGCAGTTGGTATTTATTTGTTTGTTTGTTTTCCTTAGTCTGTATTTTTGTATTTAGACTGGGTAGAGAGGGTCTTGCTTTGTACCCATCTGACAGTCTGACTCCAGGTGCTAGTTTTATGTGGTTCACATTTCCAGCGGCCATTAGTGTAGGCGAGTTTAATCTACCTCCCCTAGCTGTTTTCTCTGTTCCCTCTGTGTGCCTTTGTCCCTTGCTCTGGTCTTCTGTCAGTCTAATTGGGCATGTTAAACACTTTGTAACAGTTTTAGCTTACAGTGAAACTGAGAGGCTATTCTGGGGGCCTTCTCACAGACTCCAGATTTAGCTCGTTCTGTAAACGACTGTGGTGCATTTGTTCTGATTAGTGAACCAGTAAGGATGGCATTGTTCCCAGTTTATTTCCCTTTGCTTAGTTTGGGGCCACCAGAGCCCAGTGATAAAGCTTTGCCTCAGTGTATTGGGTGGCTTGATCCTTAGTACCACCAACAGAGAGAGGAGGGGAGGGAGAGAGAAGGGCAGGTTGGGAATAGGAGGGGTGGGGATAAATGTCCTTAGCTTTTGGCCAAGCCCAGTGTCCTATCCTGTCTAGGTTACCATGTCATAATTAGTTGTCGTAACTCTTTAGACCAGCCTTAACTGTGGCAGTTTCTCAAATTGTCCTTGTTGTTGACAACTTTGTCTCAGGTTTTCCTTGTGTTGTTTTGAGATGAGTAGTCTTCTTGTGTTTCTCTAGTAGCCTTGAACTCCTGTGCTCATACATGATTCCCCTGCCTCAGCCTCAGGAGTGCTGGGATTAAAGGCACAAGCCACCACAGCTAGCTGCTGGTCCGATCCTTTACAGGATGCTCTGCAATGGAGCTGCGTCACATGGTTTCCTCCTGAGGGTACCTGGCTAACCGGACATCTAGGTTGCTATTTATACCTCCGTCTTTATCAAAGCTGAGTGGCTGTCCTCATGGTCCTGGTGCCCATCTCGCCATAGTCTGAGTTTATGTTCAGCACTACACTGCTTGTCTGGAATGCGAATGAAGCTCTGGTACTAATTCATCTCCTTCTGGCACGTTCTTGTGTTCTAAGCTGTCGTGTTTATTTGTAAGATTACACAAAGTAGACTATTATTAGTTCTTGCTTCAGTTAGTTTTTAGAGAAATAAAAATTTAAAGAATTTTTTTTTTATTCTACTTCCGGCTTTTCTTCCATTTGGCAATCTGATCCCACGGCTTTTAATAGAATGACTTCCTGAACTGCGTCTGTGACTGCTGTGTTCTTGGTCATTGGTCTTCTGCTGCCTCTGGTCTGCTGCACCGTGTGCTTCACTCACTTCAGGGGTTCCCTGCAGCAGGAAAGCTGCTATGGCCCCATTACTGTTTTGTCCTCAGATGGGAATCTTGCCCTTGCCATTTTGAGCAGCTGGAACTCATGGTTTATGAGCAGACATGGAAGCTAGCCCCTTGGTGTGTTCACTTTCTCCTCAACCATGGCAAGCAGTTGGTACAGTGGCTTTCACCTGTGAAGAGGCATAGCATCGTTTTGAAAAATATTACTTCACGTTGCATGTAAGATTTAAGGTCTTCAGACGAGGAACCTTACTACCAAACCACCGACAGAGGGTCCTTAAGAGAAATGAGGACGAGCTAGGCAACAGCAGAAGGAATACAGACGAGCAGGCAGGGATTCAGCCTCACTGGGAGCTGGAAAGAGCGTCAGATGGGAGGACTGAGGATGCTAGCTTGTACATTTCATCCTGGATGTACAGGAATTGTATGTTCATGCACTGGCTTGCGGGTAGAAAGGACATTGACACACCTCCCTTGAGTGGCAGTTTGATATTTTCTTCTTAAGAAAAACAAAATAAAACTAAACCCATATGACCTGGCTGTTTGCCTTTTTATGCAGCTCCCTGGAAAAATAGGATGTGCAAGGAACTTAAGAATATCCCTGAGCGACTGTTAGCAAGGTTTTGGGGTCCCTTGAAGGTCTGCTGCTGCAGTGTCTTCCTACTGTTCTGTGAGCTCCCAGATCCGTGTGGCAACAACATGGATGACATTCCAGGGTACATTCCTGACTAGATGATGCCTAACCGTGTAGATTATATGGTGGTGGTACATAAAGACACACATAAACACACTGGATAATTTCTCTGCTTGCTTTGGTTAGTAAGGGTATAAATTTTAAAACTCTGGAAGGGTCCCCACCTAACAGTGGCTTTCTCAGGAGAAACAAGACTTTGAGGTAGAAGATGTTGGTAAAGGGTACTTTCATCCTCTATGTAATATTTTCATTTTACTTTTTAGATGACAGTATATAGTTCATCTTCCTTGGGCACAGGAGAAAGGCATGGGGGTGTGTCACATCTGCATGGAACCCTCTTTACAAAAGCTATGATGACTCTTGTGGCTCCAGAGGATATGGGGAAGTGTGAACCATACCTGTCATCCTAAAATCGGGGCAGTGGGGTAAAGCTGTTTGCCGAGTCCCTCTCTGCCAAGCAGCCTGTGTTTTCCTCCAGTCTTGAGGGACAGAACACAGAGGAGGATGGGATGGCTCAGGGATATTATTTGACACGTTCCTTTCTATTCAGAGCGCTGCATGTTGACTGCTGGGTCTGGTCTGTTTCAGCTCTTTTTGGTGACCATTTTGTCTGTGCCACAAGATCTCTGTATTCCAGATTGTTTATACAGCAGCTTTCTTGGCAGTGAGGTGTGAAGTCGGTGGCCAGCTCGGTGCAGTTTGGTGGTAGGAGTGAGGCTGCAGCATATGGAGCCACACCGAGGCTGGTTCATAGGTTTACATATGGAGCCAGATAATCCAAGCCAAATTCATGTGCCTACATCCTGCTGAGGACCTGAGGGTGGCTCACCCCTGCTAGGTAGCTAACCTAATTGCTGCACAGCCAGAGCTCACCAAAACAGACAGGAGACAGTATCTGAAGTAGTATTCCTTCCCAGGCCCCACTCTCCATCCTCCGTCCCCCACCCCCCATCCCCCAGCTCTTACATCTCTCTGCTCCTGTCCTTGAGCCTTGGAAGGGATGGGACTTGGTCCACCTTGGACTGAACATTCACCAGTCACTTATTCTCAGCTCTCTTACTGGCCAGGAGTCTGCAGAGATGGGAGTTAGAAAGCAGGGACATGTGACCACTAATAAGAAGTGTCCCAGGGTCTGATGGCACTGTTTCCTCTTCCTCCAGTATGTCCCTTGGTGCATTTCTCAAGTTTGGAGAGATGAATGAGTTTTTGCCAAAGCAAGCAATTTAGTGTTGCTAGTGACGGCAAAACATAATGAAGATGTATTTTACTTCAAGTAAAGTGGAAAAAGATTAAAGTTTGTACTTGAAATATCCTCACCAACAACTTTCCATCCTTCTCTCTTCCTGTTTTGCACCCAGGCCAACTACACAGACCCTCAGAGCAAGCTGCGCTTCAGCACTGTTGAGGAATTCTCCTATATTCGCAGGCTGCCTTCAGATGTGGTCACAGGCTACCTGGCCCTGAGGAAGGCCACGAGCATTGTGCCCTGAACCGCAGAAGTGGAGATGAAGTGGGAATGGCCTCGAAAGCAGACTGCACTTGTGACTTTGTTTCATGAAAACAAGTATTTCTGCTGTCAATCTGAAAATGTCAGCTCCGGGCTTTGGAAAGAATGTCTGCCTTTACTGTGAGGGTTTTTTTTTCCCCCACTCCAAGTACAGCCTTCCTAGTTGAATTAAATCGTACTTCAGTTGTTGCCTCAAATAAAAATTGTTTGATAAGAAATGCAGTAAAATTAGGCATTTAAATTAACTCAAGCAAGTCCCTGAATTTTGTTTGCAAGTTGTGAACTCATCCAACACTTTCAAAGAATGTGCAATGAAGACACACAGGTCTGGATTGTTCTGGAGCCTGATAAGCATTCTGGCCTTTCTTTGGATCAGAAGTTTCTGTGTGTTTTCTACTGTACTGTTGAATGACTTTACCCATTATGGCCTGCCTGCTGCTGATGTATTTGTCTCTGCCGCGTGGTGAATTGTGGCATTGGCTTCCAGGGGCCAAAAGAGAAATCCAGCTCTTAAAAGGAAAAGTATTTAGCTAGATAGAGGAAAACAGATTTTGGAGGTTTAGGCTTTAAGACTACTCTGTTGCTTTTGCAGGGGACCCAGGCTTGGTTCCCAGCACTCACATGGTGACCCACAGGTATCTCTAACTCCAGTTCCAGGGCATCCATTACTGACTTCACTGGGCAAGAAAATACATACACGCAGGCAAACTCTCATACATATAGAAATAATAGAAATCCTTTTTAAAAATTTGTATTTTTTCTTAAGACCACACTGATATCAAGACTGCTCTGAGGTGAGTCCTGATACCTGCTGCATGTCTTCCCTGTAAGAGAAGAGCCTTGAGGTGTACCTTAAAGTGACCAGAATGTTAGAGATACACCTTGCAGAGCTGGGGTGAGGAAGACCTTCTTATCACTGTAGTTACTCTTCTTGCAGTGACCAAATGCCCGACAAGAAGGAATACATGCCCGTTGTTATAGGATATCATGACAGCAGGAGCATGAGGCAGCTGGCCGCACTGCAACCATGGCCATGACACAGAACAGACAAGAAATAAGGCTGGACTGTAACCCTTCAAGGCCTGCTCCAGTGACCCACTTCTCCAGAGAGGCTTTACCACCCAACAACCTTCCAAAACTGCCACCCACCCCAGGCACCAACTATTCCAACATATTTTACACTCAGATCACTACACCATGTCTCCAGAGTTAAAGCATGTATCCACCCAGACTTCAAATGTGCTTTGTAACTGTTGATGACCCTGTACAAAGGGCCAAAGTATTTCCCATCAGATAGCACTTTTTTGAACCCATGCCTCATGGGAAGAGATCACAGGATTTGACCCATCATCAGATAGGACCAGGTACCCTACAGAGATGTCACAATGATGGCTTCCTACATGAAACAGTCAAATCAATTTCCAATAATGCTCTCATCTGAGAGAATGCATGAGCCTTATTTGGATCCTGGTTCAAATGAAAAACTTAAACTATTTATAAGACAATTATAAACTTGATAGATTTTGATATGTGAAGATATTTATGAGTACTTTTAATCAGACTGCTGGTATATAGTGTTAAGGAAAGGGCTCATATTTTAGAGACAAAGGCTGAAACATTTATGGACAGAGTGATTTGATATCTGAGATTTGTTTTAGGATGGTGTGGGAGGGAGGAAATGAAGTAGTGTTGAAATAGTATTGGCCACAAGTCAGCTATTGTGTGCCAAGAAGCTCCCCACACCAGTCTACTCTGTATGTGTTTGAATTTCTCCATAATAAACTAAGCAAAGACATGTTTTTTGGGGGTGTTTTTGTTTGCTTGTTTTGGTTTTTTGAGACAGCCCTGTCTGTCCTGGAACTTCCTTTGTAGACCAGGCTGATCCTCCTTCCGCTGCCTCCCAAGGCGTGCACCACCATGCCTGTCTGGCATTTTATTACTAACAATTGAATAGAGAAATTACTCAGTTTCTGAACCCTTTCAGACAAAGTGTAGGTTAGGAAGAAATAAGCACAGGGTGGCAAAACTCCTCTAGAAATGCTCTGAGTTGATGTCATCTTTGCTGTACTGTTTTGGAGTCAGAGAACTCTTGGTCAACTTTCTGTTGCTATGACCAAAACACCTGAAAAAGTTAGCACATTCACGATCCGGTCACCCCTCAACTGAGCCACCATTTGGGGACCAAGCTTTCAGTTCACAAGCCTTTTGTGGGATGGGGATATTAATCAGTCATATTCCTAACAGAAGCTGCACATGGAGAAAGTCTGAAATCTGTCAGCACAAATCCAGCTGTCTGTCTCTGCAGAGCATCCCAAACAGCCTAGCAAGGAGGATAACAGAAATAGACAAACTGGTATGTTCCAAACATCGTTTCCAGAGTCTGGCATCGTCTAGGAAGGGGCTTTGTCTTTAGAAAGACCAGAAACGAATCTTTATCTCTAGCTAGCAGTTTCCTCCCGTTTGTTTTCATGAGAGATAGTCACCAAGGCCTGGGCTGGCTTGCTGCAAATAGTCCTTGTAATATACTACACTGCAAAACCTCAGGCCACAGTCACCAGCATTCATCCTGCAAACACCAGGAGAAATTAGATCTTTGAAGCACTAAGCACAGGCAAGCTGTTGGGGTGAGAGGAACTGCTGTCACTGAATGTAAGTTGGCCTTGTGCCTTACTAAGGAAGGACCTGGGCAAGGGAGAAGACACAACCCTACAAAGACACTGTTATAGTGAGGTGTACAGGCTGATTTTGTGTCCTAAACACAAGCTAGAGTCATCAGAGAGGAAGGAACCTCAGCTGAGGAAATGCCTCTGTAATATCCAGCTGTAAGGCATTTTCTTAATTAGTGATCAGTGGGGGAGGGACCAGCCCATGGTGGTGGGTAGTGTCATTCCTAGGATGGTGGTACTGGGTTCTGTAAGAAAGCAGGCTATGGAAATCTATGGATTGCAAGCCCCTTCCTTGTCTTCTGTGTCAGCTCCTGCCTTCAGGATCCTGCTCTGTTTGAGTTCCTGTCCTGACTTTCTTCAACAATGAACCATAAGTAAATATAAGCCAAATATAAACCCTTTTCTCTCCAGCTTGCTTTCTGGTCATAGTGTTTTGTCACAGCCTTAGAAACCTTATCTAAGACATTAAGGTTTATGGTGCCCATGACCAAAGCAACTTGAGGAAGAAGGGAGACAAGAACCTGGAGACAGGAGCTGATAGAGAAGCCTTGGAGAGGTGCTGCTTACTGGTCCGCTCCCCATGACTTGCTCAGCCTGCCTTCTTATAGAACCCAGGACCACCAGCCCCAGAATGGCACCACATAGAGTGGTCTAGGTACCCCCTCAATTTCTAATTAAGGAAATACCTTACGGTGGATCTTATGTACCTCAATTGAGCATCCCTCCTTTCAGATAACTCTATCCTGTATCAAGTTGACACAAAACTAGCCAACCTATTGTGTCTGTTGCAGAAGCATATCCCAGGGTCTCCTCCTGCCCCACAAGGTGAGCTTTTTGGCTCAGCATTCAAAGCTGGGCTCAAGTTATATTTTGTTCCACTTCTATAAGCGGCCAACCAGGTAGTCTAGGCCAGTCGCTAGTTCTATCTTAAATTATTAATCCTTTATAAAAATGTACATCCTGATAGACTCAACAAACAGGATTCATGTTAAACGTGAGAGGCTCAGAATATTCCATTCAGTCCCTTGAAGTCTGGCTGTGATCTCCCACCTCCAATGGTCTGAGTTAGAAGTGGGTCTCCCCTCTTCCCTGATTGGAACCTCCTGCTTGACTGTTTTCCTCATTCCTCTCGAATGGAAACTTGCAGTCCATGGGTGGCAACTGAACATCTGTGACAGATCTCTTTGTGCTTGTCTCTGGTTTCTGTTAGCTGTTCTTACTGCTTATCTTAGACATGTACCTCACCTTTTAGTCTGTGTGTTTTAACAAGCCAGTTCTTTTTTATGGGTCAAAGGAAGGTATAGAGTAAGTAGCTAAATAAACAAATGTCATTGAGAATGTAGCTTGGTTGGCAGTGTTTGCCTAGCAGGATGGAAGCCCTGGATTCAGTCCCCAGTGCTACAGAAAACCACTCCTGGGGACACAGGCCTATAATCCCAGCATTTGGGAGGTAGAGGCAGGAAACTCAGTTTAAAATTAGTCTAACACTCCACCTGAGTATCTATCCCATGTGCAGTCACCAAAGGTAGATGCTGATGTGGAAGTCAGGAAGTGCATGCTGATAAGAGCCTGATATGGATGTCTCCTCAGAGGTCTTCAAGAGTCTGACATACTCAGAGGCAGATACTCACAACTAGCCATTGAACTGATCATGGGGTTCTCAATAGAGGAGTTAGAGTGAAGACTGAAGGAGCTGAAAGGATTTGAGGCACCATGAGGAGAGCAACAATACCAACCAACCACAGCTCCCAGGGTCTAAACCACCAGCCTGGGAGCACTTAGGGAGGGATCCAGCGCTTCAGTTGAATATGTAAGAGTGGAGGGCCCTGCTGGGCATAGGTGGAAGAAGAGAACCTTGACCACATGAAGGCTGGATGCCCCAGGGGGTGGGAATTTTGAGGGTGGGGAGGTGGGAGTGAGGGGGGTGTAGATAGAGGTTACATCCACAGAGAAGAAGGAGGAGGGGTGAAGGGATTGGGGGTTCCTGGGTGGGTGGGGGATGGGGTAAGGGGACAACATAGGAAATGTAAATAAAACATCCAATAAAAATAAAAAAAATAATAATAAAAAAAAGAATTATGAAAAATTTTATATCACCAAAAAAAAAATAAAAATAAAAAAATAAAGTTAGTCTAAACTATGTAGTGAGTTTGAAACCACCCTGGGTACATGAGACCCTGTAGCAGAGAGAGAAGAGAGAGACAGAGACAGAGAGACAGAGAGAAGAGAGGAGGAGGAAGAGGAGGAGGAGGAGGAGGAAGAGGAGGAGGGGAGGAAGAGGAGAAGGAGGAGAAAGAGGAGGAGGAGGAGGAGAAGGAGAAGGAGAAGGAGAAGGAGAAGGAGAAGAAGAAGAAGAAGAAGGGGAGGAAGAGGAGAAGGGAGGAGAAGGAGGAGAAAGAGGAGGAGGAAAGAAGAGGAGAAAGAAGAAGAAAGAAAGAAAGAAAGAAAGAAAGAAAGAAAGAAAGAAAGAAAGAAAGAAAGAAAGAAAGAAAGATAAAGAAAGAAAGAAAGAATCTATAACTGAGACAGGGAGGGAGTGAGGCCTGGTGAATGGAGAACAGAGACCTTGATGGACAAGCTCCTCCAGAGTCAAGATCAAGAATCCCAGCAAAAGTGCTTGCTGGTCCTCATAAGCATCGTTAGTTCTTTCTGTGTTTGGTGTTCCTTGTGTATCCTACCATGATCTGTTCCCCATGGATAGCAGGCCATAAACCCTTATAAGCAAACAAAAATGAGGGCCAGTTGTCTGCTTGTGTTGGTGACTAGGTAGGGTGGAGACAGAGGGTCCTTCCTACTGTAAACATAGGACTCCTGAATCCACCTGGGTTTCTTCCATGACTCAGTGGCCTCTGTTCCAACTGCAGACAAAGCCCTTCCTGGAAGAGCTGGTATTTTCCTGGCCTACAGGATGCTGGCTGTTGACAGGTGCATAGTGTACACCAAACACAGCTCTCCTCACTGGGCTCAGGAAGATGAGTCACATCCACCAGCCTGGTGACTTGGCGTCTTGGCTCTTTCCATTGTGCACATGGGCCAGTATGGCCTAGAGTCGCTCAGTGTGGAATACTGAAGGGCTTTTGCAGCTCTCCAGTCAAGACCTCTGTAACTGATATCTCCCCTAATAGCTGGGGAGGAAACTGGTCACCCGAGATAAAGAGGAAAGGGTCTGGCCTTTTTTAAAGAAAATACCAGACCTTGAAAAATGATACCTCATCTGGGCTGTGGTGACGCACGCCTTTAATCCCAGAACTTGGGAGGCAGAGGCAGGCGGATCTCTGAGTTTGAGGCCAGCCTGGTCTACAGAGTGAGTTCCAGGACAGCTTGGGCTATAAAGAAAAACCCTGTCTTGAAAAAAAAAAAAAAAGAAAGCAAGAAAGAAAGAAAAGAAAAATGATACCTCAAAAGATTTCATTGGTACAGTTGCCCACACTTCTGGCTTGACTGTCTGATATATTTTGTAGAGGATTTGTACCCTGTGCACTCATATGCCTCTCTGTGTAGGAAGCAGTCTCAGGGACGTTGGGTCATCCTCACAGGAAACATGATTTGAGCCTGCCTGAAGCCTCTGGGAATGATGTAGGGAGGGTATGTATTGGCTCCCTGGGACCGCTGCACTTCACCACTTCCCTCCCACCATGGTTCAGTGTAGAATGGCGGCCCCTCTTCGAGTGCTGATGCTTTTATACCTCCACCCTCCAGAACCAGGAATACAATGAGTGTTTATAACTTACTCAGCATGTGGTGTTCTGATAGAGCAGCAGCAGAAGATCATCTAGAATGTCATTTTATAGGTTTTTTTTGTTTTGTTTTGTTTTTTAAAAAAATATGGAATGGTTCATGCCAAGGAGCTCAGACGTGACTTTTAGGGAGGAAGTGGGTTGTTAGGGGTGGAGGGTAGCAAAGAAGGGGACCTTAAATATTTGGAAAGTGGGGGAGAGAAATCTGATTTAGCTCAAGGTTAAAAGACTGATGACACTGTCTCCTGGAACTCGGGCTCACATACTTGGTGTGGCACCTTTTTTTTTTTTTTTTTGGTTTTCTGAAACAGGGTTTCTCTGTGTAGCCCTGGCTGTCCTGGAACTCACTCTGTAGACCAGGCTGGCCTCAAACTCAGAGATCCACCTGCCTCTGCCTCCCAAGTGCTGGGATTAAAGGCGTGCACCACCACCACCCGGCATAGGCACCTTTCTTCTACTGCTTCACTCCATAAGCCCAACTCACCCATGAGGATGTGGGCCTGCCCTCCCTGTCCCCGAATCAGAGAGCTTCAGTCATTCCTGATGGGGCTGTGGCCCCTCCTATGAGAACATAAAGCATAGAACACAAAGCATGTGTTCTCACTGTGTGTCTCACAACAGTCCTGCAGAGTGTTCAGCTCACACCTAGGGAACTTGAAGTTCAACAGGAACACAGCACAGCTCTCAGGGAGCAGCAAGGGTTATGAGCCAAGTGGCCACGTCTGTGCACAGACACTTCAACCCATTTCCTCTGGAGAAGACTGACCTGCAGCTCCCTGAAGAGGGCAAGGAGGAGACAGGGACTCTGCAAGGCAAGCACACTCAAATCATCCTGCAATGTAGGATCCCACCAGATTCTGTGATGGCACCCAGCAACTCGGCCAAATGTGTCCAGATAGTGCTGAAGGGGTACTTTTGAGTATAAATTAATGTTTTAACCAGAGGGGCTAGAGTAAAGTTCATTGCCCACCAACATATAGTTGGGCTTCAAAACTGCTGAAGGTCTAAGAAGGAAAAGAATGAGGGTCGTACCTTACAGCAATGCGTGTCCTTCCTGCTGAACCCTGACCAACACACTTTCTTGAAATCGAAGGCTGGGTAGACACTTTTAATTAAGCTCACTTTTCATTGATTGGTATTACAAGGCCTCACCGTGAGTCTCATATGTGCTTTGTAAATTTCTGAGTAAAACAACCAATTGCAAGAAGGAAGATGTTTGATGTCTCTGTCGGTTGTGATATTTCTTTAGATGCTTGCTTTGTTCATTAGGAGTCATTGACTCTAACAGAAGGGAACTTGGGCTGTGAGCCTGGTGGGCCAGAGCTGCGGGCAGTAGGCAGTGAGCTCACTTTCATTTTAGAGTATTTGCTGACCCATTGTCGTTCCAGAAAGGCTAGCTTTTGGCTTTCCTTTAAAATCAAAGTAATGGGAGACAGGAAGGCTGGGAGATGGCTCAGTGAGTAATAAGTGCTTAGCACCCACCCAAAGAGTGGCAGGGCACATTTGTGCCTCCTGCTGGGGAAGTGGAGGCAGGAGGATCCCTGGGGCTTTCAGGCCAACCTGTCTAGCAGGATTGGTGAGCTCCAGGTTCGGTGAGAAAGTCAGAATGATAGAGGAAGGCATCTGACATCAAACTTTGCATTCTACATGCATGCACACACACTACATGTCCCCTCCACATGCACGCACACACACTACATGTGCCCCTGCACACATCCAAATGCACACACTGTGTGTGTGGGGGGGGTGTTTTTGTGCACTGTGTATTCAAATCTTGATTTCTGTACCCAGAGATACCTGGTTGTAGTTTGAAGTTTCGGTATTGTCATTATTATGAGGCATCTCCCGACTCAGTATCTTGTAAAATGTACTCTATCACTGTCTGATTGGTTAAAATAAAGGGATAAACAGCCTATAGCTGGGCAGGAGAGGAAAAGGTGGGACTGTAGAGCCCAGAGAAAGGGAAAGCATCTTCTCTCAGATGAGACATCTCAGATGGGGAGTCACACTCGGGACATAAATGAAGGAGTTGCCAGAACAAGACTAAGATGGCAAGCAGTGGGTCACACGGCTGGGTGGTAGTCTAAAACCAGCATTGTTGGGTTAGACTAGCTCAGAATCTGCCCAGCTATAGTGCCAGAAAGTTATAATAAATATAAAGGTCTGAGTCGTTATTTGGGAGCATGAGTGGACATTAAAAAGCCCCTACTTAGACACACCGTAACACACATAATCAGAGTAAGCCAGGGGTGTGAGGGCCAGAAGATGAGCTTGTACAGAATGCAGTACTGTTGCACGTTCCCGGTATCTCTTGGCAATGCAGTCCCCTTCCTCAAGGAAGAACTCAGCCCTATTCTATACTAGGTGACAACCTGGTTGCCTTTTTCCTTTTTCTTTCTTTCTCTTTTTCTTTTTTCTTGTTAGTTAGTTAGTTTGTTTGTTTGTTGATACAGGTTCTCTTTGTGTAGCCATGGCTGTCCTGAAACTTACTTTGTAGACCAGGCTGGCCTCAAATTCAGAGATATACCTGGTGCTCCAGCCTCTCAAGTGTTGGAATTAAAGGTGTGTTGGTTGCTTTTGTGAGCAGCTCACATACTATCTCATTAGTCCTTACAGAACAACATTCTTGCTTCATTATTAACCATGAAGGAAACAGGGTTGGGGGCCCAAGCTACATAAGAGTTGGTGGCCCAAGCCTGTGCTGAGGAAGGGAGAGTTGTTGGGAGATGGAGGAGCATGCTAGCTCCACGCCCTACCATCCTCCCCTCTTCTGAAGAACAGATCCTGATGGGAGCTTTGCATCCTCAATTCACAGTTCTCAGAACTGTATTCTGGGTATGGGAAAGTGCTTAAGTCCCGCTGACATCTCTGGTCTAGTATCTCCTCAAATAAGTTGGACCCAGTGTCATAATCCTTTTCTCACATCATGGCAACTCCTTCTTTGTCCCTGTTTTCTGGAGTAGCCAGTTATCCCTGAGCCTTCAGTTCAGCAGATGCCTCTTTTGGAAAACTTCCATGTCCCTTCCCTGGTCCTGCCATCCTCCATGGATTTCTACTCCACATCTGTCTTGCTCACCAGGCTGAGACCCTTTGCCCTAGGAGACTGATTCCCTGTAGACTCTGAATGCAATAGAGCTCTGGTAAGATCTCCCAAGTGTAGTGGTGCATGCCCATAATCCCAGCACTTGGAATATAGAGACAGAAAGATCAGGAGTTCAAGGTTATCCTCAGCTATATACTGGCTTGAGACCCGTCCGGACTCCATGAGACACTGTCTCAAAAAAAAAAAAATCTAAAGAAACAGATAAAGAAAAACAACTCACATGGGGGTCTGTCTGGGATGTAGCTTGGATGACAGAATTCTTGTTTTGCTTAGACCCAGGTGCAATTTCCAGAACCATATAGAATCAGGCCCAGTGGTGCACTTGAGAGGTGGAGACAGGAGGATCAGAAGTTCAGGGTCAGCCTTGGCTACATAGTGAGTTCCAGGCCAGCCTAGAGTGCATAATAGTAACTGATAAGTGTTACTAACCTAGGAACAAGAGGAGAGTTTCAATGGAGAGAAATAACTAGAAACTTCTTGGTGCTTGGCATCAAGCAGAATTTACAGAATAATGAGTAGTGGTGGTGTCGGGGAGTGGGCAGTGAGATGGTTCATGGGCTAAAGGTACTTGCTGCCAAGTCTTATCTGTGTCTGGTTCTATGTGGTGGAGGGAGAGAATTGACTCCTGCAGCTACCCTCTGTCTCTCTGTCTGTCTCTGTCTCTCTCTGTCTAACACTCTCTCATACACACACACACACACACACACACACACACACACACACACTGAATAAATGTAACCTAAAGTGGGAGTATTGTAAGGATAACCCAAGGGGACACTGGGTAGCACCACTCATCTGGGTAAAACTGCCCATGACCATAAAGAGGATACTTGCAATTTTAGGTCCCCCTCCTCCTCCTCTTCCTTCTCTTCTTCCTCTTCCTCCTCCTCTTCCTCCTCCTCCTCCTCCCCTTCTTCTTCTTCTTCTTCTTCTTCTTCTTCTTCTTCTTCTTCTTCTTCTTCTTCTTCTTCTTCTTCTTCTTCT